>NC_034189.2:44619597-45219597 GCF_002021735.2 Oncorhynchus kisutch | reverse complement strand
GATGTGTGTTCGTGTATGTTTGTGTGTGTGTGTGTGTGTGGTCTCATAAGCTGCATCTCTTTTCACTTCGTCTTCATTTTACATGCTATAATTTCTCTTTTTTCTTTTTACCAAAATCCCTAAACTCATAAACTGTGTGTCTTCGGGGAGAGATCCATCCATCTTCCGGACACTAAATTTAATGATCTCATGGGCCCACCTTGCATGCTCAATAGAGACCATCTGCACGCGACGCTTACCTTCATGAATAAAAGCAAAATCTGATAGTGGGTGCTGTGACTCACACCACACGCGTGCCTAGTTAAATGCGAGAGCTTGCCTCGCACACCCATAGAACTGTCTAATCAGATTCACTGCTTTCACTCAAAATGATTGATTGGTGAGGGGACGGGTCTCTTTTGTCAACTTGTGCTGTCTTATTTAATGAAGTAATGCTTACTTGAGAACATCAAGAAAATGTTGTTTGCAAACTTGCAATGATAATAAATAGACAATATAGCTTGTTCTTGTTGCTGTTAGCCAGTGTTTCGAATTAGCTGAAGATGGTCTGTAGGATTCTTTTTTTAAATTCAAAAGCATTGCAAAATATGACACAAAATGGTTCACGTGTTGATTATCAGTGTAAAACTAAAGTAAAACAAACTATTCAATTGTAAAGTTCATGTTATTTATCCATCCTTGCCAGCATAAAATTAAAACATCTCAAAAAACAACAACATAACGTGGTCTCGGTATCCCAATGGCAATTCACAAAAGCACAACAGCTTGTGCAGTGCTGCACGTTATACTGTAATGAAACTGTACTACTCTTATATGGCCAGAGCGGGGCGCACTAACCTTAAAATCTGAGAAAACCCAATGCTCAATTTAATGTTCTGTTATAATGAGGTGTCCAGGCTATTGACCAAACATGTCATATAGTCTCAGGGATCGACCTTGACTAATATGCGGCAGGTAGCCTAGTGGTTACGATCTTTTGTCCAATAACTGAAAGGTCGCTGGTTTAAATCCCAGAACCAACTAGGTGAAAAATCTGTCTGTACTCTTGAGCAGGGCACTTAACCATCATTTCTCCTGTAAATTGCTCTGGATAAGACTGTCTGCTAAATTATGTAACTGTGTGATGAGTGAGGAGCATATTGGTAGTCTTATGCCGCCTTGTTTTCACCTCATGTTTCTGTCAACATACAGGTAAATAACCCTGATGATCCACTTTTATCAACCTCACCATTCATTGAACCTTAGAATGACATTATGTACTTGTCAGTTCAACCTCCTTTCCCCAGCCTCTGTGTTTGCATGGCCCCCAGTGGGGAGGGACAGAAAGGAAGGGTCAGGGGGTCATGTCCTGGTCATGACCTTTATTCTCTGCTGAGGGGAGGAGGTATTTTTGGAGGTGGGGGGCTGAAGAGGCCAAAATACACATGCTGTCATCACATGATGTCATCTCCCTGCTCAGCAGCTTTGTTGTGTTAGATTTGTAAAAAATATTTGTATTACAAATTTATAATCCACTAAACCCGTTTGGAACAGTTCCTAGTATTTCCTGTTCCACGCGTCTGGGTGGGGGAGAGGTGAAATAATTGAGAATCGATTGGTCTTCAGAGCAGACTCCTTGCCAATGAGGTGCTCTGAGGGTATTTTGCAGACTGACACATCATTGACATCATCTGACCTCGACTGGCATAGAGGCTCTGGAGGTCTGAGGGGGAAAAAACAACACATTATTTACATTCCACCTTTAAGAGCCAGCGCTAAGGCTTCACTGAGCTCTTTGTTGTCTTTGACTGACTGGAACCAAGCACCCTGTGTAAGGTTCTGTATTTATTTTCTTAGTCAACCTTGTGTTCTGTTTTGTTGTGTTCTTGAACGTAGCCCTGTCTTTCATTTTTGTTCATTGATTTCACCTGTGTTAGTTACTCACCTGGTCTCATCAGCTCCTTATTTAGTTCAGTTCATTCTGTTTGTGCCTTTGTGAGGTATTGTTCATTTTGACTCTACTAACCCTTTTCCTAGCTTGTTTGTGAGAACCAGTTATAGCCTTCAGTCCTAGTTTTGATTCACCTGCCTGTTTGCCTACCTGTGTATGACCATTGCCTGCCTGTGACCACGATTCCTGCCTTCTGCGAAGGCGAAATAAACACGTTACGCACTGCTCGTGAATCTACAACTTGAGTATTCATTACACCCTACAATATCTCTCTAATGGACTGCACTGATAAAACATGATGCTAATCACTCATCTGCTTTGTTCATGTTGCAATGAGATAAACCATGATGGTACTCAAGCAAGAGGATGGCACTTTATATTACCGGATACATGTAATTATTCTAGAATCTATATAATGGAATAAGCCTGGTGAATGCTCCGCCCACAACCACAGGGCTCTCCAGAGGGTGGCGCGGTCTGCACAACGCATCACCAGGGGCAAACTACCTGCCCTCCAGGACACCTACAGCATCCTATGTCCCCGAGCCACTGCCTGTTCACCCCGCTACCATCCAGAAGGCGAGGTCAGTACAGGTGCATCAAAGCAGGGACTGAGAGACTGAAAAACAGCTTCTAATCTCAAGGCCATCAGACTGTGAAACAGCCATCACTAGCACAGAGAGGCTGCTGCCTACTTACAGACTTGAAATCATTGGCCACTTTAATAAATGGAACACTAGCCACTTTAATGTTTACATATCTTGCATTACTCATCTCATATTTATATACTGTCTTCTATACTATCTACAAACTAAATTGCACAACTATTCCGCTCTGTCATTGCTCATCCATATATTTATATATTCTTATTCCATTAATTTACTTACATTTGTGAGTATTAGCTATCTGTTGTGGAATTGTTAGATGTTACTTTTTAGATATTGCTGCACTGTCGGAACTAGACGCACAAGCATTTCGCTACACTGGCAATTAATATCTGCTAACCATGTGAATGTGACCAATAAAATTAGATTTGAATGTTCATATTCAGATTAATAAATTACAGCTAGGCTAAGTGCATACATGAGTTAAAAGCAGTGGTGGTTCTGGCTTGCATGACTCCCTGGGCCAACCCAACCCCCCCCCCCCCCCCCCCCCCCCCCTTCAGCGCCCCCCATAAAAATAAACACCATTCTGCACTAACTGTCATTTTTATTCAGAAATTGGGAAAAACACAAATAAATAATCAAAACATTTAAAACTATATAAATATATATACAAAAATAAGACAAGTAACAAAGTTAAAAAAGTAACAAAGACAAATAGAAACAAATTGCAGTATATAAATACAAGTAAAAAAGATAATTTAATTATTAAACTATTACCCATTTGCTAACAAAAAAACAAAACTAAATTGCACAAATCCTATATCACACAAATAGAATAACACACTTATAAAGAAGAGAACCTGATTATTACACTATTGCACTTTAAACAAGAAACACACAAACTAAATTGCACAACTAATTGCAGTACTGTACAAAATTAGAGGTGGGCTATCTGATAGATCCCCCCCGCTCCCCCTACCTCGGGCTTCCAGTGGGGAGACCTGAGGTCAACATACCACCGCCACCACACCATCTCATACTTCTGAGTGGGAGACCTTCCCATGCAGTAGCCTGCCAGGCTCACAAACTAGAATCAAGGCGCCCACTCCGACAAGGTTAATTGACCCACAGTCCCAGGCCGTGACATGAAACCATTGACGGGACGTGCAAATGTGCGATAGAAAACCGATCGCGCAAATGTCACCATTCGGAATATTTATTTATTATTATTTTTGTGCGGGCGCCCCATGTCCGGAAAGATGCCGCCAATGCCTAAATCCGCTACTGCTTATCAGAATACATTGCATTTAATGTGCACCTCACTGAAAACATCCACCGGAGGTAGAATGTTGTTTTACTTTGCCTGGTTTCTTATGGCACCAAACCCTAAGCTATTTGCACTCTCCTGTCACTTTTCCCACTTCAGCCACTTGTGACAAATACACCTAACAGAGCCGAGCTGCGGGTGTTCCTGACACTCACTGAAGGTTTGACATGTGGATGTGAACTGGACTCTGACTCAGAAATGAATTGCAAACACCTGTAGCCTACTTGTCAGACAAGTGAATAAGATTTTGCTAAGTCATTTGGTGCTGCGGTTTTATCCTATTTGACTATATTTGCATTGTACAGCCTACTGTAATCACTTGACAGTTCACAGCCATCACCATTCCCCCCTAGCGCACCATTGTCGCACTACACATTTTCCTTTCTCTCATCATGTAAGTGCTGCCCCCTGTACAACGGCATGAACCCGGGCTGGTTCCCGACTGTACCGTGTGCTTGAAGGGAGAAATATGCAATTTACATTTCTGGATGAAATCTCTTTTTGGAATGGTTTACCTCCAGTGAAGGTGAGTAGCCGTGCGCGAAACAGTCAGAATTCCAAGGTCTGCATCCCACGTTGAGGAGTTGTTCGTGTATTTTAGGAGTGCGATTGAGCCCGATGTAAATTGGGAGTTTGGTTGGCTTGTTCCTGCTCGATGTAAGCTACACTACAAATCATTTTTATTCGGTGGAAATGTGTTATTTATTTGTTTTACAGGTAGGCAGGCCTACATTGTATTACAACAGTACAACATACGAGTAACCGTTTGTCTTTTCTAATACGCTATATGAGGTGTAGGCTACATGTGGAGAGAAAATGTGATTTAGAATTCCCTCAATCTAAAGGACTGCAGTCAGCCAACGTAGGGTGTAAAGTTAACCCTTGAAAGTCATGTAAAGCAGGAGTTAATGTTTTCTAAAGCGTTACACCTACAATGACAACAATCGCTTGTTTTTCAATTCAATTGATTCAATAATAACATAACTCAAAAGTCTCAAACACACTTTCAGACTTAACTTTGAACCCACTTTCTGCACACGGTTGACTGAATTCGTTTGTAGTTCAGTCTGGCCACCTTGTTACCATCAGCGACAGCGTTGCGCCTCCAGAAACAATGTTGCACAATGGCTCATTGATATCATTCACGCTCGTGCAGACAGTTTCATATCATAGACAGTTCTCCTTAAACATTAGCTTGCTCCTTAGTGTTTGTGAATATGTTGGTTGTTGAACCAACTGTCTGGGCAGGGCTCGGGAGGCCTTGCAGAGACCAGGGAGTTTCCTACGGAAGTCTGCCATTTGGGTTTACAGGTAGGATCGGGCAGAGAAACAGCTGTATAGCTCTACTACAGTCAGAATATGCTGTTGTATGAAAATGACAGTCCAATCCGAAAACGAGCACTTTGCATTTGTTAAGAGTACGGAATAAATTGGTAGAATTCCCATGATTTGCCTTCACCACATGCTTGGTGTTAGTTAGCCAGGCTGTAGTGAAGGTGTAACAATGTAATGTAAAGTGCTACCTGAACCTTCTGGACTGTCTGTGTTCTGTATTCTGAATGTAGTCTGGCCATTTTAAGAACTTCTCGCCAATGAGGTAGGATTTTGTTGAAACATTGTTCAAGACAGTGTTGTATAAATGAATAGATTCATAATAATCCAACATTTCATTTGGGCCTTCTAAACTATGCGGAACTTGGAATATGTTACATAGTAGTGCCATTGAGTGTCACCCAGACCTGAAAATCCCAAAACATACAATAGACCGGTATGGTAATTCAGCTGAACAGACCACGACAAACTACAGTAGATGGTATATCTGTGTTGAATAAACAAACTCAAACATTTTCTCAGTGTTTAATCATTTGCAGACCTAAATTCTCTAGATGTTCAGATGGAGTTGACTCCAATATACAGCTCTATTGAAACTCCACGGCTATGAGCATTGTACAGACTAGCAGTCTCGACTCCCCCACCCCTAGTTGCAGTAAGAACCAGGATGGTTGGTTGGTGGTAGCGCTTAGGAAACGCTGAACAATGAAACTCCCTTTGTGTTGTAAAACATGACTGACTTGTCTCAGACAAGAGAAACACACTCACTTGGGAAGACTGATATATCTTCCTGTCTGACCATGAATAATTCACAGATCCATTATCATATCTTTTATCTGTACACCGAGCCTAACATCAGAGAAGTGTGATTTATAGGTCGTTTCCTTGTGGGATTTGAACAAGTCATCCTCCTGCAGCGCTCTCCATTCTGGTAGGCTAAATGGTTTCTGTTTGTGCGTCTCTTCACGTCAGCAAGCTGATGACATGATAACTGTCATAAGCTCCTCGTGTGAGTGACAGCGTGTGAGTGATCGTCAATATGGATGGGGAGGGATGCTGCCCCTGTGAGAGCTTTAGGTGTAGCATTGTGGTCTTTGTGTCGGCGATCAAGAGAGATGTGATGGCAAACCAGGTGGAAGGAGTAGTCACCAATCAAGTGCCTCAGCTCAGCTACAGAAGTACAGAGAGACAGAGCTGCATCCTGGAAAAAGTCCAAGAGGACATCTTTTGCCGTAATCTTAGATAATGTGCAACATTCAAAGTACATAGAACAGCAAGAAGGGGGTTCTTCATCTTATCTTATTTTAATCCATTAATCCAGTATGTTTGGAAGCCAAAGTGCTGCAACACGGACTGTAACACTGCTGCAACATTACAGTAACAGGCTACACCTTGGAAACTAGGTATTTATTACACAGTGCCTCCTCCTGTTTTTGAGTTTATCATTTTGAATAGAGAAATCACAGCTTAATTATTATGCTCCTCATGTACTATGAGAGCTGTCTCTCTTGGCTCTAAGGCTGTGTTTAGACAGGCAGCCCAATTAGGATTTTTTTTTTTACCAGACTAATTGGTATTTTGACCAATCGCATCAGTTCGTTTCACATGAGATCTTTTTCAGAGCTGGTGTGATTGGTCGAAAGACCAATTAGTGAAAAAAAAAGATCAGAATAGAGCAGCCTGTCTAAACTCCGCCTTAATAACCTGTGGTGTCTGCCTCTCTTGTGGTGTCTGCCTCTCTTGTGGTGTCTGCCTCTCTTGTGGTGTCTGCCTCTCTTGTGAGTCCCGCCTCTCTTGTGAGTCCCAAATGGCACCCTCTTCCCTTTATAGTGCAATACTTTTGACCAGGGCACATAGGATGCTTTATTCCCTATATAGCCCACTACATTTGACCAGAGCCGTATGTGTCCTGGTCAAAGGTAGTGCACTATAAAGGGAATAGGGTTTCATTTTTTGCGATTTGTTTCTCTGCATCTCTGACACTAATGAATGGCCGGGGGAGAGGGGGACATTCTGGAATGTTGATGCAATTAATGGGTTCATACGCTCCATGGACAGCATCTCGATGACCATGTGATTCCAAAGAACACATTTAGTCGCTGACTCGTGTTTCTTCCCTCGGTCGACTCCCCTCCTCCGGCTTCTCAGATGAATCACGTTGTTACCTTTTTAACTGAATAAGTCTCTCCCGTCTTCAGCTTGTCTTTCATTACGCTTGTGTTAGCTTGTAGATTTTTACAGTGAGAAGTATGAGGGGATGTGTGTGTACCGGTATGCATATGTACATGCATACTCAATTAATATTGTTTCATGTGGGAAAAACACAAACAGGACAGGAAGGGACTTGCCTCGTTGGGAGCTGCTTGGACAAATGTCAGTGTTGTCTTTTTGTCCTTCAGTGATTTGAACGCTCCTCTCTGTGTCTCAGCTAAAAGGTCTTAGTTTCTCACATACGCACCACCACAACAGAGCTGTTTGCCTCTGATACGTATGGCCTAGCTGGAATACCAGGCCAGTGCAACGACTGTCCTATTCACTCTGTCAGAGGAGATGGGTTAGAGACTATCTTTGGCTAATGAAGGTCGGACATATCATTGGCTGGTAATGATGATGAGCTTTTAATAGGCCCTTTGCTTATGTTGTGGTGAGGTGTGGGAGGGGCTCGGTCAGGCACACCGCACAGCTGTACTTCCTGGTCACAGGCTAGCAGGAGACGGCTTCAGTCAGGGCTCCCCTTTGTTCCTGAATACCTTCCCCGGTTGGCAGAGCTTTGTGCTTAGACTCGGTCACTAGAGAGAATTAAGCTGTCTTTTTGGGAAAGTACAGTAGCCTAGTTTCTCTTCCCCAGTTTGGGAGAGAGTCCCATCTCCTATTAAAGGCTGTGAGTAGTGAAGGATCTGTAAATTAGGCTGTCATATACAGTGGGATTAGATTACCGTCTTTGGCACCGGAAGCTTGGTTGGAATTACAAGACCAATCTGTGGACTCACTGTCGCTGTGGAAACCATGAATGAACAAACTACCTTTTACCGTAAGGATGAAAAAGGCAATAAAAATGTTTTTAAATTTTTTTTCACAAAGAATGAGCTACAGGACGTCACCGTTCCTGCGTTGTTCTGTTGTCGTTTTGTTTGATCTGTTATCACCAGACCGTTACGACAGCCTGCTCTGGAGGAGGAAGGATGTGTCCGGGGGGGGGGGGGGGCCTTGAGTATCTGTCTGGGTTTGGATTTGGTTAGCAGGCACTTGATGCGGCTTTGTTAGTGAGCTGACTGGTTAGATAGTTGTTTTCTTGTGTCTTTGCTCTGATGGTGTGCTGCTGCATGTTTGTCATCTTGTGCGTTTCACTCAAGGGTATTTACACTCCCGCAGTTCCTCAAGCATGAATCCCAGAGTCACACCTGTGTGTGTGTGTGTGTGTGTTTCTCTACCTTGCAGATCAGTCCTCATGCCTCTGTCTCCCGGCTCTCTGAGGGTGTGGTCCTTCATAGTGAGAGGATGTTTATCCAGTGTAAACAGGAAGAGAGCGGCTGAATGGAGGAAGATTAACAAGGAGGCTCTCATTGGCAGGCAAACGCCAGCTTGTCCCGCCATAGACCAAATCAGAGGCAGGCAAACGCTGCTGGCTTCGGCAGCCGCGGATAACCTGACGGCTTCCCTAAGTAGTGTGTGTGTGTGGGGGGGGCACACAGCGTCTTCAGCTTTAGTGCTGCACGGCCACTGGCACCACTCTAAGTAAAGACCAGGGACCAGATTAGTGTTTCCTTTATAGATCTGTTGAAGACAGCCCTTAAAGCTGCCTTCAGTCACCAACATCTTCAATTGAAACCCAGTTTGGCCAAATTTGTTGACAAAGCAGCTTAGCTGGGCTTTTGGGCAGGTGGTGACTGGCAAGGTGATTGTGGTATTCTCTCTCTGACCCCCATCCTGGCAGGGACCTCGACCCCATCTTTTTCACCCTGTTAATCCCTTTCATCCCTCATTCTTAAAAGGATTAGCACAGGAGATGGAAATGCCTCTGTGATGCTCTCTGCAGAACCAGCCTTATTTGCTCTGTCTGGGCTCTGTCTGGGCTCTGTCTGGGCTCTGTCTGGGCTCTGTCTGGGCTCTGTCTGGGCTCTGTCTGGGCTCTGTCTGGGCTCTGTCTGGGCTCTGTCTGGGCTCTGTCTGGGCTCTGTCTGGGCTCTGTCTGGGCTCTGTCTGGGCTCTGTCTGGGCTCTGTCTGGGCTCCTGTAGCAGTACCTTTACCCTGGTTGGAGTGTCTATAGTCTGTCTGTAGTCCTCAACCCAGGCCCTCTGCCTTACTCTGGCCAGAGTGTCTGTAGCCCTGCCTCACTCTGGCCAGAGTGTCTGTTGTCTGTCTGTAGCCCTGCCTTACTCTGGCCAGAGTGTCTGTAGCTCTGCCTTACCCTGGCCAGAGTCTGGATTTTTCAGCCAAATATTTCAGTGCTGATCTGATTGGTCAATTAGTGAAAAAAAGATCAGAATTGTGCTACCTGTCTTAAAGCAGCACCAGAACTATTTTGATTGCCAAACTGGCACATTGACTGAGCTGGCAGCTGGCTCTTCCGTAGAATAAAACAGCTTTAGAGAGGTTTGTCATCATGTTGTTCAGTATTCCCTCCGATGATTCAGACGTTTAAAAGCGTGTCAGCAAGAGTGCTGTCAAAATATCCAGACTTTGTTTGATAGAACTAGCTTTCTCAATCCCCATGTGCAAGCATACACACACACACACTATATGGGTCACTGTTTACACACACACACACTATATGGGTCACTGTTTACATTCACCCCAAGTGCTACTAGTTTCTAGTATTTCTCTAGTTTTCCTTTCTAAGTGGCAGATAAGATGGCACGGGGCAGTATCTTGGATGAGCAGTTCTTTTCAGTGAAACGACTGGAACAAATGTGGTTATGAAAACAGAGATAGTGCCCCAAGGGAGAGTTCGAGCCCCGCTCTACTTCCCATGGCTTCAGTTGTGACTGCTGCGGTAGTTAATCAACATGTTTAATGTGTGCAGAAGTGCGCTTTGCTTGTGTAACCGGCTAGCGGGGTGCGCGCTAATAGCGTTTCAATCGGTGACGTCACTAGCTCTGAGACCTTGAAGTAGTTGTTTCCTTTGCTCTTCAAGGGCCGTGGCCATATGTAACGGAGCCATAGGTAACGATGCTTTGTGGGAGGCAGTTGTTGATGTGTGCAGAGGGTCCCTGGTTCGAGCCCAGGTAGGGGCGAGGAGAGCAACGGAAGCAAAACTGTTACACTTGTGATAGTCCAAAAGTGTTTGAATGAGCACGCATACTGCTAACTCCAAACACGTCAGGACAGCAGGATGTGACTGTGGAGGAGACGGAGAGTGGTGACTGTGGAGGAGACGGAGAGTGGTGACTGTGGAGGAGACGGAGAGTGGTGACTGTGGAGGAGACGGAGAGTGGTGACTGTGGAGGAGACGGAGAGTGGTGACTGTGGAGGAGACGGAGAGTGGTGACTGTGGAGGAGACGGAGAGTGGTGACTGTGGAGGAGACGGAGAGTGGTGACTGTGGAGGAGACGGAGAGTGGTGACTGTAGCACTCTAGTTAATTTTCACAACAGATATGGGTCAGTTAGAGTGGATTTCCTCTGCTGCAAGGGGTCATGGGAGTTGGCATGCTTTAAGTGTACATTCCAGTTAGTGTGCTCGTTTCTGGGATACGTTTGTAAATTCAACAATGTTCACTTTAACCTCTCTCCTTCAGCTCCTTGTTTACATTGAAGATTTCACTAGGGATTTTGGCCCAATACAAGCCAGCTGTATACAAGAGGAGGGCGGCTCATTATAATGTTCAGAATGGAGCAAATGGAATGGCATCAAACACCTGGAAACCATGTTTTTGATACGATTCCACTGATTCCGCTCCAATCGCTAGCACCAGCCTGTCCGCCCCAATTAATGTGCCACCAGCCTCCTGTGCTGTATACATTATTTATCACCTGTGTTACAATACAACATATGTTTTCATTTTCATTAAATTCTTCTTTAAATGTGATTGGATGGTTCTAGGTCAAAATGGAATCCCTTAGTGTTGTACGATGAATGATGCTGGCGCTGTTGAGAAGTGTACGTTGCAAGCTTGGCTTATCAGCTCTTCTGCCATATTATTGCATTGATGCGTGTGACTTTATGTAGCGTGCTCCATTCACCTTCCTGTCCCGTTACCCGTTAGCTGTTAGAGGCTCTCTGTCTACCTCCTTGATGGTTTACCTGTCGTGTGTGTGTGTGTGTGTGTGTGTGTGTGTGTGTGTGTGTGTGCGCGCGTGTGTGTGCCTGTCCCCAGCTCTCCCTGCTCACATGGCTCTCTCTGTTTCCCCAGGCGTTGTTACTCAGCCATGTGCCTAATCGTAATCCCCGTTGTTTCACCACGTCTGTTTCTGCCCTTTTCACTTCTGTTCCCTCTTTCCTTCGGTCATTTAAGAACAACTCTTACATCATATCCTCCTGTACATGTAGTCAAATCAAGGGCACCCAATAAACACTCTTATCAGACCTGCGTCTCCTAGTGGATGCTGTAAAGTCTTTAGCCGGGTCTAGGAGTAGAACTAATGGTATGGAATTAGTGGGGAGTTAGAAAAAAATTCTCCCTTTGATATTGAAATCCGCTTGATGTTTAAGTTACGGCTCTCCTCTGCATCCACACAGCCTTTAGCATTTTTCTGGGAGATTGATCCTCTTGGGAAAGAATGTTTCCAAGATTAGAGACTAAAACACAGAATATAGGCCTAAAGCTAAATTGGAAATTTTACGGTATCTGTTTGTGTGTTGTTGGCTGGTTGTCTCAATTCCCCTCTGAAAGCTTCTTGGTTTAATAATGTGATAACCAAACACTGTTTCACCTGGAGCACTATGTCTGTGTGATGATGTCACGCTAGTGGAATGCTGGGAGAGAGGGGCAGCCTCGCTGCTGGAGCTGGTCACTGCCAGATTTCCCTCTGGAGATGGCTCTCATTGATAAGGCTGGGGCTGAGTGTGGGTGGGGGGGGGGGTGAGACCGGGGTCGGCGGGGGAAATGGGTTTGTTGCTCTGCATCCTACCATTGTTTTGTTGAAGCTCCAGACGTAGACCTGCATACTCTGCACAACATTCCAATTCAATCTCTCTTCTCATAGGCCAGTCTGTCTGTGGAAAGATTTTTTTCGTTGAGGGAGGGATTCATAGCTAGGTCTGCTGCTGTTCTGTTGTTTGTGGGTGTGCTTAGTGCTTACACTCTCTGTGAACTACTGTAGGTTTGGGTTGTCAAGGAGGTTAGAAGTAAGAAGAGCCTTTCACAATTTACCTTTATATTAGAATCAACAGAAACTAGTCCAATGGTTTCAAATCTCTCTTGTGTCAAGCTTCAATTGGTGTGTGTGTGTGCGATCCCTCCCACACAATCTTCATTAAAATAATGATTTCCCCATCCTGCCTAATGGGAATGTCAAATGCTGCTTTAGTGAAGTGGTTGTGTTTTTCTCATATTTATCTCCTGGAATGTTAATTCCAGAGAAAAAGGTGAAGTGGAAGCTATGTGCAGAGATCCCAGCTGTCCAGATCTATCTGCAACACACATTCTTGTCTTTCAGTATCAACTGGGCTATAGCAGACCACCACTTCTGTCCTCTGACCAGACCTGGCTGTCTCTGTCTCCTCCCCAGGTTGATGTTTCCTAGTCGGGAATCCCCAGGGTTGCTTTCAAGATTGACCCCCGACAGCTTGCGGCCTCTGCCAATCTCCTGAGCGAGCTCCGCCTCCCACCGGACAAGACTGCCCACAAGCTCCCGCTGCGTCTGCCTGTGGCAAAGCCCAGCAACCTCCGCGAGGCCCTTGGCCAATCGCCCGGGAGGAAGGACCTCGTCGCCATGGACACGGAGTCCACCTACTCAGGGTACTCGTACTACTCTGGTCGCTCCCGGGGATCCCACAGACATGGGTAAGAGGAAGTTATTCACGTTCATACCCTCTCTAGTTTGAAGGATAGACGGTCACGAAACCTCTAATAAATTGCTCTCTCTTCCTCGCCTCCTTTTCTACCCTGTTCTCTCTGTTTCCTCTCTTTCTCTCCTTCATTCCACTTGGTCTCTATCCCCTCTTTCCCCTCCCTCCATCTGTCCACCACAGGGCAGTGTGGGGTTATTTGTCTGTCATTAGTGGAATAGCAGTGTCTGACAGGCTCAAGAAGGGAGAGGGGGACAGGTGCTGAAGAGGCCTGACTGATGGCTCAGCTGATACAGAGGGCCACAAGCAAGGGGCTCCTGTTCCACACAGCCCATCCTTTATCCAGCCAGCACATCCCTCTCTCTCTCTCTCTTCCTTCCCTCTCTCTCTCTGGGACCAGTTACCCAGGGTGAAAGGATCCCTCTACGACTGAATCTGGTGGGACCCCCTGAAACCTCTGGTGTGCTTTCTATCTCTCTCTCTCTCTCTCTATGCTCTCTCGTCTCTCACGCGTCAGACCCCACTCAGCTTCAGTCAGTCGCCGATCCCTCGCTCGCAAGCCCCAGACGTGTTGAAAAGCCAGCAGCTGCCCTCGTTAATCTCCACTTGACCTCCTCCCTCGCTCCCTCTCTCCAGTGATGTCACCACCACTCCCATGGGATAGATTTGGGCAGGCGTATCACTGGATGGAGAGGCCTCTCCGCTCTCCTGCCCCAGCTCTTCTCTCACGTTCTCCCGGGGGGAAATTTGACCGTGTAGTCTGAAGCTAGGTAACGAAAACTGGGGACACTTTTGTAAATTAAAGTAGGGTTGGAGGTGGGTGAGTGGAACTCACTTTCCCACCCAATCACCTCTCTTCCTGTATCTGTAACTCTGAAGAGAGTGACTGTCCTAAAGATCACCCTATTCCCTCTCTTCCTGTATCTGTAACTCTGAAGAGAGTGACTGTGTCCTAAAGATCACCCTATTCCCTCTCTTCCTGTATCTGTAACTCTGAAGAGAGTGACTGTGTCCTAAAGATAACCATATTCCCTCTCTTCCTGTATCTGTAACTCTGAAGAGAGTGACTGTCCTAAAGATCACCCTATTCCCTCTTCCTGTATCTGTAACTCTGAAGAGAGTGACTGTCCTAAAAATCACCCTATTCCCTCTCTTCCTGTATCTGGGCTGAGTCACTGGCTTACTGGGGCTCTCTCATGCCGTCCCTGGAAGGGGTGCGTCACCTGAGTGGGTTGATTCACTGATGTGGTCATCCTGTCTGGGTTGGCGCCCCCCCTTGGGTTGTGCCATGGCGGAGATCTTTGTGGACTATACTCGGCCCTGTCTCAGGATGGCAAGTTGGTGGTTGAAGATATCCCTCTAGTGGTGTGGGGGCTGTGCTTTGGCAAAGTGGGTGGGGTTATATCCTTCCTGTTTGGCCCTGTCCGGGGGTGTCCTCGGATGGGTCCACAGTGTCTCCTGACCCCTCCTGTCTCAGCTTCCAGTATTTATGCTGCAGTAGTTTATGTGTCGGGGGGCTAGGGTCAGTTTGTTATATCTGGAGTACCTCTCCTGTCCTATTCGGTGTCCTGTGTGAATCTAAGTGTGCGTTCTCTAATTCTCTCCTTCTCTCTCTCGGAGGACCTGAGCCCTAGGACCATGCCCCAGGACTACCTGACATGATGACTCCTTGCTGTCCCCAGTCCATCTGACCGTGCTGCTGCTCCAGTTTCAACTGTTCTGCCTTATTATTATACGACCATGCTGGTCATTTATGAACATTTGAACATCTTGGCCATGTTCTGTTATAATCTCCACCCGGCACAGCCAAAAGAGGACTGGCCGCCCCACATAGCCTGGTTCCTCTCTAGGTTTCTTCCTAGGTTTTGGCCTTTCTAGGGAGTTTTTCCTATCCACCGTGCTTCTACACCTGCATTGCTTGCTGTTTGGGGTTTTAGGCTGGGTTTCTGTACAGCACTTTGAGATATCAGCTGATGTACGAAGGGCTATATAAATAAATTTGATTTGATGATCTGTAACTCTGGAGAGGGTGACTGTGTCCTAAAGATCACCCTATTCCCTCTTCCTGTACCTGTAACTCTGGAGAGAGTGACTGTGTCCTAAAGATCACCCTATTCCCTCTCTTCCTGTATCTGTAACTCTGAAGAGAGTGACTGTGTCCTAAAGATCACCCTATTCCCTCTCTTCCTGTATCTGTAACTCTGAAGACAGTGACTGTGTCCTAAAGATCACCCTATTCCCTATATAGTGCACTGTTTCTGGCCAGGGCCCACAGTGCTCTGGTCAAAAGTAGAGCACTATTTAAGGTTTAGTGTGCCGTTTGGGATGCAGGAAGTGAGTGATGGCAAATTGGAGAGGAGGTACAGGGCCTCCTTGCCAAACTCCTTTCCACTCGCTCCTCTCTCTCTTCTCCCACTATGCTAAGGCCACTGGCTGGCCTCTAATTCAGTAGACAAAAGAGAAACGCTTGGCTTTGAAAACCCCCTGTCTCATCTGAAGGATAATCCTTTTACTCCGACGGGTGCCATGCATGAAGAGGCTTTGGATTGCCATTGTCTAATTACATCTGTGCCAGACTTGGACACACACACACACACACACACACACACACACACACACACACACACACACACACACACACACACACACACACACACACACACACACATATGTAAACAGCTGTGTAAACAGCTGTGTGCCTCTCTGAGATCCCATGTCTGGCCTTGGTACACAACTAAAGCTAAAAAGATACCAGAGAATGAACTTCCAAGATATTACCATGGCTCAAGCTGCGTGATCCTGTACCGTGTCAAACGTCTCTCCCACTGACTCCGGATCGCTGCCTCGTGTTGCTGTTTTTGTGGTGTCGTCTCTAGGGCGATTTATCCACAGGGAACCCAGTCAGTCCCCATTGTAAGCCACTGAGCCTCTGTAGACAGTGGCGTTTGGTCTTTTTAAGGACACCAGAGTAGTTTGCTACCTACTGACGATTCTCCCAGACCAAGATCACCTGCCTTTCAGCATCCGCCGCAACAGTGGCGTTGAGTGACGTCAGTAACTTCTGAGGCTTCTTTCTCCTCTTCTTCTGTGGCTGTGGAGCGTGCCAATGATCATTGACTAGTGAGTCTCACATTGGTAGGCAGTCATGTGGAAAATTGGCTCTTTTTGATTGGTAGGACTCCAATTATATGGCGGCACACTCGATTAACACGTCATTTATTCAATTCACTATCTCATGCCAAACTTTTAATCTCTTTGCTGCTTGGGGTGTTATGGTTCCCCAAACTGTTCCCCTTTCTGAGGCAGGCCACATTTTAGGGAGACACCCTATTTCTGGAACTTTCTGATTAGAGTTGATGCTAATGGGAAAAGCCAAGTGGAGTGAAAATACCCCCTTACCCACATGCTGCTTTTGAACTTTCCAACTGAAACGTCATTTATTTTAGTCAGGGGTCTACAGAGCAGGTCAAGGAGAGGCACCCACCTTGCCTGATTAATGCCATAGTGGAGACACTGGTGCATGTCATACAGTGTGTACCCTGTCACCTGATAGTGGAGCTAATCCTAGCCAACAGTCTGGCCTCACCACGGCCCCTATCACACACTGCTCCCTGGGCCTCTCTCTCTCTCTGGCTCAACACTGTGTGGAGAAATGTCATTGAGCAATGCTGCCGCCATGGATTCTCCCCGTCACTATGAGGGATGGGCAAATGAACGTGCTATGTCCAGGCTTGAAGCTATAGAGACCTTGGCTGTGTTGATTTAGGGTTGAGTAAATGACCTTTGTTAGTTTAATGTTGTCTATCCGCCACAGCCACACCTCTTTGCCTGTTCACCCCCCCCCTTCCTTGTTACAGTTACACAGAGTGAGCAGAGCTGCCAGTGTCATTGAGTACAGCCACTCTCTCAAGGTGAAGTGAAAATGGCCTCTCTCTCTCCCTGTAATATGATTGTTCTGAGAGTGGGGTTATGTATTTGGCTCCTCGTCATCCTCCCGTTAGCTGACACTGGCAGTGAGTACCGAGCTTCTTGGGCTCTGAGCTCCGCCTTGACACGGTGCCTGTTTTGCACAGGTGTGTGTGTGTGTGTGGTTTGACTGGCCAGCCATGCGGAAAACGAGCAAATTCATCCACAGACAGACTCTTGGCGGAGGAGGTGCAAATCGGCTTTGTTTCCCACAGCCCTCTGTGTCAGTGAGAGGGGGTGCACAGACAGTGTCAGACTTAGCTGCGGGTGTTGCGGTGGAAATCGCTCCCAGGTTTGGCTCTGCCCTAGCTTGCCAGGCTTCCATCCTCCATCTAAAAGCCACATCTGCTTTAGGAAGCCACTCTGGAAGTCAAATTCCTTTTTTAATCAAATGATACCAGAGGAGGGCTGTAGAATAGCAATGAGGCTGGCTGGCGTTGTGTGCTAATGATGCAGGAGGAGAGGAGGAAGAGTTGCACATTGATTTACCCACAAGCTACTTTCTGCTTTCCTGAAGTCTGTTTCTGAAGGGCAGGCTGGGATATAAAAAGGGTGCTTGAGACTCTCTCCTTCATCCTCCGTCCTCCATTGATTTTAAACAATCACACCAGTCATAAGCAACTGCCTCCAGACGTACCCGTGTATGAGTCATCCAATCTTTACATCGACTCCCGGATAAACGGCTTAACTGAGCCTACTCCGATGTGACTTACAACCCCTATTGGCTGGAGGGGTATACCACAAATGAGTATCAATGAGTAAGCCAGGTAACTTTGATAAAAAACCAGAAATAGCTAGTTATTTTCTTGTTCATGGAGCTAAACTTAGATATGAGTTTTTGGTTGTCGAGTTAAGTAGACCAAGCTTATCTTTCCAAAAATGTATTTCCATCATATTTAAGCAAGTTAGCAGGCTAACTCCTTGATCCTGCTTTGTAGTACAACCCTCTACCCAACCCTGGCCTGTGCAGCAGTACAGTACCATACCATATTAATGAGTACTGTAAGTATGAGTACTGTAAGTATGAGTACTGTAATAAGTCCCCCACCCTCTCTCCTCACCAGCTATCTCCCAATAGGGCTCCAGCTATCTTCCAATAGGGCTCCAGCTATCTCCCAATAGGGCTCCTCCAGTTACTAATCACCATCACTGTCAGTGTGAATGATGATCATGCTGCTCGCTGGACTAATTGTAGCACTAGTAATGATATCCATCATTTATTTAAGGATTACTTCGATCTCCGCTTCCTTCTAGATTCAATGTATTAGTTCTGAATGTCTCTTGGTGCCTCTCCTGTTATTTCTGGAGTACCATGCAGTGCTTGAAGTAATGTAATGTCAATGTCCTCTCTGGGAGTCCCCAGTGAAAATGAATGGTGGAGAATGCCAATCCACTATGACTGACTCTTCAGATTTCCCAGCCCCAGTGAAGAAATGTGTTTATTAAAAATTCTAATCCTGTTCCAATTTATTTTTGCATGTTGCATTATTCTATTTTTATGATATTGTTCATCTGAGTTTGTGGAAGCTGGCTGCGGTCATTTAAAAAAGAAATCGTGTCCTGATCAAAAAGGGAAAAACCCAGAATAGAGGCAGGGAACCGATGTGTTCACCTCTCTATCACAACACATTGGCTTCTATAGAGGTCCATTACTTCCATAGCAGCCAATCACACCGATTCCCCCGATGAGCCTAACGTCAGGATATCCTGATGGGCTGTCCAATCAGCGTTGATCCTTCAACCACTTTTACCTATGCTGAATGCTTCAGCGGCACTGATTGCTGTTTAGATTGCTTTAGGTCAATCAACAATGGATCTATGAGATCAATAGTGTCTGTCTTTGAATATCCACATTGCAAACTTAAGAAAAGTGCATAGTGCTCTTTCATGTCCTGGCATCCAGCTCTCACAACCAAATCCATGCCTATGTTCTGTAACAGATGGGTAAAATGTGCCAGTAACACCAATTGAACCATTTTGTTTGTGGCATTTATCCTAATGCATAAGGAATGCATATCTACAGTGCTACGCACCAACAAAGTGAATCTGATATGACAAGGTGAGGTATTCTAAAGGATTTGAACATCCCTAAACAAGGCATACTGGGACACGCCAGGGTCCTCTGCCAGCACTGAGACTGAGGTGGCCACGTTACTGCCTGCAGTGAAAGAAAGATACAGGAAAAGCCACCCCATTTAGAGGAAATGTAATTTGTTACACTCGATACATCACTTTTATGGTCTTCACAAAAGACTCCTTACACGGAGATACGCTCAGAGGACAAGAAATGAACATTTAGGGTCAAAAGAAAAATGGCAGCAATATCTTGAACTGTGCCATCTTCATCATAGCTAGAGGTTTGCGCGTGTTTTAAATCTTGATTTTCCCATAAGTTGTTTGTTGATGTCCCTGGATGGTACTCCCGTTGTAATTCAGCCCATGTTGTCTAGCATTTGCAATTTCTGGAATTTTTAATAAAGACGTACAACACGTTTTCATTCTGCAACTTGTTTGTTTCCCCCATAATCCCTCTGCGATAAATTAGATCAGACCGAGCCTGTCCTGTTATCTCCACACTAGCCTGTTTCTCTCTCTCGCTCCTCATCTCTCTTCTATTCTCACGCTGTCCCTCTGTAACAGACCGGAAAGTACTGTATCTAGCTACTGTACAGTACAGTACCATGGCTATCCCTCTAACAGACCAGACCATGAGTATCTAGCTACAGTACAGTACCATGGTTGAGGGCAATTGGAAATAGAATGGGATTGACGAGATCAGATTAGTGGAGGCTGGGAGAGCGATGAGCCGCCGCAGTGTCCGGGGTAGTAGAGCCATGATGGAGCTGCAGTGGGCACAGTGCCATGTGTTGTACTGTATATGGCTGGATGGAGAAACCCTGTCTGTCACTCACTCCCACACAGGATCTGGGGAGCGGGGAGGTGAACAGGGTCAGTGCCGGGGTCGGATCCACTAATGGCCCTCGCGGGGGACATTTAACGTGGGAGGAAGTGAGGTGAAGTAGAGGCAGGTTCACAGCGGTTTGGTTGGTAGTTGGGTCATGAGGGAGGCAAGGAATGGAATAAAGAATGCTTTGCCACCTTTTAGACTCATCAGCAGGTAAAGGCCTGGTCCCCTAGTCCTCTACTTCCCTTGTCCCCTATTCCCCTGGTCCTCTATTCCCCTGGTCCCCTTGTCCTCTATTCCCCTGGTCCCCTTGTCCTCTATTCCCCTGGTCCCCTAGTCCTCTATTCCCCTGGTCCCCTTGTTCTCTATTCCCCTGGTCCCCTAGTCCTCTATTCCCCTGGTCCCCTAGTCCTCTATTCCCCTGGTCCCCTAGTCCTCTATTCCCCTGGTCCCCTAGTCCTCTATTCCCCTGGTCCCCTAGTCCTCTATTCCCCTGGTCCCCTAGTCCTCTACTCCCCTGGTCCCCTAGTCCTCTTTTCTGACTCAAACAGCGTCTGAGTTTTCAGCTAAGCCCCTGCATACGTTCACTGTGAGATAATACTAATTAAAGAAATTCGAAGTAAAAGCCAGCAGGATTATGAAGACTCCTATAACCCTGTTGTTGCTGACGCTATGGAAGAAAGAGGGAGAGAATGAGAATCAAAGAGAGAGAAATAACATGAGGCTCATACTGGAAATCCCGCCTGTGGCAGTCCGTTGCTATTCGCCACGCCGACATGCACTCTTCCTCTTCCTATCCTCTCCTCTGGTCTGCTGGTTGTCATGGTAACCCCTGTACCTGTCGTTGTTTCTCAGGGAGCGCAGCCGCGACCACCACAAGTCACGCAGCAAGGATGGCAGCCGCTCTGAGAAGTCTGTCACCATCAACGCACCGCCAGCAGAACCGCTGCTGGGAGACTCGTCTGTACTGGGGGAGGAGGTCCAGGTAGGCCAATCCCTGCCCACACAGCCCACACAGCCCAGACAGGCAACAAACCACATTGCTAGAAACCCTCCAAACATGAACTTGGCCTTTTTTTTCCCTCACATGACAACTCCTTAACTTTTACATTTCTATATTCCTGGTAATATGTTTTATTACCCTGATTTGTATTTATTGTGCAATGCCTCATTATGATTGTAATTTAATCAGAAAGGCACGGGCACATACAGTATGCATCGGTGGACAGCTCAGCTCACGTGGCTGTTTATCCGTGCTTGTAGTTGGATTTATGGTAAACAACTTCTTTGTAATACAAATGAATGAATCAAATGCACATGTATAAATCCAATGGGAGGAAGTCAATCTATCCACCAGCCCTGTGCCTTTCTGATTGAGCTGAGGACTTCACAGGCCTGTTTGAGGCTTTCAGATCACACAGTGTGTTTGTCCCTTTTTTGTGTTGTACTGCTATCAATGTGCACATAGTCTCTGGTGTTAAACACTGGGCATTCTGGCTTTACGGGTTTCAGGCTTTGGCTGATAAAGTACTGCTGGAAGTGGGCTTTGAGTGCTAGGTCTGCCTGGCCCTTGAAGAGAGAGAGGGAGGGAGGGAGGGATATAAAATTAGATGTTAACAGCAAGACAGACCGTTGGACAGATCCAGATGTATTGGCTCATACACAGAGTATAGCGCAGAGCAACACTACCACTACCAGCCCTTCTCTCACCATGACACTAACCCTTACTGACCCACTTGGCAAACTCCTTTGCGTTAAACTCCCTGCTGTAATGCTGATGGGTGTACATGCCCTGGGGGGGGGGGGGGGGGGGATAGCAGTAGCCAATGCAACTATGCTACAGCCAATACTAGCTAACCTGTAGCAACCATCCCATATATATCTTGACTTGAGTAGCCTAGAGAAGCTAGCTAAGCTAATTGAGGCCACATGATGCGCTTTCCCTCCCAACCCCATTCAGATAAAACAACAGGCTACCTGTTGGTAGTTTGTTGTAGCCGACTACTTCACATTTGGCTAGCTTTTACTTCGGTAATTTTATTCCATCTTGCATTGCATTAGTGAAAGGCATAAACGAGCTACATACGTGAAGGCTACCGGTCTTTTTATGGGTCGCACCATAAACTACATTGAAAAGTTTGTTTTTATGAAATAGTCATTAGACATATATCGTATATCCTTGTATGTAACAATGTCACATCACATGGATATTTTAATTTAATTTAGAAAGCTTTTTTTCAGTGTTAAAATAGGCCTATAATCATTTTTTGCTTGTGAAATGAATACCCATATTCAAGTGTTTGATTACTAACATCCGTTCGGGTATTTTCGTAACCGAGTAAGTAACCGTGCACATCCCAAGTACAGACATTCACATGTGGCCGGCTGCACAACGTCTTAACGATGCATTGGACCGTCATTTTGTCTCTGGAGGCATATTTCCTGGAAATATCCAGACATACTCACATGCTTTTCATCTTGTGGAATTGATTAGTGTGTGTGTCTGGGGTTTGGCTGTAGCGCTGTGTATGTGTGAGTATTTTCTGTGTTTTGACACTGTGTGTACTGTGTGGTGTCTTTGACACGGTGTGTGAGCCCAGATGCAGGGGCTTGTGTTTGTCAGGAGGGTGCCAGCCCTCAGCAAGCTGTGGCCCTCTCTTACTCTGCTATAACCAGCCCTCCAGAATGAATTGTTTTTGTCAGGGTGCTTGTGTGTGTGTGTGTGTGTGTGTATGTGTGTGTGTTCCGTGTTGTTTGCTGTTGAGCTTGTCAGGGAAAACGTGTGACACTTGTTTGTCATTGTGCGTTTGGGTACCAAATTTGAATTGGCAAATCAGGTCGTTGGTCTCAGTATGCTCCATTTTTTTCTCATCATTTTGTCTTGACAGTTTTATGATGGTGCAGTTCTTGGTGATTCTGCAGTGACGGTTGAACAGAGCTGTCTACTACTATATTGAACGGCTGCCATTGAGGGAATCAGTCCAAAGCTCCAGCCTCCAGGCTATGCTAGTGCGCTAATGCTCAACACTCTCCAGTCGAGAGAACAGTAGCGGTCCCTATTCGTCTCGACTACTCATGTGTATTTATGATACATTGTATCAGTGTTGTAACGGTAGACCGTAGATGTGGAATGGGGACTTCTGAAGTACTCGTCTCTGGCATAACAGAGTTGTGCAGCTGAGGAATGCACTCTAGGTCCTCACTGCTCTACCATTATGTGAAGTGGCACCCAGGAGAAACATGTTATATGTATATATGTAAAAGCCAGGAAGCATTCTTTGAGAATGAACAGCCCTCCACCTCCCACCTCTCCTGCTGACACAGAGAAAGTGGATCTAACTTGATTTCTATTATTTATAGTTCACGGGATGTCAATGAAATCAGAAGCCTTATAGAACCCAACACTTAGACATTGTTTGTGTGCGCCTCTGTGTGTGACTCATTCCAGGCCTCCAGCTCAAAGCTTGTTTGTGTCATGTAGGCTAATTCTGGTTTGTAAAGGCATATTACACAGGTTGCTGCACGTGTTCAAGTCTGTGTGATGATCGTGTACTATCTAACCTCGGCATTGAAGTGAATAAGAATCTGGCTTAAAGAAGCGGGACATTTTTTTACGGCTGCCAATTGGTAGTCATGTCATTTACTGCAGGCGAAATCCAAAAGGGGGGCAGATGTAGTCCCTGCCAGTCCCTCAGAATGGAGGCAGTGCCAACGGGACATCAAACCAAACTCTGCCAGGCTCTGATCCCCCAGCCCCATAAAAAGCACCTCACTACTGTACCTCCCCACCCCTGTCTACTCCTCTCCCTCCAGCTTAATTCTGCCCAATTACAGCAGCGCCTGTCCTCTCAGATGGTTAGGTAAAGAGGTACCAACACGACTACACTGTATTTCTAGGCGGAGTGCAGGTACTTCTGTGTTGGGGAAGTATGTGGTACAGTAGTAGCGATGTCGGGACCTTGGATGTGGCGCAGGGCTTGTTCTCATGTCTTCCCCCACCCCCATGTTGAGCCTCTGCTTCTCTACTAGTTGAGGTCTCTAACAAAATGAGTCCATGTTTCTGTGTTTTTGCTGTTCTTGCAAGTTCCTTGCTCTGCCACGTTTGCCCTGGGGTTGCGGCGAGTTCTAGGTCTATGCAGGAGCAAGTGGTTGAAGAAGGCGATTCTTCACACAGGAAGTGAGTTACTGTGTCCACTCCAGTCCTTTTTCGAGATCTGCGTTTTACTTGAATCTGTAGAGTATCTATGAATCTTTAAAAAAAAATGTATGACATCTCCATCTTTTAGTAGCAAGGCATCTTCTAGCGGTGGTGTGACTGGTTGTATTGTCATCCTCCATAGAGGCTGCTATAAGCCTGCAATCCAATGTCTATGAACAGTTAATCCGTACAAAGACTGTCGTCGTCACCGTGTGTTCATTGGCTGGCCCGGGCCGCCCAGGTCCCTCGTCAGGCCCTTCGCTATTGGCCGCAAGTTGTGACGCTGTCACCGTAATGCTCAGTGGCTCAGAAGGAATGGACGGAGAGTGGTTTTCACTGGAGCAGGCAAGGATGAGTGGAGAGAGACAGAGCGGGAGAGAATGAGAGAAGTTGCCCCAGGGAAGTGAAGGAATAGAAAAATAGTGTTTAAAGATGGGATGGGGGTGGCAGGCAGGAGCCCTTTGAGCCTAATTGGTTTGTTATTTTGTTTGCTATCTCTATGAGGGGCACAGCTGCTTGTTTAATTTACCCCCCCCTTCATCCTCCACTGGCCCTTTCACCCACCCATATCTTGCTGCTAGTAGGACATCCCATGTGATGTCTCTCTCTGTGTGTGTGTTGCTTTTCATAGCCTGTACATTAAACCCAGAGACACACAGCCCATACAGTAGAATCTCTCTCGGGGCGTGATGGAGATCTAGTGGCGAGGCTGCAGCAGGGTAGCGGTGGAGGCAGAGAGGTTGGCTCAGTGTGGAGAGATGCACTAGCTGGATCTTCATGGCCAAGCTTCTCCCTGTCCTGGCCGGGCGACGCTGTTACATGTACAAGTTTGCTGTTTCGACATGAGCTCTCCGCTCTCTGCTTTGATGGAGACTATGGAGGTGATGATGGGGATGGAGGAGATGGCGGTGGAGACCTCCAAGGAAGAGGACGACTCCAGCGCTCCACCTGGGGACACTCCTACTCTCAGCCCAGGGCCATGCACAGAGTCAGGCCAGGTAAGACACAGTAACCACGGACTGTGTGTTGGATGGCCAAGGGCTGTAACATTTCCTTCTATCCAAGTGGATGTTAAAGGTCTGGATACAAGGAGTTGACATGAATGCAACTGGCAAGCCATTCGTGTTCAAGTAGCGTGCGTGCATTTGTTAAATACACTGAGAGACAGTGGTTTTGGTGTAGCTGTTGTGGTCTGTGAGACCACTGTTTTTAGAAGTGATTTCAAAATGGCCGGAGGGGGTTTTTGGAGGGAGAAATCTGCTCTGTGATGACAATGCTGGAATCTTATGGTCCTTTTATATGACGTTCAAAATGAGCTGCATCTCACGATGTGATAGGAGGGTTAGAGGACAAGTGTTTAGTTTAAATAGAAGTCATTTCCCCTAGAGAACTCCTATTTAACCCTACTGGACTCTCTTTCTGGCAGTCTGAACTCCAACGTTGTTCCTGGCTGTTCCACCTATTTCCTCCATGTTAGTGTAGAACATTGCTTCTGCCCACCTCCCCTGCCTCTCTGTCTTGACATGTAATCGGCAGCTTTGTTTGCTTTGCGTTGCTTGTCATGGCTGTGGTTGGAGCTGGATGTGAACGGCTTCTAGGAATGCCCCCTGTGCGCTGCTATATTTACACACAGAGACACCGCTCGTCTCCCAGGAGTCTGTGTGCTTATGCTCAGTCTCTGAGCATAAGGTCTTGTATTTCACTTAATTTATATGTGGAGAAAGATTCTCACCGATGACATGTTAGAGAGACACGCACACACACACACACACACACACACACTGAATGGTTGGCGACATGAATATTTATACACTTTGGTTTGACAATCGATCGCTTCCAGATTTGTCTCTATCCGTTCTTTATAATAGAACGAACGGCATCCTGAGTGGCAACGTTTGAAAGGGAAGTGGGGATAAACCTACTCAGTTGCACAACTGAATGCATTCAACCTGAAATGTCTTCCACATTTAACCCAACCCTTCTGAATCAGAGAGGCTTCCTTAATCGACGTCCATGTCATCGGGGCCCGGGGAGCAGGTGTTGTTAGGGGGGGGGGTTTAACTGCCTTGCTCAAGGTGAGAACGGCAGATTTATTTCACCTTGCCCGATCGGGGATTCGAACCAGCGACGTTTAGGTTATTGGCCCGTCGCTCTTAACTGCTAGGCTGCCTAGCGTGTGTTAGATTGTGTAGATGTCTTATTGCTGATTAGGTTTGGCCAGTTCTACCCAGTTTATTAGTGTTTTTATACACCTCTCTCTCTTTGTTTCTCTCTCTGTCTGTCTGTTTCTCTGTCGGTCCCTCCCTCCGAATCCCTCGGTCTGTTCAGATTTCACAGGAGTTGTCGTTACCATTGGGATGTCAGGTTTGCTCACGCCCCTCTATCCTGTGTCCTCTCCTTTCAATGGCTACCCTGTCCCCTCCCATCTCCTCTCCCCTCTCTTTCTGAATGTGTATCAGCGTGTGGGAGAGAACATGTCAAATTGGATGTTTCAATGGCTATTCAGCTGACTTTTCACTGTATAACCCCTGACAGGTGTGTGTGTGTGTGTAGGGGGGGGGGGGACCCCAGGCTGGCAAGGGCCCAAACTTCCCCATCCAAAATCTCCAAACTCTCTATCTTAAGCCAGCGCTGGTTGGTACGGGCCAACCAATGGAAAACCCTTAATGGAGTGTTTCTCTAGATTGATTTATGGAAGTCCTCTCTCTCTCTCTATGTTTTGAGGAATCCATTGACACTCCCTGGTGAGAGCATGAAACAAAGGATTTCTTCAACATCCTTTAGTGTTAATGAGGGCTCTCTTACACACATACACACACTCTCCCTCCTCTTTCCTCTCCTCTCTCCCTTTCCCCTACTCTCACACACACATAGTTGAGAGCTGCATTAATTCCCTTGCCTCTCCTCCTCCTCCACCCGCTTCCTCACTCATTACTGTGGCAGGTTTGGGTTTTGTAGGTCAGGTACTGAACCTGGTGTGTTTTCTGTGGACACACTGCTCTTCCTGGTTCAGTGGGCAGGTGGAGACTAGAGGTCTCAGTGCTCTGGCTATGGGCTGTGGTGGTAGAGTCAAGGTGCTGATGCTCAACACCACCTGGAAACTACACAATGGGGTCAACTGACTCCTATAACAGAAGCACAGCATGGAACTGTTGAAATGGCACTGAAATATGTTCCAGTGTTGAATGGTGCAGTTCAAGCCAGCCATGTGACCTGAACATTCAATCAGATGTGGATGTTTGTTTTCCACCTAAATGCAAATGTTGCAGTTGCATAACAACCGCCAATGTCTTGACCCTGTGTCCTCTTCACCCCAAAGGTCATACAGCAGCGCCACACTGTGATTTACAGCCCCCCCATTGGTCCATTATAAGGATTATTCTCTGGAGGCCAGGCTGACTAGACTAATGGCTATTTACAACCGTTAGGTTGTGTTATCGGTCAGGATTGTATCAGGAATGTTATCCGTTAGGTGGGTCAGTTTTACCGTTTCAGATAAGAACCTGGACATTTTGACTGTGTGTCGTCAAACCCTCCCTTGGACTGCTTGAATTGGCAGAAAGTAATGATATGGGAGGATTCATTACTAAAAAGATGGATGCACAGCTTGGAATTCAGCCTGTAGGAACGGAGGAGCGACAGAGGTGTAGTTTCTATTGTGCACACATCACCAACAAACTAAACATGGTCCAAGCACACCAAGACAGTCGTGAGGAGGGCACGACAAAACCTTCTCCCCCTCAGGAGACAGAACAGATTTGGCATGGATCCTCAGATACTCAAACGTTTCCACAGCTGCACCATCGAGAGCATCCTGACGGGTTGCATCACTGCCTGGTATGGCAACTGCCCGGCCTCTGACCGCAAGGCACTACAGAGGGTAGTGCGTACGGCCCAGTACATTACTGGGGCCAAGCTTCCTGACATCCAGGACCTCTATACCAGGAAAGGCCAAAAAATTGTCAGATTCCAGCCACCCCAGTCATAGACTGTTCTCTCTGCTACTGCACGGCAAGCGGTACAGGAGCACCAAGTCTAGATCCAAGAGGCTTCTACCCCCAAGCCATAAGACTCCTGAACATCTAATCAAATGGCTAACCAGACTATTTGCATTGTCCCCCTCCCCTTCCCTATTTCACGCTGCTGCTACTCTGTTATTATCTATGCATAGTCACTTTAATAACTCTACCTATATGTACATATTACCTGGACTAACCGGTGCCCCGGGACATTGATTCTGTACCGGTACCCCCTGTATATAGCCTCGTTATTGTTGTTTTATTGCTGCTCTTTAATTTGTTGTTACTTTATTTATCTTTATTTTGTATTTTTCTTAACTGCATTGTTGATTTAAGTAAGCATAATTGTTGATTTAAGTAAGCATAATTGTTGATTTAAGTAAGCATAATTGTTGATTTAAGTAAGCATAATTGTTGATTTAAGTAAGCATAATTGTTGATTTAAGTAAGCATAATTGTTGATTTAAGTAAGCATAATTGTTGATTTAAGTAAGCATAATTGTTGATTTAAGTAAGCATAATTGTTGATTTAAGTAAGCATAATTGTTGATTTAAGTAAGCATAATTGTTGATTTAAGTAAGCACAATTGTTGATTTATTTATATTTATTTTATATGCCTCACTTGGTTCTCTCTGACTTCATTCAAATCTGAACTCCTTTGATGTTGAACACAGTGTGATAACCATGGTGGGTTGTCAGTAAGGGGCTTGGGATTGGGACATCAAATACAATTCTAATGTATTGAACCCACAACAGCAACATTGAACTAAATGTAGTTTTTATTTATTTATTTATTTTACCTTTATTTAACCAGGTAGGCAAGTTGAGAACAAGTTCTCATTTACAATTGGGACCTGGCCAAGATGAAGCAAAGCAGTTCGACAGATACAACGACACAGAGTTACACATGGAGTAAAACAGACATACAGTCAATAATACAGTATAAACAAGTCTATATACAATGTGAGCAAATGAGGTGAGAAGGGAGGCAAAGGCAAAAAAGGCCATGGTGACAAAGTAAATACAATATAGCAAGTAAAACACTGGAATGGTAGTTTTGCAATGGAAGAAATGTGCAAAGTAGAAATAAAAATAATGGGGAGCAAAATAAATAAATAAAATACAGTAGGGAAAGAGGTAGTTGTTTGGGCTAAATTATAGGTGGGCTATGTACAGGTGCAGTAATCTGTGAGCTGCTCTGACAGTTGGTGCTTAAAGCTAGTGAGGGAGATAAGTGTTTCCAGTTTCAGAGATTTTTGTAGTTCGTTCCAGTCATTGGCAGCAGAACTGGAAGGAGAGGCGGCCAAAGAAAGAATTGGTTTTGGGGGTGACTAGAGAGATATACCTGCTGGAGCGTGTGCTACAGGTGGGAGATGCTATGGTGACCAGCGAGCTGAGATAAGGGGGGACTTTACCTAGCAGGGTCTTGTAGATGACATGGAGCCAGTGGGTTTGGCGACGAGTATGAAGCGAGGGCCAGCCAACGAGAGCGTACAGGTCGCAATGGTGGGTAGTATATGGGGCTTTGGTGACAAAACGGATTGCACTGTGATAGACTGCATCCAATTTGTTGAGTAGGGTATTGGATGCTATTTTGTAAATAACATCGCCAAAGTCGAGGATTGGTAGGATGGTCAGTTTTACAAGGGTATGTTTGGCAGCATGAGTGAAGGATGCTTTGTTGCGAAATAGGAAGCCAATTCTAGATTTAACTTTGGATTGGAGATGTTTGATATGGGTCTGGAAGGAGAGTTTACAGTCTAACCAGACACCTAAGTATTTGTAGTTGTCCACGTATTCTAAGTCAGAGCCGTCCAGAGTAGTGATGTTGGACAGGCGGGTAGGTGCAGGTAGCGATCGGATGAAGAGCATGCATTTAGTTTTACTTGTATTTAAGAGCAATTGGAGGCCATGGAAGGAGAGTTGTATGGCATTGAAGCTTGCCTGGAGGGTTGTTAACACAGTGTCCAAAGAAGGGCCGGAAGTATACAGAATGGTGTCGTCTGCGTAGAGGTGGATCAGAGACTCACCAGCAGCAAGAGCGACCTCATTGATGTATACAGAGAAGAGAGTCGGTCCAAGAATTGAACCCTGTGGCACCCCCATAGAGACTGCCAGAGGTCCGGACAGCAGAACCTCCGATTTGACACACTGAACTCTATCAGAGAAGTAGTTGGTGAACCAGGCGAGGCAATCATTTGAGAAACCAAGGCTGTCGAGTCTGCCGATGAGGATGTGGTGATTGACAGAGTCGAAAGCCTTGGCCAGATCAATGAATACGGCTGCACAGTAATGTTTCTTATCGATGGCGGTTAAGATATCGTTTAGGACCTTGAGCGTGGCTGAGGTGCACCCATGACCAGCTCTGAAACCAGATTGCATAGCAGAGAAGGTATGGTGAGATTCGAAATGGTCGGTAATCTGTTTGTTGACTTGGCTTTCGAAGACCTTAGAAAGGCACGGTAGGATATATATAGGTCTGTAGCAGTTTGGGTCAAGAGTGTCCCCCCCTTTGAAGAGGGGGATGACCGCAGCTGCTTTCCAATCTTTGGGAATCTCAGACGACACGAAAGAGAGGTTGAACAGGCTAGTAATAGGGGTGGCAACAATTTCGGCAGATAATTTTTGAAAGAAAGGGTCCAAATTGTCTAGCCCGGCTGATTTGTAGGGGTCCAGATTTTGCAGCTCTTTCAGAACATCAGCTGAATGGATTTGGGAGAAGGAGAAATGGGGAAGGCTTGGGCGAGTTGCTGTTGGGGGTGCAGTGCTGTTGACCGGGGTAGGAGTAGGCAGGTGGAAAGCATGACCAGCCGTAGAAAAATGCTTATTGAAATTCTCAATTATGGTGGATTTATCAGTGGTGACAGTGTTTCCTATCTTCAGTGCAGTGGGCAGCTGGGAGGAGGTGTTCTTATTCTCCATGGACTTTACAGTGTCCCAGAACTTTTTTGAGTTAGTGTTGCAGGAAGCAAATTTCTGCTTGAAAAAGCTAGCCTTGGCTTTTCTAACTGCCTGTGTATAATGGTTTCTAGCTTCCCTGAACAGCTGCATATCACGGGGGCTGTTCGATGCTAATGCAGAACGCCATAGGATGTTTTTGTGTTGGTTAAGGGCAGTCAGGTCTGGGGAGAACCAAGGGCTATATCTGTTCCTGGTTCTAAATTTCTTGAATGGGGCATGTTTATTTAAGATGGTTAGGAAGGCATTTAAAAAAAATATCCAGGCATCCTCTACTGACGGGATGAGATCAATATCCTTCCAGGATACCCCGGCCAGGTCGATTAGAAAGGCCTGCTCGCTGAAGTGTTTCAGGGAGCGTTTTACAGTGATGAGTGGAGGTCGTTTGACGCTGACCCATTATGGATGCAGGCAATGAGGCAGTGATCGCTGAGATCTTGGTTGAAGACAGCAGAGGTGTATTTAGAGGGGAAGTTGGTTAGGATGATATCTATGAGGGTGCCCGTGTTTAAGGCTTTGGGGAGGTACCTAGTAGGTTCATTGATAATTTGTGTGAGATTGAGGGCATCAAGTTTAGATTGTAGGATGGCTGGGGTGTTAAGCATGTTCCAGTTTAGGTCGCTTAGCAGCACGAGCTCTGAAGATAGATGGGGGGCAATCAGTTCACATATGGTGTTCAGTGCACAGCTGGGGGCAGAGGGTTTGTCTCTGGACACTGCAGTAGGAGCTGGCCTGATTACAGTGGGATATTAACTGTGGATGCTGCATCTTTCTGACTGGGATAAAGCTTGGCCTTCTATTTTTCTGCCTCCTCCTGCCTGTCCTGTGCTGTTTTTAAATACTAGGACCATGTGACAGAGACCCCCCCCCCCCACACTGTGCAGTCCCCTATCTCAGATGGATGGTAAATGCATCCTATATGAATTCCCCTTTTCTCCCTTCCGTGCTATTTTTAGCTGCCTGCTGATTTCAAATTGGAGTCCTCTGCTGAGGAAATCAAATCGGGCTCCATCTGTTGTCGTTGGGGAATGAGGGAAAGAGCATCTAGACATACCAGAGACTGTCTGTCCAGTCTCCCTGTTGGTTTCCATTGGGCAGCCCTCCCTGGCAGCTCAGTTAGCAGGCTACACTGTGGGCATGTGTTGGTACAGTGTTATAAAGGCTCTTATCTGTGTTGTTTTTAGTAGCTCTCGCCAGCCACAAATGACCTTTATTATCTGTTGTTGCCAGAAAACACAGACGTCAGCGCCTCGCCTCGCGTACCCCAGTTGGCAGTCACTCCATTCGCTGTTTTCTTTCTCCATTTCCTGTCTTTCTCTCTCTCGTTCTGTAACTCTTTGTTTGCTCGTCCTCCCCTCCCTGGTTGACTTTTGAACGGAAATGAGCACCGCTTTTAAGCTCTCTATAGAAATGAGCCTAGAGTAGAAAATTCCGTCCTGACTTGCCAGATTCATAACTTTTCCTGACACTAATAAATTTGACTCTAGTAGCAACATGCTCATATGCTCAGTATTTAACACTGACTCCTCTCTCTCCCCCCCCCCCCCTCCCAGGATGACAACTGGGGCGAGACCACCACGGCCGTCACGGGGACGTCGGAACACAGCCTGTCCCAAGAGGACATTGTCCGGATCACCAAGGACCTGGAGGATAGCGTGGGCCTGGACTGCCGGCGCTACTTTAGCCTGACCCTGGCTGTGGTTCTGGGCCTGCTGGTCTTCCTCACTCCCCTGGCCTTCCTGGCTCTCCCCCACCTCCTCTGGCCTGACAAGCTCCTGGTGTGCGGCACGGCCTGCGAGGGCCTCTTTATTTCCGTGGCGTTTAAATTGTTGATACTGCTGTTGGCCGTTTGGGCGCTGTTTTTCCGGGCTCCGCGCGCCGGCCTTCCCCGGGTGTTTGTGTTCAGAGCGCTGCTGGCCGTGCTGGTGCTGCTGTTCGTCGTGTCCTACTGGCTGTTCTACGGCGTGAGGATACTGGACTCACAGGTACATCAGGCAGAGAGCGAGACTCACAATCAGTGTTTGTAACGCGTCTAATTACTGGTCACCACATCTGCCTCTTCAAGTGTTCCGTTTGTACGCCATTGCTTTCATCTGTGTCAATCTCTTGTCATGACTGTGTGTGTACCACAGGAGGTTGGTGGCACCTTAATTGGGGAGGACGGGCTCGTGGAAATGGCTGGAGCGGAATAAGTGGATTGTTATATAACACGTGGTTTCTATGTGTTTGCCATTCCATTCGCTCCGTTCCAGCCATTATTATGAGCCGTCCTCCCCTCAGCAGCCTCCACTGGTGTGTACCTATGTAGTGTGTTGACACTAGCACATGCTGGGTTGTCTTGTTGTTCCCAGGATGAGAACTACCAGGGCATCGTGCAGTACGCTGTGTCTCTAGTGGACGCTCTGCTCTTCATCCACTACCTGGCCATCGTCCTGCTGGAGCTCAGGCAGCTGCAGCCCGCCTTCTCTGTCTGCGTCACGCGCTCCACCGACGGAGAGACACGCCACTACAACCTGGGCCAGCTCAGGTGAGACGCGGAGGGAGATTGAGAGGGGGCAGGGGAAAGGGGGAGGATGCGAGAGGAGAAAAGTCCTTGAAAGTAAGACGGGACAATTCAGTGGGTAGAGCAGGCTGAGGAGAAAGAAAGAGAGCAGAGAAAAGCCAGTAAGTAAGAAGTGTGAGTAAGAATCGTGTGTGTGTGTGTGTGTGTGTGTGAGTAATAAAAGTAATAAGCCAGAGAGAACAGCTCAGACTAGGAGAACCTGGTCTGTAATGACTTTGTCCTTTTGATGTGCCGTCTGACTCTACCAGGAAGACGTTTTACCTCATGACGAGTTGCTGAAAGATATAGTAAGACTGTCGAAAGGCATCATATTTGTATACATGGTCATTTCACAGTCCATGGCGTGCTCTCTCTCTCTCTCGCTCGCTCTCTCTCATATCCCCTTTTGTGAGGGCCTCAAACATATGCTGGTATTATGCTGGGGCCCTCTGTTTCACCTTTGTCTACCTCAGTACAGTGGCAGATGATGGACATGTAAAGTGCTTTAGCCTCTGGTTCACTAGTGTTGTTAGAGGCTGCCCTGGGGCTGTTGTCGCTCATAAAGCGCCTTGCTATTTTCCTCAGCTGGCCAACGCAGCAGCACTCTCTCTGTCTGTATGCGCTTGTAAACAAACAGCTAATTAGTGCTCCCTACAGGCCACACTGAGCATCTGGTCAGAGAAGATTCATACCATACACACTCATAATACACACACACACAGATTCTCAGGTTCAAGGGGAGACTGGGTGTGTTTCCAGACATTTTCCCAGGCCTGTCCTCCATTCCCAGGCAACCGGGGAGGACATTCCTCTGTGCAGGCAGGCTGTCTGTGTATGTGTCTGGCAGGCAGACTGTCTGGTCTGGAGGCCTGTTCTTCTGTCTGGCTCTGACCTGGCCATTCTTTGATGCCAATCTCAGGCCTGAGGAAGTGCTCAAGATCCTAACACCAACATTACCAGAGATTCACCTCGGCAAGAATCCTTCTATTCTCCTCATTCTGTCCCTTATCTCCAGTCTGGCCTAACATAACAAGTTGCTACTTATGGTAGAGAAGAGCCACAGGCAACCGAGGCACAGTGAGGCTCATATCTAGGCCAGTGTTTGGGCTTTATTTGTTTGTCTCCTCTCTCTACTGTAGTTTAATAATTGATCAAAGTACCGAGCACCGGAGAGCCTGACTGCTCAAAGTGCTGCCTTCATCACAATGGGTGTATGTAGTTTTGTTAACTTTAGGAGGTTGGTTTAGTAGTTTGTACTTGTTTTGTGCTAATGCACAATTGTGTGTGTCTGATGAAACGTCTTCATACAGTATGTATAGATTAATGTGGCGTACAAAGTGGTTTGGGTTTTCCTGTGTGTCAACCCAGGAGTATTATAGCTTTAAGTGGATTTAAAACTTGACAAAGTTGTTTTTCAGTGTGCCTTTGTTTTGGAGATGTCAGAATGTGTCTGTCTGTGCACCATACCAGCTGTCTGTCTGTGTACCATACCAGTGGTGTGTCTCTGTCTGTCTGTGTACCATACCAGTGGTGTGTGTCTGTCTGTGTACCATACCAGTGGTGTGTCTCTGTCTGTCTGTGTACCATACCAGTGGTGTGTGTCTGTCTGTGTACCATACCAGTAGTGTGTCTCTGTCTGTCTGTGTACCATACCAGTGGTGTGTCTGTGTACCATACCAGCGGTGTGTCTCTGTCTGTCTGTGTACCATACCAGTGGTGTGTCTGTGTACCATACCAGTGGTGTGTCTGTGTACCATACCAGTGGTGTGTCTGTGTACCATACCAGTGGTGTGTCTGTGTACCATACCAGTGGTGTGTCTGTGTACCATACCAGTGGTGTGTCTGTGTACCATACCAGTGGTGTGTCTGTGTACCATACCAGCGGTGTGTCTGTGTACCATACCAGTGGTGTTTGTCTGTGTACCATACCAGCGGTGTGTCTCTGTCTGTCTGTCTGTCTGTGTACCATATCAGTGGTGTCTGTCTGTCTGTGTACCATACCAGCGGTGTGTCTCTGTCTGTCTGTCTGTGTACCATACCAGTGGTGTCTGTCTGTCTGTGTACCAAACCAGCAATATGTTTTTACATCCATGTATTTGACATCGTAGTTGTGGGTTTGTGAACCCACCTGCCTCCTCCATATGTTCACATTCACTAACACTCTTCATCCTGCTGTGGTCGTTTTCTCTGTATCAGTCTTACGGGATATCCAGCACCACTCTGAGATGAATCCCAGGCTGTAATCCCTCTATATGGGACACATAGCTGCTGCTAACCTCTACAATACACCCTGCAGTGGTAAAGCTGGTTTATAACATACAGTGGGGCAAAAAAGTATTTAGTCAGCCACCAATTGTGCAAGTTCTCCCACTTAAAAAGATGAGAGGCCTGTAATTTTCATCATAGGTACACTTCAACTATGACAGACAAAATGAGAAAAAAAATCCAGAAAATCACATTGTAGGATTTTTTATGAATTTATTTGCAAATGATGGTGGAAAATAAGTATTTGGTCAATAACAAAAGTTTATTTCAATACTTTGTTATATACCCTTTGTTGGCAATGACAGAGGTCAAACGTTTTCTGTAAGTCTTCACAAGATTTTCACACACTGTTGCTGGTATTTTGGCCCATTCCTCCATGCAGATCTCCTCTAGAGCAGTGACGTTTTGGGGCTGTTGCTGGGCAACACGGACTTTCAACTCCCTCCCAAAATTTTCTGTGGGGTTGAGATCTGGAGACTGGCTAGGCCACTCCAGGACCTTGAAATGCTTCTTACGAAGCCACTCCTTCGTTGCCCGGGCGGTGTGTTTGGGGTCATTGTCATGCTGAAAGACCCAGCCACGTTCTTCAATGCCCTTGCTGATGGGCCATAGTGGAGTTTGGAGTGTGACTGTTTGAGGTTGTGGACAGGTGTCTTTTATACTGATAACAAGTTCAAACAGGTGCCATTAATACAGGTAACGAGTGGAGGACAGAGGAGCCTCTTAAACAAGAAGTTACAGGTCTGTGAGAGCCAGAAATCTTGCTTGTTTGTGACCAAATACTTATTTTCCACCATAATTTGCAAATAAATTCATAAAAATCCTACAATGTGATTTTCTGGATATTTTTTTCTCATTTTGTCTGTCATAGTTGAAGTGCACCTATGATGAAAATTACAGGCCTCTCATCTTTTTAAGTGGGAGAACTTGCACAATTGGTGGCTGACTAAATACTTTTTTGCCCCACTGTACACACACACACACACACACACACACACACACACACACACACACAGTGCCTTCAGAAAGTGTTCACATGCCTTGACAATTTCCACTTTTTTTTGTTACAATTGGGATTTGTCTTTTTTTTTATCTATACAAAATACTAATGTCAAAGTGGTAGAAAAATGGTAAATCGTAAATGGTAAATCCCTGAGCAGTTTCCTTCATCTACAGCAACTGATTTAGGAAGGACGCCTGTATCATTGTAGTGACAGGGTGTATTGATACACCATTCAAAGCATAATTAATAACTTCACCATGCTCAAAGGGATATTTTTGTTTTGTAGGGACCTTACAGATAATTGTATGTGTGGTACAGATATGGGGTAATCGTAAAAAAAATCTGTAATTTTGGAAACATTTATAAAAACAAAATTCCAATTTGACATTGTGGGGTGTTGTGTGTAGATCAGTGGCACACAATCGAAATTGTATCCATTTTAAATTCAGGCTGTGACACAACAAAATGTGGAAAAAGGTTCTAAATACTTTCTGAGGTGTGTGTGTGTGTGTGTGTGTGTGTGTGTGTGTGTGTGTGTGTGTGTGTGTGTGTGTGTGTGTGTGTGTGTGTGTGTGTATACTGTGTGTATACTGTGTGTATACTGTGTGCATGACACAAGTCATTTTTCCAACAATTGTTTACAGACAGATTATTTCACTTATAATTCACTGTATCACAATTCCAGTGGGTCAGAAGTTTACGTACACTAAATTGACTGTGCCTTTAAACAGCTTGGAATATTCCCAAAAATTGTCATGGCTTTAGAAGCTTCTGATAAGCTAATGGACATAATTTGAGTCAATTGGAGGTGTACCTGTGGATGTATTTCAAGGCCTACCTTCAAACTCAGTGCCTCTTTGCTTGACATCATGGGAAAATGAAAAGAAATCAGCCAAGACCTCAGAAAAAAATTTGTAGACCTCCACAAGTCTGGTTCATCCTTGGGTGCAATTTCCAAATGCCTGAAGGTACCACGTTCATCTGTACAAACAATAGTACGCAAGTATAAACACAATGGGACCACGCTGCTGTCATACCGCTCAGGAAGGAGAAGCATTCTGCCTCCTAGAGATGAACGTACTTTGGTGCAAAGAGTGCAAATCAATCCCAGAACAACAGCAAAGAATCTTGTGACAATGCTGGAGGAAACGTATCTATATCCACAGTAAAATGAGTCCTATATACTGAAAGGCCGCTCAGCAAGGAAGAAGCCACTGCTCCAAAACCGCCATAAAAAAGCCAGACTACGGTTTGCAACTGCACATGGGGACAAAGATCGTGCTTTTTGTAGAAATGTCCTCTGGTCTGATGAAACAAAAAATAGAACTGTTTGGCCATAATGACCATCGTTATGTTTGGAGGAAAAAGGGGGATGCTTTCAAAAAGGGGGATGCTTTCAAAAAGGGGGATGCTGTCGAAGAACAGCATTCCAACTGTGAAGCACGGTGGTGGCAGCATCATGTTGTGGGGGTGCTTTGCTGCAGGAGGGACTGGTGCACTTCACGAAATAGATGGCATCATGAGGGAGGGAAATGATGTGGATATATTGAAGCAACATCTCAAGGCATCAGTCAGGAAGTTAAAGCTTGGTCGCAAATGGGTCTTCCAAATGGACAATGACCCCAAGCATACTTCCAAAGTTGTGGCAAAATGGCTTAAGGACAGCAAATTCAAGCTATTGGAGTGGCCATCCACAAAGCCCTGACCTTAATCCTATAGAAAATGTGTGGGCAGAACTGAAAAAGTGTGTGAGCACGGAGGCCTACAAACCTGACTCAGTTACACCAGCTCTGTCAGGAGGAATGGGCCAAAATTCACCCAACTTATTGTGGGAAGCTTGTGGAAGGCTACCCAAAACGTTTGACCCAAGTTAAACAATTGAAAGGCAATGCTACCAAATACCAATTGAGTATATGTAAACTTCTGACCCATATATAGATATATATATTACATACATACTGCACTGCGATGAGGGAGAGTGTATATATCCATAATGTCCTGTCACTTAGCCTGACATTTCCTCTGCGTCAGCACTAGGTGTGTAAAGTGGAATACCTCCACCTCCATGTCACTGCTGTTAGGACGTCCCATGTGATGACTATTTCTTTCTGTCTCCTCACTCTCTCTCTCCTACTTACTCTTCCATGTGGAACGGTACACAGCAGTAGACCTTTCTCGTGGTGTAGTATCAATAGGGGAATAAGGAGGAGGAGAGGTTAGTAGAGAGGACTGTGTCTGTCTACAGAGGGGGACAGTAGCCTCAGTGTGCTTCCTGGTTGCCCCGGGGGGGAATCGGAAGCACGTGGTACTCCCTCCCTCCCTGACTCAGTCTGCAACAGTTAAGTTAGCGCCCTGCTCTTCTTAACAAATGACACGAGACCCGGGGAGGAGGAGAGGGGGAGGAGAAGGGGAAGAGAGGGGTGGAGAGAAAGATGTAAAGGGAGAGAGAGCCCTTTGAATTGAATAGCTTTGAGACAGGATTCAGTGTTAAATAAGAGGAGGCGGGGGATAGTGTTTCTAGAGCGAGGGAACTGTAGACTAGTCAGTTGAGCCGTGAGGAATGACCCTGTACTGCTGTAGGCCTGTGAAAAGCTGTTCGCATCTGCTGCTGTTCTCAGTAGGCCGAATGCAGTTACAATGCAGAGGAACTGGGGTCTGACTGTGTCTCAGCAGTGTACTAACAGGGCTTGATTGGATCAGTAGGCTACAATAAGCTACAGCAGAAAATTATCCCTGGCATTTCTAGATCAAAACCCTAACGGTCAACCTGGACCTGTGTAAAGGCACGTAAACAAAATGGATATTGTGTAGCTGGCTAATCAGCACTGGTACATTGATCACTTGACGACATGTCTGCATTGCCAATGGCTTAGAGATGGGTTCAGGCCATACTCAGTTGCTATGTAATGAATTGCTGAAGCACAAGAATAGAACGCATCTAAAAAGTCTCAACTGGTGAAATATTGCTGTCTTTGAGAGGTAAGACATGGCATGTTGTGCCGGGACATGACGTCCATGCTGCAGCATCAATAGGAAGTAGTCTCTCTCTCTACCTCAGCGCCTCTCTCCCAGCAGCGCTGTGAGGTTCTGTTCTGTGTTTATTTGCAGAGCCTAGGCAGCAGGGATATGGCCCTGTGTTCAGGGGGGCGGGTAATGATAACATGATGGTTCAAAGTAACTCTCTCACACACACACACACACACACACACACACACACACACACACACACACACACACACACACACACACACACATATATCTCAAGGGAAAAAAGTAACATCCTTTTTTCAGGACCCTGTCTTTCAAAGATAATTTGTAAAAATCCAAGTAACTTCACAGATCTTCATTTGTAAAGGGTTTAAACACGGTTTTCCATGCTTGTTCAATGAACCATAAACAATTAATGAACATGCACCTGTGGAATGGTCATTAAGACACTAACAGCTTACAGACAATTATGTTATGAATCACAGTTATGAAAACTTAGGACACTAAAGAGGCCTTTCTACTGACTGAAAAACACCAAAAGAAAGATGCCCAGGTTCCCTGCTCATCTGCGTGAACATGCCTTAGGCATGCAGCAAGGAGGCATGAGGACTGCAGATGTGGCCAGGGCAATAAATTGCAATGTCTGTACTGTGAGACGCCTAAGACGGCGCTACAGGGAGACAGGATGGACAGCTGATTGTCCTCACAGTGGCAGACCATGTGTAACAACACCTGCACACCTGCGGGACAGGTACAGGATGGCAACAACAACTGCCCGAGTTACACCAGGAACGCACAATCCCTCCATCAGTGCTCAAACTGTCCGCAATAGGCTGAGAGAGGCTGGACTGAGGGCTTGTAGGCCTGATGTAAGGCAGGTCCTCACCAGACATCACCGGCAACAACATCACCTATGGGCACAAACCCACTGTCGCTGGACAAGACAGGACTGGCAAAACGTGCTCTTCACTGACTAGGCACGGTTTTGTCTCACCAGGGGTGGTGGTTGGATTTGCGTTTATCATCGAAGGAATGAGCGTTACACCGAGACCTGTACTCTGGAGCGGGATCGATTTGGAGGTGGAGGGTCCGTCATGGTCTGGGGCGGTGTGCCACAGCATCATCAGACTGAGCTTGTTGTCATTGTAGGCAATCTCAACGCTGTGTGTTTACAGGGAAGACATCCTCCTCCCTCATGTGGTACCCTTCCTGCAGGCTCATCCTGACATGACCCTCCAGCATGACAATGCCACCAGCCATACTGCTCGTTCTGTGTGTGATTTCCTGCAAGACAGGAATGTCAGTGTTCTGCCATGGCCAGCGAGGAGCCCGGATCTCAATCCAATTGCGCACGTCTGGGCCCTGTTGGATCGGAGGGTGAGGGCTAGGGCCATTCCCCCCCAGAAATGTCCGGGAACTTGCAGGTGCCTTGATGGAAGAGTGGGGTAACATCTCACAGCAAATCTGGTGCAGTCCATGTGGAGCAGATGCACTGCAGTACTTAATGCAGCTGTTGGCCACACAAGATACTGACTGTTACTTTTGATTTTGACCCCCCCTTTGTTCAGGGACACATTATTCCATTTCTGTTAGTCACATGTGTGTGGAACTTGTTCAGTTTATGTCTCAGTTGTTGAATCTTGTTATATTTATACACATTTTTACACATGTTAAGTTTGCTGAAAATAAACGCAGTGAGAGGACGTTTCTTTTTTTTCTCTCTGTGTGTGTGTGTGTCACCCCCATCTTCTCCCCTCAGTGTCAGACTTTGCAGTGTCTGGTTTTCCTGTTTTTATCGATTGTGTAAATATATATTTTTCACGGTTTATTTAACAGTTTATTTATGTTATTGATATTTTTTTTATAGTCGTGGATTTTATTAGCTGATTATTAGTTCAATTATAAAAATAAAAAACTTCTATGTCCAGGTTCCAAGTAAATCTCAAATTCTCCTTATTCTTTGTCTGTGTGTGTGCGCAGTATTCAGCGGGCAGCATTGGCCATCATAGAGAACTACTACAGAGACTTCTCTGTCCACAACCCGGCCCTGCTCACCGCCTCGAAGTCCCGGGCCGCTAAGCACCTGGCCGGCCTCAAGGTCTATAATGTGGATGGTGAGTTCCCCACAACCCCCGCTACCGGTAAGTGCATGGAGACTCCTTGGGTTTATCTATACATGTTCTCTTATCGGTCCTTTGGGCTTGATGTCTGACTCTCTCCTCTCCTCGGTTGCTCTCTAACACCCAGAGGCCTTTAAAGACAAACTGAAAGCTTACCTTTTGGACAGTAAGTTCAGTAGTTCTATAGAATAACTCTCTCACTAAAACCCTGCATCTCTGAGCACTGGCTGGACTCACTGACGAACCCGGCTCTCTCTCACTGGAGCTGCACACCAAACCAATCCCCTTGCGCACCACTTTAATCGGCATGCTTCATTGGTTTAGAGACACCGCTGTGAAATGATATAACTCATTTGTGTAGGCCACACCCAAAGCATGTGATGTCACTTTCGACGTTGACCTAGTGACTACTTATCGATGCATCTATTTACTAATGTTATACAATTTCACTTTTAGCTGAACATCTGCTTTGACTGTTTCTGATATGGAATAATACTTTTTTGAATTTGTAAAGTCAGCTCTGGGCAAGAGTGATATCTAATAGGATATCTGGAGAGAGGGAAACTAAATAAATGTGTTTGTTTGAACATGTTTAGTTTTGAAGTGAAGATGCATCATGACTACTTCATGAGTACTCACAAGAAATCTCCTGTGTTCCCCAAAAGTGTACCCCACCTCCACCCCCCACCCCCCTTGTTCTCTCGCTCATTTTTTTTTCTCTCTCTCTCTCTCTGGCTCTCTTCCTCTCTCTGGTTCTTGCTCTCTTCCTCCCTCTGGCTCTTGCTCTCTTCCTCCCTCTGGCTCTCTTCCTCCCTCTATTCTATCTCTGCCCTCCTCCTCTCCATATCCCTCCCTCTACCCTCCAGTAGCGCTCAGAGATGAGACAGCCAGCAGTGTTAAATCAATAGCTATACTGCCCGCTCTGTCACTCTCCTCTCGTTCTCCTCATTGAGGAGCTGGTCTCTGGGGAGTGTCATCACAGTAACTGCAGCAGGGACAGTAACATGGGGAAGTCTGGGAGAGAGACTGTCCTCCCTCCATTATCCATGACCAAGGTCCATCACCTAACCACTAAGCATGGTAGAGGCTGTTAGAACACACACTTCAGATGAGTTGGCAGGAGACATGGCTTTGCTGAAATGAGTCATGATACTCATAGACAGCCACCCTTAATTCCCAATGTTTAGCTTTTCAGTACTATATTTTATACTGAAATGCACATGTACAGACCCACAGGGCTCTCGCCTTTATATCAAGCAAACTGTGTTATTTTGATCACCAGGTATTTCTTCTTCATGGTATTAACCCCCAAACAAAAATATCTATTTTTCTCGTTGGTAAGTTGACAGATTCATGACCTGTCTGGCTGTGCAAACATGGCTGCCGTTTCTCAGACTGGAGAAATAGGGCATGGATATATAATGGAATTCTCCCGTCCCGAACCCCCAGCCTACCCTACATTAATACTGCAGCAGCTCCAGCCCTCTTTTAGCCCCTATTAACATGAGCCGTCGCTCTCTTGCATATTAACACTCTCATAATGACATGCGCCTGACATTCAACTTTTGAAGTTGGCCTGGGAAGTTTATTAAGACGGACACTCAGCACCGCCCAAAGACACAGAGAGGCAGAGTAGCAGAGAACCCGGAATAACTGAATGTTAAACAGTGGATGCGTGGGTGTGGTGGTTTGGAACATGCTTTTTCAACTATACAGATTTTTGTTGATGACTACAGTGTTCCGTCCTTTATGATTTTAGGTTTTACTACTATTCAAAGATGCAAAGAAGTGTTTTTTTTTATATATATATCTTTTTTAGACGTGTCTATATGTCTGTCTTACGCTGAGTATAGGGCATGTTTGTTAGTGTGGAGATATCTTGACACTCTGACTTTGCAAGATTCTGTATCAATAAAAATAATGAACACCTGTATTAAGCTAACATCCCTCTGTTGTCTGCCTCCCTAGGCCCTGGGAACAACGCAGCGACCGGATTGGCCCACTCCCAGTCTCGGGCTATGATTGCCGCTGCCGCCCGCCGCCGAGACACCAATCACAACGAGCTGTACTACGAGGAGGCGGAGCACGAGAGACGCGTCCGTAAACGCAAGGCCCGGTGAGAGACAGGTTTGGGGGGGTTTTTGGGCTGTTTGATAAATGAATGGACATATGGGGATTGTTTTAGTACGTATTTTGTGGTAAAGGAGCCGTTTGGACTTACCAACCAAACGGATACTAAAGTATGTCTCCTCTCTTTGGTTTGATATTAGATTACGGTTACATTTGAATCACTAAACAGACACTCTTATCCAGAGCAACTTGTAATTAGTGCATTCATCTTAAGATAGCTGGTGGAGAGACAGTTGTAGTAAGAATGTTTACCCTAAATACAGTACCAGTAAAAATGGACACACCTACTCATACAATGGGTTTTTCTTTATTTGTACTATTTTCTACATTGTATAATAGTAGTGAAGACATCTAAACTATGAAATAACACACATGGAATAATGTAGTAACCAAAGAAGTGTTAAACAAATCAACATTTATTCTAGATTCTTCAAAGTAGTAACCTATGCCTTGATGACAGCTTTGCACACTCTTGGCATTCTCTCAACCAGCTTCAGCTGGAATGCTTTTCGAACAGTCTTGAAGCAGGTGCTGAGCACTTGTTGGCTGATTTTCCTTCACTCTGCTGTCCAATTCATCCCAAACCATCTCAATTAGGTTGAGGTCAGGTGATTGTGGAGTCCAGGTCATCTGATGCAGCACTCAATCACTCTCCTTCTTGATCAAATAGTCCTTACACAGCCTGGAGGTGTGTTGGGTCATTGTCCTGTTGAAAACAAATTATAGTCCCACTAAGCGCTAACCAGATGGGATTGCATATCGCTGCAGAATGCTGTGGTAGCCATGCTGATTAAGTGTGCCTTGAATTCTAAATAAATCACAGACAGTGTCACCAGCAAAGCACCATCACAACATCACCTCCATGCTTTACGGTTGGAACCACACATGCGGAGTTCACCTACACTGCGTTTCACAAAGACACAGCGGTTTGAACCAAAAATCTCAAATTTGGACTCATCAGACCAAAGGACAGATTTCCACCGGTCTAATGTCTATTGCTCGTGTTTCTTGACCCAAGCAAGTCTCCTCTTCTTATTGGTGTCCTTTAGTAGTGGTCTCTTTGCAGCAATTTGACCACGAAGGCCTGTTCACACAGTCTCCTCTGAACAGTGGATGTTGAGAAGCATCTGTTACTTGAACTCTGTGAAGCATTTATTTGGGCTGCAATTTCTGAGGCTTGTAACTCTATAATGAACTTATCCTCTGCAGCAGAGGTAACTCTGGGTCTTCCTTTCCTGTGGCGGTCCTCATGAGAGCCAGTTTTATTGTAGCGCTTGATGGTTTTTGCGCCTGCATGTTATGAATCTTTCAAAGTTCTTGACATTTTCCGGATTGACTGACCTTCATGTCTTAAAGTAATGATGGACTGTCGTTTCTCTTTGCTTATTGGAGTCGTTCTTGTCATAATATGGACTCGGTCTTTTACCAAATAGGGCTGTCTTCTATATACCACCCCTACCTTGTAACAACACAACAGATTGGATCAAACACATTAAGAAGGAAAGAAATTCCACAAATGAACTTTAAACAAGGCACACCTGTTAATTGAAATGCATTCCAGGTGACTACCTCATGAAGCTGGTTGAGAGAATGCCAAGAGTGTGCAAAGCTGTCAATAAGGCGACGGGTTGCTACTTTGAAGAATCTAAAATATATTTTGATTTGTTTAACACTTTTTTGGTTACTACATGATTCCATGTGTTATTTCATAGTTTTGATGTCTTTACTATTATTCTACAATGTGGAAAATAGTCTAAATAAATAAAACCCTTGAATGAGTAGGTGTGTCCAAACTTTAGACTGGTACTGTAGTTATCAGCTAATTCGGTGCTGGTAGGAAAAGACAAGTGCAGGTATTTTTTAAATTTCTATATTATTTTTGATTTATTACTCCTATGCCATGTAAAGCCTTTTTAGATGCTTCCAAAGCCGCTGTAGTAGAAGTAAACACTCCATCATATGGGCTGAACAACCACATTGTGCCCTCCTAGACTGGTGGTGGCGGTAGAGGAGGCCTTCACACACATCAAGCGTATGCAGGAGGAGGAGCAGAAGAAAGCCCCCGGGGATGTGATGGACCCGCGCGAGGCCGCCCAGGCTATCTTCCCCTCCATGGCCCGCTCCCTGCAGAAGTACCTCCGCACCACCAGGCAGCAGCACTGCCACAGCATGGAAAGCATCCAGCAGCACCTGGCCTTCTGCATCACCAACAACATGACGCCCAAGGTGACCAAGTGTTCTCATCAGTGGAGGCTGGTGGGAGGAGAAATCGGAGGACGAGCGGATTGTAGTGGCTGGAATGGAATCGTTTGGTATTCCATTCCAGCCATTACAATGAGCCCATCCACCAACTTAAGGTGACATCACCCACTGGTTTTGACCAACTCCTTTGAGTGGCACCTTAATTGTACAGTAGTAACAAATAATGATGATATCAGGAAAGTGCTAACTCCTCTCCTCATAGGCCTTCCTGGAGAGTTACCTGAACCCCGGGCCCACCCTGCAGTACGGCCGCGAACGCTGGCTGGCCCGGCAGTGGACTCTGGTCAGCGAGGCGTCGGTCACCAGCGGCCTCAAGGAGGGTGCCATCTTCCTCCTCAAGTGCATAGACTTCAGCCTGGTGGTGACTACCAAAAGGATCCCCTACATCCAGCTTTCAGAGGAGTTCATCGACCCCAAGTCGCACAAGTTCGTCCTGCGGCTACAGTCAGAGACCTCTGTGTAGAACTGGACAACTGTTTTTACACACCTTTTTTTTGTTTTCAAAGCGGTTTTATTTTAGGTTTGCGGTTTTATTTGAGGATTTTTTACACGTTGTTACACACACGTGTTACACACACGTTGGAAAATATTGTCCTTTTTATCTATGGTTTACCTGGTTTGAGTTAATATAAAAAAATATATACACCGGTGATGAATTTGACTTGTCTTGCATGCACACACACACAGAAGATTGAACTGAACTCTGTGGAGATGGATCTATAGATGAACAATGTGTGCAGCACACAACTGCAGATGTGTCAATGTCTATGAACACCGTTGTTCCACCTCTGAAAGACTGATCAAGACGAGGAATTGTTTTAATTCCATGGCTCAAGACGGGGACATCTCACCGAGGAGTCAAATGACACTACTGTTGCTATGGACATTGCTTCATTCCCCCTCAGCTAAACCACTACAGATGGTGAACTGCCACTATTTAACTTCTGGAGAAAATGTATCTTTTAACACAAACCGTCTCAGGCCTGTCTGCTGTTCTGAAACTATAGCTACTTAATTTACTTTTTTTTTTGCGTTACATGCACATGTTCTCTACATCTGTATATTGATTATGTATAAACACATTGTGATATAATGTTGTTTAAGTCTGTGTACTGGGTCAATCTCCATCCCATTTCCTTATATCCCGATCTGTGGATTTACAGAGTATGACATGAATATCAGTAGCCTTCGTTGTTAAACAAAACCCTTGTTTTAGTTGTTATAGGTGATTGTTAAATAGATATTCAAATTCAATGCCAATTTATATGATTAACCCCAAGGCTGAAGGCCTTAAATCTCCAAGGAATCTGCTAAAATCATTTTAGGCCTCAGTGTGTACTGTAGTACGGCTTATGCGTACAGCAACACTTTCCCAGGTGCAATGTCGCAATACAACAGCATGTTATACTGCAGTACATCTCGTCCACAAGCCAGCTCTCTCTCTCTCTCTCTCTCTCTGTAACAGAAGGTTATTCTGTACTATGTTATGTTATGTTATAAGTACTGCTGTCAACATGGGGGCTCAGAATGGTCCATCCATATCCCAAATGAACAGATACCAATATACACTCATGGCTGGTTTGTAAAGCAGAGCTCTTCAAATGTTTAAAACCCATAGTCGCCCATATTAGGAATCCCATAGGATCCTGATTGCTGATGTAACTCAATATTTACAGCTTCTGTAATGGATCTCGTTCCACTTTTCAATTTTAAATGGGACGTTCACACTTCCCAGCTTAGTCATATTTTGATAATGAGTCCATTTAGGAACTTCTATTTGCTGAAACTTGACAGCTACCTTTTTATAAAGCAACACATTCATGCCCCGCATATATCTCTTCTCAGGGTTCAGGCTTTAACATCTATCACACTTACTTTGCCTGATAGAGCACTCCGCGAGAGAAAATGCACAGATACAACTAATGTATGACACTGATTTGGACCACAGCCTCAATCTGCCTGTGTACCTTGTACACGGTACGTAGAACTCTATTCTGCAGCTATTACTATTTAAGGTCTAAGCGGTTAATTAAGCTAATCGCCTCTTGAGATGGTGAGTACGGTACTAGGGGGTGAAGAGGAGCCTCCCTTGTAACTCACCCGTCTGGCTAGTCTTCTTTTACAATGTCATCAAGCGAGATATCATGTTGAGCCGTGAATCTGGGGACCTGATAGCTTTGAGGATGAACATAAAAATCCCGAATGACATCAGAATCCTATATTCTCCCCTAGTGAATGTGGGTGGCAGATTGAGATCCATCCAGAATGAGTTGCTTCAGAGGTGATCAGGATCCTATCTACGTAAAAACCTCATAAATCCCCATGTAGAATGGGCTTCTGGCTTGTAGAGGTCCTCCACGGTATTACAGCTCTGCGTGTCATTCCTAAAAAAAAAACTGCCCGTCAGCGCCCCCTGGCAGACAAACCAGACGGTGTCAGACTTTGGTATGGCAAGGGGGTTACTGTTGATGGGTGCCGAAACATTCACAAACAAACGCATGATGCCCGTGTCCAGTTATAGACAAACCATTTTTACCGATTAGCATGTGGCTCATAAAAGCCACTTGGAAATGCAACTCTCTTTGTTTTCTCGTCATGAAAACAAACATATTTTTATACTTATAGCACGGAGTCTTTTGTACCCATAATTGATGGACTTTGTATGAACCCCAACTCCTGTGACTGTGCCTCTTGTCTTTACACTGTATGTATTTATGTAGCCATTCCCTTATCACATGCTCAGCGATCCCTGTATTGACTGCAGGTTGACGTTTATTGGGATTAGTCTTGCCTTGGAGGCAGAACTGAGCGATTTCCACTAGATGTGCCAGCGGAAAAGTCCAAATTTGATGTATGGCAAAAATTCATGAAAACAAAAATGTGCTTTTAGTGTTCGCGGTGTGGTTACGAGCAGGACTTTGGCTGTGCCAGGTTGTGACCACTCTGTAGAGCTGCCTCCAGTACACGAGTCTTCCCAATAAATGCTAACCTGCGTATTGACCTCTGTCATGTTTTGCTGGCCTGCTCACAGATCTGTTTGTGCTGTTACTACCAGGTTCTGCTAACCTGGCAGTAACTGATCTGCGACCAGGCTAAAGGTTAGCCAGGTTGCACCCATACTGTAGAACTCTGCTTGTTACTGACCTGACATCGCATTGTAACCAATGTGTAAATTTCACTATACAACAGGCATTTGTGTAAAATAAACATTTGTATGAACATTCGTTAACTGGCTTCTAAGAAAGACTTTTTCAAGCATTCCATTGAAATTATATTTTTTGAGGACCATACAACTGTATCCTAAGCATGTCTGTGGTCCTGTGGTGGTTATAGGTAACACATTGAGTGCCATTGGTACTAAGAAATCACTTGTATTGACTGTCACCCAGGCATAGAAAGTGAAATGACCATGACTTGTTGCCTCTTCTGTGAAGGCTCAATGAGGAGCTGTCAGTGTGTGTAATTGTCTAGACTCGAGTTCCACTACTTTATAAATGAATACAGTGCAGCCAGACTAACCACAAGTACCACAGCGTGTTGTTATGACCTATTAACATGTCAAAACCCAATTTTAAACATTCTGCTCTGTCATCGCCCATTAACAGTTTGATCCTGCTATATGAGCCAAATGTCAGCTTTTTGGGTTATTTTGGGGCTGGCTGGTTGTTGTCATGGTGCCCATAGTAATTGGCTTGCTGTCAGGCTCTCAGTGGGGCGCCACACAGCCTTGTGGGTAAATGAATGTGTGCAGCGGCGACGCACGCAACCTCATCCCCCGAAAACTAGCTGCGGGCCCACCTGTCACTACTCATCTATCACCGGTTTAATCCTCGTTTCTCCTTCGCTCTCCAGAAGAGCCACAGAAATACATTGTTAGAGTGGGGAGAGGAAATGAGAAGCATTTGCATCTAAATGGAATGTTTTTTTTCCTCATACTTTCCCTCGTTTGGTTTTGTAATGACTTGGTGATGTGTGCTGGCCTGGCTGTGTGCAGACCGACTGAAGCAGAGGGGAGAGATCAGTGGTATTTTGTTCTCACAGCCTGCTCTGAGTCGGGCCTTTTGGGCTCTGCTGAACAAGATCAGTTCTGGGTAGGGCAGATCTATAGTACTACCCTGTGCTCACAGAGTCTGACAAAGCTCTCCTGACCAAGGTGCTTGACTCTGAAACACATCAGTAATACGTACCGAAAGGTCCAATGCATCTGTTGTTATCACAATATCAAATCATTTCTGGGTAACAATTAAGTACCTTACTTTGATTGTTTTCAATTAAAATGGTCTGAAAGAAACAAAAATAGCTTCTTATCAAAGGGAAATTTCTCAAGCAAGAATTTAGCTGGGACTGTCTTGAAGTAGTCTGAGAGGGGAGGGGAACCGGAAAATGAGCTGTTATTGGCAGAGGTTGGAAACTCTTTCTTATTGGTCCCTTAAATGAGAATTTTGCTTTTTCACAACCAAATCTGTTTTTTTTTTAATGTAAATTCCATGTTTTATTTATTTATTTATTTATTTTATTTTACCTTTATTTAACCAGGTAGGCAAGTTGAGAACAAGTTCTCTATAAAATTGCGACCTGGCCAAGATAAAGCAAAGCAGTTCGACAGATAAAACGACACAGAGTTACACATGGAGTAAAAACAAACATACAGTCAATAATGCAGTATAAACAAGTCTATATACAATGTGAGGTGAGAAGGGAGGTAAAGGCAAAAAAGGCCATGATGGCAAAGTAAATACAATATAGCAAGTAAAATACTGGAATGGTAGTTTTGCAATGGAAGAATGTGCAAAGTAGAAATAAAAAATAATGGGGTGCAAAGGAGCAAAATAAATAAATAAATAAAAATTAAATACAGTTGGGAAAGAGGTAGTTGTTTGGGCTAAATTATAGGTGGGCTATGTACAGGTGCAGTAATCTGTGAGCTGCTCTGACAGTTGGTGCTTAAAGCTAGTGAGGGAGATAAGTGTTTCCAGTTTCAGAGATTTTTGTAGTTCGTTCCAGTCATTGGCAGCAGAGAACTGGAAGGAGAGGCGGCCAAAGAAAGAATTGGTTTTGGGGGTGACTAGAGAGATATACCTGCTGGAGCGTGTGCTACAGGTGGGAGATGCTATGGTGACCAGCGAGCTGAGATAAGGGGGGACTTTACCTAGCAGGGTCTTGTAGATGACATGGAGCCAGTGGGTTTGGCGACGAGTATGAAGCGAGGGCCAGCCAACGAGAGCGTACAGGTCGCAATGGTGGGTAGTATATGGGGCTTTGGTGATAAAACGGATTGCACTGTGATAGACTGCATCCAATTTGTTGAGTAGGGTATTGGAGGCTATTTTGTAAATGACATCGCCAAAGTCGAGGATTGGTAGGATAGTCAGTTTTACAAGGGTATGTTTGGCAGCATGAGTGAAGGATGCTTTGTTGCGAAATAGGAAGCCAATTCTAGATTTAACTTTGGATTGGAGATGTTTGATATGGGTCTGGAAGGAGAGTTTACAGTCTAACCAGACACCTAAGTATTTGTAGTTGTCCACGTATTCTAAGTCAGAGCCGTCCAGAGTAGTGATGTTGGACAGGCGGGTAGGTGCAGGTAGCGATCGGTTGAAGAGCATGCATTTAGTTTTACTTGTATTTAAGAGCAATTGGAGGCCACGGAAGGAGAGTTGTATGGCATTGAAGCTTGCCTGGAGGGTTGTTAACACAGTGTCCAAAGAAGGGCCGGAAGTATACAGAATGGTGTCGTCTGCGTAGAGGTGGATCAGGGACTCACCAGCAGCAAGAGCGACCTCATTGATGTATACAGAGAAGAGAGTCGGTCCAAGAATTGAACCCTGTGGCACCCCCATAGAGACTGCCAGAGGTCCGGACAGCAGACCCTCCGATTTGACACACTGAACTCTATCAGAGAAGTAGTTGGTGAACCAGGCGAGGCAATCATTTGAGAAACCAAGGCTGTCGAGTCTGCCGATGAGGATATGGTGATTGACAGAGTCGAAAGCCTTGGCCAGATCAATGAATACGGCTGCACAGTAATGTTTCTTATCGATGGCGGTTAAGATATCGTTTAGGACCTTGAGCGTGGCTGAGGTGCACCCATGACCAGCTCTGAAACCGGATTGCATAGCAGAGAAGGTATGGTGAGATTCGAAATGGTCGGTAATCTGTTTGTTGACTTGGCTTTCGAAGACCTTAGAAAGGCACGGTAGGATAGATATAGGTCTGTAGCAGTTTGGGTCAAGAGTGTCCCCCCCTTTGAAGAGGGGGATGACCGCAGCTGCTTTCCAATCTTTGGGAATCTCAGACGACACGAAAGAGAGGTTGAACAGGCTAGTAATAGGGGTGGCAACAATTTCGGCAGATAATTTTAGGAAGAAAGGGTCCAGATTGTCTAGCCCGGCTGATTTGTAGGGGTCCAGATTTTGCAGCTCTTTCAGAACATCAGCTGAATAGATTTGGGAGAAGGAGAAATGGGGAAGGCTTGGGCGAGTTGCTGTTGGGGGTGCAGTGCTGTTGTCCGGGGTAGGAGTAGCCAGGTGGAAAGCATGGCCAGCCGTAGAAAAATGCTTTTTGAAATTCTCAATTATGGTGGATTTATCAGTGGTGACAGTGTTTCCTATCTTCAGTGCAGTGGGCAGCTGGGAGGAGGTGTTCTTATTCTCCATGGACTTTACAGTGTCCCAGAACTTTTTTGAGTTAGTGTTGCAGGAAGCAAATTTCTGCTTGAAAAAGCTAGCCTTGGCTTTTCTAACTGCCTGTGTATAATGATTTCTAGCTTCCCTGAACAGCTGCATATCACGGGGGCTGTTCGATGCTAATGCAGAACGCCATAGGATGTTTTTGTGTTGGTTAAGGGCAGTCAGGTCTGGGGAGAACCAAGGGCTATATCTGTTCCTGGTTCTAAATTTCTTAAATGGGGCATGTTTATTTAAGATGGTTAGGAAGGCATTTTTAAAAAATATCCAGGCATCCTCTACTGACGGGATGAGATCAATATCCTTCCAGGATACCCCGGCCAGGTCGATTAGAAAGGCCTGCTCGCAGAAGTGTTTCAGGGAGCGTTTTACAGTGATGAGTGGAGGTCGTTTGACCGCTGACCCATTACGGATGCAGGCAATGAGGCAGTGATCGCTGAGATCTTGGTTGAAGACAGCAGAGGTGTATTTAGAGGGGAAGTTGGTTAGGATGATATCTATGAGGGTGCCCGTGTTTAAGGTTTTGGGGAGGTACCTGGTAGGTTCATTGATTATTTGTGTGAGATTGAGGGCATCAAGTTTAGATTGTAGGATGGCTGGGGTGTTAAGCATGTTCCAGTTTAGGTCGCCTAGCAGCACGAACTCTGAAGATAGATGGGGGGCAATCAGTTCACATATGGTGTCCAGAGCACAGCTGGGGGCAGAGGGTGGTCTATAGCAGGCGGCAACGGTGAGAGACTTGTTTTTAGAGAGGTGGATTTTTAAAAGTAGAAGTTCGAATTGTTTGGGTACAGACCTGGATAGTAGGACAGAACTCTGCAGGCTATCTTTGCAGTAGATTGCAACACCGCCCCCTTTGGCAGTTCTATCTTGTCTGAAAATGTTGTAGTTTGGAATTAAAATGTCTGAGTTTTTGGTGGTCTTCCTAAGCCAGGATTCAGACACAGCTAGAACATCCGGGTTGGCAGAGTGTGCTAAAGCAGTGAATAGAACAAACTTAGGGAGGAGGCTTCTAATGTTAACATGCATGAAACCAAGGCTATTACGGTTACAGAAGTCGTCAAAAGAGAGCGCCTGGGGAATAGGAGTGGAGCTAGGCACTGCAGGGCCTGGATTCACCTCTACATGTTATCGAAGGGTCCAGACACTTTTTTGCCATTTCACTTGTTTTTGAGAAACGTACACCAAGCAGCGATTCATTTCCTCATTGTGCTATGGGGGCTCTGAAAAAACATGAACAAATATTTGGGTGTTTTTGGAGCATTTGTTGCTGTGTTTTTTTAGAGGCCTCACACTGCACAACGAAGATGAGGAAGTGAATCGTTGCTTGGGGTAAGTTTCTGAAAAAACTAGTGAAATCACCCAAAACAATCTGAAACATTAAAATTACATGAATTGAGATTTGGTTGTTAAAGGCCAACTTCTTCTTTAACTATAGAATTTACTGCATCCCACCAAAACAGGCTGAAATTTCAATTTGTCTTTTCAAGTTGCGCTTACACTAAAATAACATCATTTTCACAATTTCATGGTATTATTCCAACCTCAACATGTGGAAATATATAATAAACCAGGAAATCACATTTTTTTAATGCACTGGGCTTTTAAATGTGCACTAATAGTGGCAGGTGCATGTATAGTGCCTTCGGAAAGTATTCAGACCCCTTGACTTTTTCCACATCTTGTTACATTACAGCCTTATTCTAAAATTGATTAAATTGTGAGAAAGTAAGAACAGGCATAGACATTTTTGCTAATTTCTTAAAAAATAAATAAATTGGGTCACATTTACATAAGTATTCAAACCCTTTACTCGGTACTTGGTTGAAGCACCTTTGGCAGCAATTACAGCCTCAAGTCTTTTTGGGTATGACGCTAAAAGCTTGGCACACCTGTATTTGTGGAGTTTTTCCCATTCTCTGCAGATCCTCTCAAGCTCTGTCAGGTTGGATGGGGAGCGTTGCTGCACAGCTATTTTCAGGTCTCTCTAGAGATGTTTGATCGGGTTCAAGTCTGGGCTCTGACTGGGCCACTCAAGGACATTCAGAGACTTGTCCCGAAACCACTCCTGCGTTGCCTTGGCTGTGTGCTTAGGGTCACTGTCCTGTTGGAAGGTGAACCTTTTCCCCAAATCTGAGGTCCTAGGCGCTCTGGAGCAGGTTTTCATCAAGATTCTCTCTGTACTTTGCTCCGTTCATCTTTGCCTCGATCCTGACTAGTCTCCCAGTCCCTGCCGCTGAAAAACATCCCCACAGCATGATGCTACCAACACCATGCTTCACCGTATAGATGGTGCCAGGTTTCCTCCAGACGTGACGCTTGGCGTTCTCCCATCTCCACAGAGGAACTCTAGAGCTCTGTCAAAGTGACCATCATGTTCTTGGTTACCTCCCTGATCAAGGCCCTTCTCCCATGTTTGCTCAGTTTGGCCGAGTGGCCAGCTCTAGGAAGATTCTTGGCGGTTCCAAACATCTTCCATTTAAGAATGGTGGAGGCCACTGTGTTCTTGGGGACCTTCAATGCTGCAGAAATGTGTTGGTACCCTTTCCCAGATCTGTGCCTTGACACAATCCTGTCTCAGAGCTCTGTGGACAATTTCTTCGACCTCATGGCTTGGTTTTTGCTCTGACATGCACTGTCAACAGGTGTGTGCTTTTCCAAATAATGTCCAATCAATTGAATTTGCCCCAGGTGGACTCCAATCAAGTTGTAGAAACATCTCAAGGATGATAAATAGAAATAGGATGCACCTGAGCTCAATTTCGAATCTCATAGCAAATGGGCTGAAAACTAATGTAAATAAGCATCTAAGGCACTGTAACTCCTGAGTGGTCTAAGGCACTGCATCTAAGGCACTGTAACTCCTGAGTGGTCTAAGGCACTGCATCTAAGGCACTGTAACTCCTGAGTGGTCTAAGGCACTGCATCTAAGGCACTGTAACTCCTGAGTGGCGCAGCGGTCTAAGACACTGCATCTAAGGCACTGTAACTCCTGAGTGGCGCAGCAGTCTAAGGCACTGCATCTAAGGCACTGTAACTCCTGAGTGGCACAGCGGTCTAAGGCACTGCATCTAAGGCACTGTAACTCCTGAGTGGCGCAGCGGTCTAAGGCACTGCATCTAAGGCACTGTAACTCCTGAGTGGTGCAGCGGTCTAAGGCACTGCATCTAAGGCACTGCATCTAAGGCACTAAGGCACTGAATCTAAGGCACTGCATCAGTGCAAGAGGCATCACTATATTCCCTGGTTCAAATCCAGGCTGAGTCACATCTGGCTGTGATTTGGAGTCCCATAGGGCGGTGCTCAATTGGTGTCGTCCGGGTTTGACTGGGGTAGGTCGTCATTGTAAATAAGAAATTGTTTTTAACTGACTTGCCTGGTTAAATAAACATTTTTAAAATAAATACTAAGGTCAGATCTCACACTGCCAGCCAGAGTCCTGACCAGCATCCTCTCTGGCTATACACTTCTCTCTATAAATTATTCAAACCGTTCTGAATAATGCAACATCGTTAGTCCTTCAAATGCAGGGTGGGAAGCACAGGCAGCACATCCTGTAACCGCACTCAATTTTACACACACACACACACACACACACACACACACACACACACACACACACACACACACACACACACACACACACACACACACACACACACACACACACACACACACACACACACACACACACACACACACACTCTGGGTGAATCGGTGTTACTGGGTATAAATGAATAATGAGAGATTCACTTAAAATCACCTCCCTCCAGCTACTCATGTGCTGTGGTATGCAGACGGTATGTTTGGATTATGGCAAAATACATAAACATGGCTGAAGGGGTGTGGTGGAGGAGCTAAGAGGCTGTATCCTTAGACGATAGGACAGATCACTGCATGTTCTCCCTGCCCCATGGGAACCGGGGAGTGAAAACACTTAAGACCAGAATGAGTGTGTGAATTATGGTTGTGGCCCCCAGTGAGGGTCTCCAGGGCCTTCAGTTTTATTGATACCCGTGTCATGACAAAACGTGATGATGTTCAACATGAATAATGGCTGAAGTAAACGCAAGGAGCGGGCTGGCATGTAGTTCATTGGTTGGGTTATTCCGTGTCCGGCACAAGCTCCATGGAAGATGGGATTAAGGAAGGGTTTGGTCGAGAAGGGATACAGCTTTTATTAAAATGGACTTTTTGTAGCTGGTATAGGAGAACTTACACAGCAGGTTAGGAGAATTCATGTAGCAGGTTAGAAGAATAAGGTTAATGTTAGGAAAAGGTTTTTTATTTTTTTTATTTTAATGTTAGCTATAATCCCTTCTGCACATGACCCTAAGAAAGAGGATAAGAGTAGGTAATGAATGAGGCCCAGGATAGAGATTACCTCTATCAGCTCAACAATGTGGCCCTAAAACCTGTTCGTTAGAGGGAGGTTATTGCAGGTGCAAATCAAAGAAAAAGAGACGATTGATTGAGGGGGAGAGTTAAGGAGCCTCTGTAATGATAGGGGTCTGAAACTCTCTCTCTCTCTCTCTCTCTCTCACACACACACACACACACACACACACACACACACACACACACACACACACACACACACACACACACACACACACACACACACACACACACACACACACACACACACACACACACACACACACACACACACACACACACACACACAAGTAAAGATACCTTAATAGAAAATGACTCAAGTGAAAATCACCCAGTAAAATACTACTTGAGTCTAAAAGTATTTGTTTTTAAATATACTTAAGTATCAAAAGTAAAAATATAAATCATTTTAAATTCCTTATATTAAGCAAACCAAATGGCACCATTTTCTTGTTTTGTGAATTTACGGATAGCCAGGGGCACACTCCAACACTCAGACATCCTTTACAAATGAAGCATGTGTGTTTTGTGAGTCCGCCAGATCAGAGACAGTAGGGATGACCAGGGATGTTCTCTTGATAAGTGCCTGAATTGGACCATTTTCCTCTCCTGCTAAGCATTCAAAATGTTATGAGTACTTTTGGGTGTCATGGAAAATGTAAAAACAACATTATTTTCTTTAGGAATGTAGTGAAGTAAAAGTTGTCAAAAATATAAATAGTGAAGTAAAGTACATGTACCTCAAAAAACAACTTAAGTAGTACTTTAAAGTATTTTTACTTAAGCATTTTCAACCACTGCACGTACACACCGGTGGAGGCTGGTGGGAGGAGCTATAAGAGGACGGACTCATTTTAATGGCTGGAATGGAATTAATGAAATGGTATCAAACATACAGAAACCACGTTTGACTCCGTTCCATTTATTCCATTCCATACACATCACAGCCTACACACACCCAAAACCTTTAGGTTACATTACATTTATTCATACAGTATCACACAGTTATACAATCAAGTATTTATGGAATCAAGACAACACAACCTGGTCTCATAAGAACCTTTACATTCCTCCGCCATAAAGAAGCTTTAGCTTTTATTTAGAAAATGTCAAAAGTAATTATACGATGTACTGATGTTGCAGGTTATTTCACAGTCTAATTAAGTATTTACTTGCTATGGTCTGAGAAATTGCATGGTAACAATTGGTTCTTTTAGTGCTTCTAGTACAAAGAACTGAACACTACAGATGACTACCTGGTATCAAGCAGTAAAGGCTATACGTGCACTTATTTAAATACATCCCAAAGAAACCAAGCGTTTACTATTAGATCATTCTCATGCAACTATCATTTCACCCTACAATTTCCATGAAAATACAAGATAAAATACCAGACTGTTGAATAAAACATAACCCATGAAATCTCTGCTGCACTGCAGGTTAGCCACTGTCATCATGGTCATCATAGTCTCCATGGTCCTCGTGATCGTCACCATGGTGCCTATCCTCCCTGTCAACCCCGTCATAATCATAATCATCCTTCACATCATCGTCATCCTCAGTGTTGACCTTCCCAGACAGCACGTCTTCTATCCAGTCCTCCAGTTCCTCAGCTGTGGGCAGGTCTTCATCGTTGGACATGTCCAGCCAGACACTGTCCGCCTGCCACAGTGGGGGGGTCAAAGTTCAACCACAATCATCCAATTCAATTTTGTCTTCGGCTCAAGAGGTCATACAGATTCTATTGTAACGAGATGTCCACAGATATTATCTTACCATTACGTTGAACCAACAGGTGGAACACAACTTAAGTTAAAGGAGAGCTCAACTTACGTCTGTCACGTTCACAACTCCAATCTGAGGCTTAAACAGGTTCACCTTGAAGGTCTTCTCCCAGTATGTGGTCAGCTGGATCGGGGAGACAGACGCAAACCATTGGCGCAGTGTATAAAGCTGACCAAGCACACCAGATGAAATAGGTCATCATATACAGTATGATGGTGTGTGTGGGGTCAGAGGTCATACCAGTGGGAAGTCATCAGGGTCTATCCACACTATACTGAGCTCAGGGTTGTTGGTGTTGTCTCTGGCCACGTCTTTCAGGATCTCCAGGAACTCATAACCATCTGGAGAAATCACAGATGGACAGTTTAGAGATATTTGTACACACCCATTTGTGTCCCTACCCATGTACTGTGTTAAATATGGAATCCGCATTAGGGGAAACAGCGCCACTGTCCGCCCCCAGCACCTTTGTTATTGTTTTTGTTTCGTGGACAAAATGGAGGAGAGTTGTGTCGAGAAAATTGGAGTACATGTTCTTCTGTTCTGTTTCGTGGGGGGGACGTGTCTGTTGTTTTCAGTAACTGAAACGTCCCAAACGGACGTTGCAGTCTCACCATTTAAGGATTCCAGCTTTAAAAATGAGAAAATTAAGATCAACAAACCAGGGTCTTCCTCCTCAGCAAAGGCTACAATGTGGATCCCATCCAAGTCATCCTCCTGGGAAAGGGACGTTGAATTTGTAAAGGGTACACATATAATACCACCAGTATAATTCCCTTTTCTCAGGTACAGTAACACTGTAGGTAACTCACCCACGTCTCAAACATGTCCTCTGCACGCAACTTTCTCAGAGTCGCCCTGCGGAAGACAGACCGCCGCCACACAACATTTCAAGAATATCCAACAGGAAACTGGGTCATCCATATGAGATCAGGACTAATAACAGGGACGATATGAAAAATGACTGGATTCTAATGATCTGCACCAACGGGAGAAGTTAGAACCACAGAACTCAAGGGTCGCACACACCGCATTGAATGTGGATCTCCTCTTCATCCATCGATCGTTCAGTGAAGTCTGACTGACAACGTTTTCACGTGATTCTACATGTAAAATCGGTTTGCACAGGGTTTACTCTCGGCAGGAAAACGCTATTTGTGTGTTCGAGCCCTGAAAGGAAATATTTTTTCGGGTTACCTTTTGTGTTGGTGGACAAACTCCACTATCTCCATCTCTGAGAGTTGCCTGCCAGGGAGGATGGCTGGTTCCTCCATGAAGGGCTCATAGAAGTTCACCTCGTTCATCTTCAGAGAAAGGTGCTTCGCCGTCTGCATCACAACACACATACTTAGCCATCACTGATGTTGTGTCGAAACTGACCTCGATACTGTCTACACGCACACAGGTTTGACTTGATTCAGGTTTGTGGAGTGTCCTGTACTTACAGCTTTGTCGAATGTGGCGAAGAACTTGATGTAGGGCTGAAACCGCTCTGAGGCCTCCTGGAACGCCTTGTAGTCTGATAGAATGGAAGAAGAGGAAGAGAGAGAGAGAAAGAAACAGATTGCAGTTTGGCAGGATTGCATTCAAAACTCATCTTCCTTCAGAAAACTATGTGATCAGGAAAACAAGGGTTGACATTCAATTTCAATTTCCCAGCGTAATCTCTCTCCCTTCTCCTCCTCAGTAACAGAACCATTTTACATCCAGCTTCTGAGGCGCCAGGCTATCCTCTCAATAAGCCCCAAGGTCACGGCCGTAGGACCTACAATCTTCTCTCCGAAATAGGATTTTTCCTAATAGAAGCTGCATCATGCCTCTGTCAAATATCAGATTTTATCTTCCCTTCTCTCGTGTCTGGGTTTCGTCTTTGGAGCAGCACTGTCTATAATTGCTCTCGACCTATTAGACAGAGAACTAGAAGCTATTAAAAGCCTCTCAGGAGGCAAGAAGGAGTGTAGATCAGCCCAGAGCAAAGTGTCTTTTTTAGCATCTGGCTTAACGGCTATTTGCCTCTATTAGGTCCTATGTGGAGTAGTGAGCTTCTGGGGAGTATAGGGCAGGAACAACAGTTGTTCACACAATTCACTTGTTTGACTCGTGTGAACAGGCCGTCCCATAATGCATGCTTAGGCATAAACAGACTCACACGAGTCCTCTCCCTTGAAGTAACCAATGAGGCGTATGTCTTCCTCCATCCTCTCAAAGGCCCTCAGTTCCATAGGGTTACTGATGAGCTCCACTGGGTCCTCCAACACCTAGGGGGCAGAGGAGCACAACATCATTGCCATTCACTAACACAGTGGGAGAGAGTGGGCTGTGATGAGTGAGTTGCCTTTAATAACAGAAAAGTTGCCACTTGTATTAGGCAAAAGGCATTGTTTGTACCGTACACGAGCAATACAAGTTTATTCCTTGCATTTATCTTTTATTAATTCATCATGTTTGCTCTATACTCCCTTCAAACTCTACACCAACAGCTATATTTACCAGTTACAACATTCCTTCAAACACTAACTCAGTTTTTTTCCCCCAGGAAAGACAAGGGGGAGAGGACTTACAGTCTTCTCCCGCTGAGCCTTGCATTACATTGCAGCATTTACATATCATCTAACAAGGCAGAGGCTGTTCATTTTGTATAACATGATGAGCTAGGAAGTCTTCTCACACTGTGGTTATATCCCTCTTACAGTGGAGGAAGAGACACGTCCCTCTTCCCTCTCTCTTCAACCTTCCTCTTACCTCTCTCTCCCATGTCCCAGCTCCCTCTTCCCTCTCTCCTACCTCCCTCTGCCCTCTCTCCTACCTCCCTCCTCCCTCTCTCTCCTCACTCCCTCTTCCCTCTCTCTCCTACCTCCCTCTTCCCTCTCTCTCCTCCCTCCCTCTTCCCTCTCTCTCCTACCTCCCTCTTCCCTCTCTCTCCTCCCTCTCCCTCCTACCTCCCTCTTCCCTCTCTCTCCTCCCTCCCTCTTCCCTCTCTCCTACCTCCCTCTTCCCTCTCTCTCCTCACTCCCTCTTCCCTCTCTCTCCTCCCTCCCTCTTCCATCTCTCCTACCTGCCTCTTCCCTCTCTCCCCTCACCCCCTCTTCCCTCCCTCTCCTACCTTCCTCTCCCCTCTCTCTCTTCCCTCCCTCTTCCCTCTCTCCTACCTCCCTCTTCCCTCTCTCTCTTCCCTCCCTCTTCCCTCTCTCCTACCTCCCTCCTCCCTCTCTCTCCTCCCTCCCTCTTCCCTCTCTCCTACCTCCCTCTTCCCTCTCTCTCTTCCCTCCCTCTTCCCTCTCTCCTACTCCCTCTTCCCTCTCTCTCTTCCCTCCCTCTTCCCTCTCTCCTACCTCCCTCTTCCCTCTCTCCTACCTCCCTCCTCCCTCTCTCTCCTCCCTCCCTCTTCCCTCTCTCCTACCTCCCTCTTCCCTCTCTCTCCTCACTCCCTCTTCCCTCTCTATTCTACCTTCCTCTCCCCTCTCTCTCCTCCCTCCCTCTTCCCTCTCTCCTACCTCCCTCTTCCCTCTCTCTTCCCCCCCTCTTCCCTCTCTCTCCTCCCTCCCTCTTCCCTCTCTCCTACCTCCCTCTTCCCTATCTCTTCCCTCCCTCTTCCCTCTCTCTCCTCCCTCCCTCTTCCCTCTCTCCTACCTCCCTCTTCCCTCTCTCTCCTCACTCCCTCTTCCCTCTCTCTCCTCCCTCCCTCTTCCCTCTCTCCTAACTCCCTCTTCCCTCTCTCTCCTCACTCCCTCTTCCTTCTCTCTCCTACCTTCCTCTCCCCTCTCTCTCCTCCCTCCCTCTTCCCTCTCTCCTACCTCCCTCTTCCCTCTCTCTCCTCCCTCCCTCTTCCCTCTCTCCTACCTCCCTCTTCCCTCTCTCTCCTCACTCCCTCTTCCCTCTCTCTCCTACCTTCCTCTCCCCTCTCTCTCCTACCTTCCTCTCCCCTCTCTCTCCTCCCTCCCTCTTCCCTCTCTCCTACCTCCCTCTTCCCTCTCTCTCCTCCCTCCCTCTTCCCTCTCTCCTACCTCCCTCTTCCCTCTCTCTCCTCACTCCCTCTTCCCTCTCTCTCCTACCTTCCTCTCCCCTCTCTCTCCTCCCTCCCTCTCCCCTCTCTCCTACCTCCCTCTTCCCTCTCTCTCCTCACTCCCTCTTCCCTCTCTCTCCTCCCTCCATCTTCCCTCTCTCCTACCTCCCTCTTCCCTCTCTCTCCTCACTCCCTCTTCCCTCTCTCTCCTACCTTCCTCTCCCCTCTCTCTCTTCCCTCCCTCTTCCCTCTCTCCTACATCCCTCTTCCCTCTCTCTCCTCCCCCCCTCTTCCCTCTCTCCTACCTCCCTCTTCCCTCTCTCTCCTCCCTCCCTCTTCCCTCTCTCCTACCTCCCTCTTCCCTCTCTCTCCTCACTCCCTCTTCCCTCTCTCTCCTACCTTCCTCTCCCCTCTCTCTCCTCCCTCCCTCTCCCCTCTCTCCTACCTCCCTCTTCCCTCTCTCTCCTCACTCCCTCTTCCCTCTCTCTCCTCCCTCCCTCTTCCCTCTCTCCTACCTCCCTCTTCCCTCTCTCTCCTCACTCCCTCTTCCCTCTCTCTCCTACCTTCCTCTCCCCTCTCTCTCCTCCCTCCCTCTTCCCTCTCTCATACCTCCCTCTTCCCTCTCTCTCCTCCCTCCCTCTTCCCTCTCTCCTACCTCCCTCTTCCCTCTCTCTCCTCCCTCCCTCTTCCCTCTCTCCTACCTTCCTCTTCCCTCCCCTTTGATCCTACTCACATCCAGCAGGAATTCCACCAGGGTGTCTGCTGAGAATTCCCCGTCAAACTCAATCACACGGTCGTCCTTGAAGATGTACAGACTGCCCTCCTCCTCCAAACCTGAGGGCCCAGAGGAAAGGAGGATTCAGGAAGCATTGGTGACTGAGTGCCAACTGGAAAACAGGCCTTGACAAATACTTATTTTGTAGAGGTTATGGCATTTTGATATTTTTGATGTAAAGGAATAGTTCAGAAGCCTTGTTTCCATATTCGTGTTTTGTGACCAGGGGTTTGTCTGACCATGTGACCTGACCAGGAAACACACTGGGACCTACAGTATATATGACAAATTACGACATACCCAGTTTCTTGGCAACTTTGGCGTCCTTCTGGGAGTCGACCATCCCAAAGCCAATGTCCTTGTCCTCCAGGACCTGTGCAGTCAGCTGCGGATTTACCAAAACACAACATTTGTCATCAGCCAACTTGGTATTTCAACAATGTAGCAACAATGTGTTGTTTGGGGTGTTGTAGGCACTTATTTCCTTAGTATCCACCTCAATTATTAGAAAAATGCAGCATTGTATTAGTCCACTGTGGGAAATAGAAATATATAACCTGCTTTCAAACTCAACTTCCTCTCTCCCTGATGCTTGGAATTTGGGCTAGCAACAGCAGCCAGTGCTGTCTAGTCTACACAGCTTTGATCACCAAGGTCATAGAGGAGAGCACCCTGTGGACTGACTGTGGGAGAAACTCCTTTGTAAGTGTCAGCACTGTTTACTGTTCAGAGAACACTTCCTCAGAGAGGAACAAAGGCCTCCAAACTCCCACTGCACTGCAGAGGGCTAAAGTAGAGTTTGACTGAGGTTTTGTTGTGACTGGGGTGGGTACTTCTAACTTTCTGAAAAACAGATGTTTGCAAATAGTTAGGCTACTGTTTAGTATGCATCTATACTGTCACAAGAAGCAATGGAGCCTCTTTCATTAGCTAGTTAATGTATTCTGAGCCAATTAAGTAGTTACAGTGCATTCGGAAAGTATTCAGACCCCTTGTCTTTGTCCACATTTTGTTAGGTTACAGCTTTATTCTAAAACGGATTAAATCGGTTTTTCCCCTCATCAATCTACACACCAATGCCCCATCATGGCAAAGCAAAAACAGGTTTAGACATTTTTGCAAATGTATTAAAAAAACAACTGAAATATCACATTTACATAAGTATTCAGACCCTTTACTCAGTACTTTGTTGAAGCACCTTCAGCATTGAATCTTCTTGGGTATGAAGCAAAAGCTTGGCACACCTGTATTTGGGGAGTTTTTCCCATTCTTCTCTGCAGATCCTCTCAAGCTCTGTCAGGTTGGATGAGGAGTGTCGCTGCACAACTATTTTCAAGTATCTCCAGAGATGTTAGATTGGGTTCAAGATCGGGCTCTGGCTGGGACACTTAAGGACATTCAGAGACCAAGCCATTCCTGCGTTGTCTTGGCTGTGTGCTTAGGATCGTTGTCCTGTTGGAAGGTGAACCTTCGCCCCCCAGTCTGAGGTCCTGAGCACTCTGAAGCAGGTTTTCATCAAGGATCTCTGTATTTTGCTCCGTTCATCTTTCCCTCGATCCTGACTAGTCTCCCAGTCTCTGAAAAACACCCCCACAGCATGATGCCGCCACCACCACGCTTCACCGTACGGATGGTGACAGGTTTCCTCCAGACGTTACGCTTGGCATTCAGACCAAAGAATTCAATCTTGGTTTCATCAGACCAGAGAATCTTGTGTCTCATGGTCTGAGAGTCCTTTAGGTGCCTTTTGGCAAGCTCCAAGAGGGCTGTCATGTGCCTTTTACTGAGGAGTGACATCCGTCTGGCCACTCTACCATAAAGGCCTGATTGGTGGAGTGCTGCAGAGATGATTGTCCTTCTGGAAGGCTATCCCATCTCCACAGAGGAACTCTGTCAGAGTGACCATCGGGTTCTTGGTCACCTTCCTGATCAAGGCCCTTCTCCCCCTATTGCTCAGTTTGGCCAGGCGGCCAGCACTACGAAAAATCTTGGTGGTTCCAAACTTCTTTCATTTAAGAATGATGGAGGCCGCTGTGTTCTTGAGGACCTTCAATGCTGCTGTTTTTGGTACCCTTCCCAAGATCTGTGCCTCGAAAAGAATACTGTCTTGGTTTTTGCTCTGACATGCACTGTCAACTGTGGGACCAACTATGGGACCTTGTGTGCCTTTCCAAATCATGTCCAATCAATTGAATTTTCCACAGATGGACTCCAACCAAGTTGTAGAAACATCTCAAGGATGACCAATTGAAACAGGATGCACCTGAGCTCAAGTACGAGTCTCATAGCAAAGGGTCTGAAAACTTATGTAAATAAGGTGTTTCTGTTTTATATTTTTAATAAATGAGCAAAAATGTCTAAAAAACTGTTTTCACATTGTCATTATGGGGTATTGTGTGTAGATTGAAAAAAATTTCATTTCATCCATTTCAGAATAATGCTGTAATGTGACGAAAGTGGAAAAACTAGGGGTCTGAATAATTTCCGAATGCACTGTATAAATTATAATTATAAGCTGACCTAGAAACACTCCTGGGAATATACATAATCGTCACATCCTGATGGTATGATATTGCTCTGTTCTACAAGAGAAACCAGGTAATGCTCTCTCTGAAACTACCCATCAACCTTTGACAAATGACAGCAATATAACCTGTAGAGTTCACTCTTTAGGTCAGGGGTGTCAAACTCATTCCACGGAGGGCCGAGTGTCTAGGCGTTTTCATTTTTTCCATTCAATTAAGACCTAGACAACAAGGTGAGGGGAGTTCCTTACTAATTAGTGACCTTAATTCCATACAATACAAGGGTGGAGCGAAAACTCGCAGACACTCGGCCCTCCGTGGAATGACTTTGACACGTTTATCAAGTATGGAAAAGGGAAATAAGATATTATTCTAGTTTTAGTCTGTTCTTTCTCCTGACATGTTGTAACAGATAAGCTTCAGTGTCAGAAAGGTATGTGTGGTTGAGGTGCTATTTGGCTTAAACATTTGGCTTTGACTGATCTCTGACATCAAATCTTTGTGTTACGAAGGCTTCTCAAATGGTCATATATCTGCTGTCCAGGCACAGAACTTATTTCTCTTGTCCACACAGTGTCCAGAAATCCTCATTTAAAATGTCCTGGTGGCGCATAAAGATGTCAACTCTATTTATGATGTCACCGGAGTTGAAGTGACAGACGGTTAACTTCAGCGAGGGAAGCCATGTAAATCAACCAGCCTGAATGTGATGGAAAGACGATGCTGACCTTGGGAACAAACAGGTGCTTTTACAAAGACGTATCTAAGGAACTAGGATGTGTAACATATCTGCCGTGTCAATTATCAAATTAAATGTATAAATTCACTGTGATTACCATTAAGCCTTAAAGCTCTACATATCCCCATCCTCATCTGTTAAAATGACCTTTTGTCTGTGCTCTACACATTTTGTCTTGGGGTCGAATAATAATCCCATAATCCTATTCACAACCTTATTGACCTTGCTTACCAGGAAACATCTACTATCCGGGATCCTTGGAATGTCTGTACCCTGAACCCTAACCTTAACCTTAACCATAACCATAACCATAACCATAACCATAACCATAACCATAACCATAACCCTTACCCTTACCTAACCCTAATCTTAACCCTTACCTTAACCATTTTAAATTTCAACTTCAATATGGGTGGGGGGACATCCCAAGGATCCCTGATAGCACTGACCCTCAGACAAGGAATGTTGGCACCTGTTGGCTGACCTATAGCATCTGAACATCCCTGCACTACCTTCCCCCCTCTCTCCTCCACTCTCACCTCATCTCCTCTTCCCCCTCTTACCTCCAGCACAAGCTCAGTCATCTGAAGCTGCTTCTGCCTGCCTTTGTGAGCCGGCTGCGGTTCATGGTAGAGTAGACACAGCATGTCAAACCTCTTCAGAGCCTTCTTGTAGTTGCGTTCGTTGATGTGCAGAACGCGGTCCTTCCCGTCAAAGCTGGGGAACTCCAGTCCCTGCTCTGCAGTGCACAGAGAGGTCACGTACAGACAGGGCAACAGAGACAGCCAGAAGAGCTGCATCTTTCTTAGATGGAAATGTCCACTAATGGACAATGAGTAGGAACTGGAAGAAGCAGCAGAAACTATACAGAACTATAAGCCTTGAGACTTCAATGGATAGTAGCCAGTACTAGCCACCAATTTGCACCAGTAAAAGAGATAGCAAAATAAAGTTTTGAAAATAACAAGCAAGAGTAGAATTGTTGTTCGCCCTAAAGTCTCCAGATCTGGTTGTATTATTTCACTCTCTCTTTCTCTTTCTCTCTCCCTTCCTCACTCTCTCTAGTTCTCTTTCTGCCTCTCTCTCTCTTTTCCTTCTTCGTTCTCTCTCTTTCCTTCTCTCTCTCTCTCTCTCTCTTTCTCTTTCTTTACTGCCTCACACTGTAGTTAAAAAAATAAGTCCCCAAAAGTGAATCCAGGGAGCTTTGGCAGAGTGGAATGCTCACAATAAAATAGCAAGTGACCCCCTCTCTATTGCACTTTTGGGGCCTTTTTATGAGGCCAGTTGTTTCTGGGCTTAAAATAACTGTTGGGCTGCGGAAAAGAGGACGGATAGATAGATAGGAGAACCCCAGGGGGTTTCCACTGTCTCTCTATCAGCGCCTGACATGATGAAACATCTCTCTAGCTGTCGGGGGATTGGCCAAGGAGTTGGGATGTGGGGCAGAGGAGAGAAGTGGATCTGGAGTGAGAGGGTTCACCATTATTTTTGGAAGGAGTGTGTTTTCAGTAATGTGAAGTGCTGTTACAGCATGCATGTTATCCTTATACAGTAGAGTGTTTATAGAATAATAGGCATAAAGCCTGATCTACAATGTGAAGGAAATGTAATCATTGCCCTCACACAAGACACTGTTTGTGCTAAGGAAGCCACAGTGTGTTTAGCTAACATTCCAATCCTTGTACTTCGTGTCATATGCCAAATGGAAAGGAGTGGAATGATATCTTAACAGACTGGTACCCAGACTAACAGTGTGTTTCCATGGTGCAGATGAGCATAATGAATACTGATTTGTTCATTGTGTAATGTAGCTCCAAGGCTGGGTAGAGAGGGACAAAATAACACTTTTGCCATTGAAGACACGAGAGAAAAGTTTACAAATGTAATATGTCTGTGTCCTATATTTGTCAGGGGGACTAACAGCATTGAACGAGGGTGTGTACATAACTGTGATTGAATGTGTTTTGTGTTTGATCAAATTCAAATCTAATGAGCAGCAGATTGAGGCCTCTTTCCATTGAAACAAAAAGAAGCAATGTACAGAACCAACCTGGACTAAGTTAGCTTGCAAGTAGAACCAACTGGTTGCATGTAACATAGTAAAAATAAATCAGTTTTTCCGCCATGTAGTATGAAATGTTACATTTCTTATGGTATGTATTCATTTGTGGATGTCCATCATCCATTTCATATGATATGTTCCGAATTGCAATTCATACAATATGTCACGAATGTGCAAAACGTATGACATGTTACGAATCCCAATTTGTTGTGGCTAACGTAAGCTAGGTGGCTAATGCTAATGTTAGCTATGTGGCTAACGTTAGCTAGGCTAGGGGTTAGGGTTAGGCATTAAGGTTAGGAGTTAAGGTTAGGAGTAAGGTTAGGGTTAGGAGTTAGGTTAAAGGGTTATAGTTAGGGTTAGCTAACATGATAAGTTGTTGCAAAGTAGCTAAAAAGTAGTAAGTATTTGCAAAGTTGCTAATTAGCTAAAATGCTAAAATTATCCGTGATGAGATTAGGCAAACTATTAGAATTTAACAACCAGGAAATGGAGGAGCGATTTCTGCATAGTGCTTCTTTAAAGATGCACTATGCAGAAATCGCTCTGCCATTACTTGGTTGCTAAAATTATAATTGTTTGCCTAATTTCAGTTTATGTAACAAAGTCATTGTGTAGAGAATCATTGTACCATCTACATCGCTGTGAAATGTATGTTCCATAACCAAAAATATTGTATTTACAGCTGTTTGAAACTGGTGTACAAAACCGAAAGTAAAAGATGCAAAAACTAAACTAAAGATTTGGTCAGGTCTCCCAAGAAATTACATATTGTAGCTTTAAGTAACCTGTTTTATGTAACTATACCAAACATAACATATCATACTAATTTGGGGGTCTCGGATTTACGTTTACTATGTTACATCTCGTCTATCAGACCAGGCTGACAGAACACACACAAAATGCGCAAATGGTCCCAATATTACGGTAAAGATACGTCAATACCTGTAATTACGGTAAGGGTTTTCAGACCAAACTAGAGGCTGACCAAGCATCAGTCATCGCTAACTGTCTAAGCGAAGAAAATGAAGCTGCCGTGGCTCTTGATCCCTCTTCTAACTTTACAGTTTTGTGGAGTTGATTTCAGCATGGCCGGATCAGGTAACAATAAAGATATGGAATATGTACATTTTTGCTGGTCTGTGCTGGACGAATTGCATGACCGAATTATTCTCAGGAGTTCCCATTCATTTTAGCTAGCTAGCCCAGTTAACGTTAGCTAACAAACTAAGTTAGCTTGCAAGTAGAACCAACTGGTTGCATGCGAAATATCTTTTTTGGGCAGAAATCTTAATACAATATTGGATACAGAGTTTTCCCAAGGCACCCCTTTAAAGAAGGAATTTTATTTAACTGTGTGGCTCAAGTTGTTACTTTAGTTAAGGTTAGTTAATGTAATGCAACAGGTCTGTCAGAGTTGTAGTAACGTTAGGGTCGGATTATCTGACGTTTAACCTTTCCAAGCCTGGTCTCATAGACTAGATGTAACAGTAAATGTAAATCTGACATACTAAATTAGTAAAATACAGTATGTTACGTTTGGTATGGTTACATAAGACAGAAGGTCACTTAAAGTAAAAAGGAAAGGAGTGTGGTAGTTGCGTGTTTGAATCTATTCATGGTCAATTTTAGCTAATTGGCAACTTTGCAACTACTTAGCTACTTTGTAACTACTTAAAATGTTAGCTGACGCTAACTCTTAACCGTAACTCTAACCGTTAGCTGAAGTTAACCACCTAGCTAATGTTAGCTACCTAGGTAATGTTAGCAACAACTAATTGGAATACGTAACGTATCATATGAATTGCAATTCGTAACATATCATACGAAATGGAGTGTCTCAGATTTATGTACAGAAAAATAGTAAATGCTCTGAGACCAGGTTTCCTTTCCTGACCTCTGTCTCTTCTAAATACTAGTGTGCAGCTTGCTTATCCCATATGTACAACCCAATGCAGTGTAAGTATCCTTTGCCACGGGCTTTCAATGTGTAAGCAATCATGCACACTGATCTGTATTTCAGTAGTCCAGGAAGTGCATGCTCTTTGCCTAACAAGCTCTGTTTTATTAGGTAATGGTGACAGGTGGCAGATATACCTTGAAAAGATCACCAAAGCCACGCAACTTTACAAGCCTTGCAGCCCATACAACTGCAGTTGCCATCTCAGGTAATACATGCAGGAGAACTGATGTTGCTCCCTATGACAACAGTATTGCTATACAAAAGGGTTTCAGCTTTTTAACAAAAAGCCATTGGTTGCCTTTTTTAGAGCAGATCCTTCATTCTCTCTCCATTGTCCTCAATCCATCCAGTGTCTTGAATGATGACCTACGACCCTTCAGAGAGGGAGTGTCTGAGGAGCTCATGGCAGATACGCTTCGTCGTGGTGTGGGCACCCATTACCAAATCATTAATGGTAAACTGTATCGGGAACAGAACTGTATGTTCCCAGCCAGGTGAGGAAACAAAACATTACAATTAGTCTGTGAAACACATCTGAGTTTGTGTGTGCAAGTGTTTCTCATCAAGCTTAGAAATCAGACCCTGGTTTTGTATGATAAATGTGGTCCATTAATTAGTGGTCGATCATTTAGTAACATTTGTTATCTTTAGGCCTATATCAGTAGCGAGCTAGTTAATATGATAGTCATCATGTCTCAACTGTCTGTCTCTCTGATTGGTTTAGGTGTAGTGGGGTGGAGCACTTCATCCTGCAAGTGATTGACAAGTTGCCAGACGTGGAGATGGTGGTGAACGTGCGGGACTACCCTCAGGTGCCAGGCTGGGTGCAGCCTATCCTGCCTGTCCTGTCTTTCAGTAAGGTCAGCTCTGCAACCATGCATGTCCTCATCACACGCACACAAAAGTGTTGCTTGTTTATGTTATTTTAGACATGTTTTTACTTTTGTAAATGTGTATATATATTTGTTGGAAGTAGTGAAAGAGAGTTGTCCAATGTGATGGCATTTGTGTGTGTGTAAAATGAAAGTGTTGTGTGCATTTAGACTGCTGACTACCAGGACATCATGTATCCTGCCTGGACGTTTTGGGAGGGGGGCCCGGCGGTATGGCCCATATATCCCACTGGACTAGGACGATGGGACCTCATGAGGGATGACCTTAAAAAGTAGGTTTGACCTCCTTGTGAAAGGAAACATTTGTATTTTATTTATACTACATGATCATTTTCCATGTTATTCACAATCACTCTGTTTGTGTTAGATCGGCAGCACAGTGGCCCTGGAAGAGGAAAGAGTCCAGAGGATTCTTCAGAGGATCCAGGACGAGTCCTGAGAGGGACCCCCTTGTCCTTCTGTCCAGAGAGGCTCCAGACCTGGTGGATGCTGAGTACACAAAGAACCAGGCCTGGAAGTCTGAGAAGGTCCGTCTGGAACTACCAACTACTACCTTGAGAGCAGTGCTATGTTTTTCAACCGCAATATCAACAACTGTTCAATAGCCTCTTTTTTTATTTTTTATTAGGACACACTAGGGAGACCACCAGCTCAGGAGATTCCCCTGGTGGAGCACTGTCAATACAAGTAAGAACAAGATATTATGGTGGAATTGCATTGCGCTTGGTTTTGTGTTTACAATGTTTTACATCAAGTGCATAGATGTGGCTTCACTCTGACACTTTCCAGGTCAGCCTGGATAAAATTAGACTAAGTAAAAAAAATGTTTTTAGCTTCAGAGATTTTTAGATTGACTGAGAGAACATGGACCTTGTTTTCATGAGTTGAGAGGGAAACTTACATTACCTGTTTCAAAGGTCTGTTAATTAACCCTGGTTATTTATTTTTAAACCTTCAGCTATGGAATAAAACACTACAGGTGTGCATTGTCAGCATCAGTTACGTTTGCAGGTCAGGCCAGGGCTCCAAATCATAAACTCACCATTGTCCTCATCACCTGTTGCAGACTACCAAGGATAGGGTAACTTTTTCCTTACCCTGTACACACAGTGTGATTTCCACCACAATTCCTACCTCATCATCTGACCTCTTACCCCTCAGGTACCTGTTCAACTTCCGGGGCGTGGCGGCCAGCTTCCGCCTCAAGCACCTGTTCCTGTGTGGCTCTCTGGTCTTCCATGTAGGGGAGGAGTGGCTGGAGTTCTTCTATCCCCAGCTGCTGCCCTGGGTACACTACATCCCTGCCAAACAGGACCTCTCTGACCTCAGGTGACCTGTGGCTTGGCTGTGTATCATAACTGTTCAACTGTTAACCTGCTCCATGGGTAGTAAAGTGGAATATGTGGTTTGTCTAATGTCTGAATGTTCTCTGTTATATCTATAGTGATGTCCCCCTTTTCTGTCTTTCCAGGGAACTGCTACAGTTTGTGAAAGAAAACGATGACATCGCTCAAGAGATTGCTGTTAGGTAACGAGCTGGGTTGTGAACTAGAAAAAATGGCTTTAGACTGGTTACATTACCTGTCTGCTTTCTCACAGCTTGTACAGTAGCATGCTAAATAATCAGACTATTGATATTGTTGACTTATGTTAGTTGACCAACCTCTGCCTCCAGGGGTCAGCGGTTCATCCTGGACCACCTGAGGATGGAGGATGTGTCGTGTTACTGGGAGAGACTCCTCACTGAGTTCGGTGGGCTGCTCAAGTACAAACTCCAGAGGAAGACTAACTACAATCAGGTCATCCACAAGCATGGGAGGACAGAACTGTGACCGAGCCGTGGGGGGGGGGGGTGGTGTCACTCTGTATGGACTATATGAAGGCAGCTCCAGTCAATAGATAGCGGCAGATCACACTGCTAAATGTCCCTAATGCTGGTTTTAGAATTAGGAATTGCTGGTCTTCACATTTATGCTGTGGTCTCCCCATAGATTCTTCATAGGGTTAGATGTAATGGAGTACCCTTTTAAAGTATTGTGTTATAGAAGATTTAGGAGATGAAAAATACTATAAGAAGAAAGCAGCTATTTGGGATTGAAATTACCATTGGGATTAGCACACAGAAAGAGTGGAATACTGTATATATTGGTTCTCACACAGTTTATAGTTTGTATTTAGCAGACCTGGGTTCAAATACTGTTTAGGGTATTATAATTACTTTTAAATATATTGAAGTAATTATTTAGATATTTTTTATTTGAAAAGACAAGTATTGGAATGTATTTGGAAATACACTTGGAAAGTATTTGAAAATACTCAAATACAATCTCATGCATTTAGCCCAGGCATTCAATTTTTTGATGTTGAAATTAGTATTTGAAAGGGAAAGGGGATATATAGTCAGTTGTACAACTGAATGCATTCAACTGAAATGTGTTTAATGCATTTAACCCAACCTCTCTGAAAATACAGTACTTTCAAATAATTCCAATAAAAGTAGTTGATTCGGGCCACATTTTTGGAAAATACTTTATTTTCCTCTGTATTTACGTAACAAATGATCAAATACACATGTATTTGAACCCAGGCCTGGTATTTAGTCTTTCCATGCTCAAAATATCAGCGACTTTATGCCTCGAAAGGAACTTAGGGTAGAGGATTTATAAAGAGCTTGATAGCGTTTGCTATTAGGCGAAATCCGTTATCTCGTCTCACACTGAAATTGTGTGAAAAATCAATGAAATTGGTTGATTCTGGGAAATTACACCTAAAAGGCCATTTTCCATCTGCTTTCCCTTACTGCCCTCTAGTGTGTGACCGAAGCCCTGTATGCTGCTCAGGAGTTGATACTTACATCTTCCATTTTATTGCCAGTGGTCCATTCAACTACAAACACAACCAAAACACTCCTCACCTCAGAGTGTAGCCTCTGTTTAAGAAGAACAATACACTACCATTGCCATATACTGTAGAGATACGATGTAGCTTGAAACACTACATATTAAGCATTAAATAACTACACTCAACACCAAGTGCCAATAGAACGTGATTCATTCATGTAGAATGACATGTCAAACCCACTGTCACTACACTACTTTACTTGGACCTGCCTTGGAAAAGATGAGTATGAGCCACAATGGTACTGAAATTTTGAATATGTTCACGTATTCCCATTGTAGAATGTATGTGTTAGTTCTCTGATTCTACAGCTGTGGCATAAATGTATGTATGGTACTTTGCACTGTGTATTGTCTTGACCAAAGAGTACGAGGTGCAATGCCAAACTATGTTCAGCTTGTTTTCAAAACATATGATGTGATCTTCATGCTTAGTCAGAGTATTGTATGCACAGAGATTGTACTATCATGGGCAGGTTGGTTCACCTGCAGAATTGGTGGAATAGTTTTGGTTTATCTGTTGGGCATTAATTATTAGTAAGTGATGCTATTTCTTTGGCTTGAAACACAATGACTATGATATGATGCAATAACAGCCTTTTGTCAATGTTTTGTTTCCTTACATTTTACATTTTTATATCGAATGTATCATTTTTAACTCCGTAATAAACCATTCAAATCTCAAGTAAATTCACAATGGTCTCCAATGAATGTGTATGTTTGGTCCTCCACCTGAAGGGGGTGCTCTCCAACCAAATAGGTTTAATTTACTAGCTAGCAGTTCAGGGGTGTACCGGTGGACATCAGAAGCAGGTAGGAAAGACAAACTACAAGGACATTTCAGAATCAATTGGTAAATACTCAGTAAACAACTTAACCGTTCAAACGTAGTCTGCGATATAACTATGCTTAGCTACGTTAGACAAATAATAGGCTGTGCTTCACAAATCACGGAACTGCTGAATAAATTCGCATTCACAGCTAACGTTAGCTAGCATGATGAATCCCCTTAGCTCTTTACGTCTTCGCGTGGAACAAGATGCTTTGAGAACGTGAAGTTATGGTAAAGACATGTACCGTCTTTGGTAACCCTGTCACCTCACCTGCTCCACTTGAATGCAAACGTAACATATCTATTGTCGTTCAGTCTGCTTCATACGATAGCTACGTAAGTGGTCATCTTTACCTTGGGTGTTGTTGACCTATATGTCATAACAGCTGATTGTAGCTAGCCTGATAATTTCCAGCCGGTGTAGACCGTATTTATCAATGTTCCAGCAATGTTAAAGTTAATGTACAGTAGGTATTCTATTGTACACACTAATGACTGTAATGTCAGATGCGGTATTAAAACAGCTGTTGCACTGTTTGTGTTTTGTCCATTTTCTCTCGATTCCTCTGCCCAAGGGGCATTTATTTAGCAGAAGGATTAGCTGTAACATAAGTGTAACATCCTAGCTCCTGGCCATGTGTTCTCAGATCCAGCTCCCATTGCTGGTGAAGCGTTCATGATGCATCCTCCTGAACGGCCTGGTGCGTCCCCAGCCCCGTGTCAGCAGGCAGCCTCTGCCCCCCAGGGCACCCTCTGCACCAGACCACTGGGGGGTCTCCTCCAGCTAGCCATGCCCTCCCTGGGCCGCCTCCTCCCTAGGGTCCATGCAGCTGACAGTGTGGCGCCTGCCCCGGTACAGATCCCCTCCCCCCTACCCAGCCTCGTGGGCAAGCCAGAGTTCCCAGACACTGGATGGGACCGCATCAAGGATCTCTTCGACAGGGAGTAAGTTATGACCGTGACACCTCTCTTCTATTGTCTGTGGCTTAGCTCAGTAAACCCATCACCATCGGGGAGCGCTCCCCATTGCCTACTTGTGCAGCAGATGAGTTTTCTAGCCTTAGTTTAGAAGGTTCCAGACTTCTAGTGTAGCATTGCCATCACTTGCCTTACAGGGCTTCATACATTGGCTGTCTAAAAAATGCTCTGTTTGATTTTAAAGCATATTTATACACCCCTTCCCTGTGCTCCCAGTGAAATGCAGAAGTATCCTGAGGAGCTCTCCAGCGTGGTGAAGAGTACCTTAGCTGCCGCCTTGGCCGGCATGATCTACGGAGGGCTGCCTGCCGCCCGGCACGCCAGGGAGAGGTACATCCAGCTCCACCAGGCTGAGATATACCACAGCCGGGTGGAAGCTGTGGTGAGTGTCTGCGGTTGTGAATTAACAGCAGGCCATTACATACAGTGGGGAGAACAAGTATTTGATACACTGCCGATTTTGCAGGTTTTCCTACTTACAAAGCATGTAGAGGTCTGTCATTTTTATCATAGGTACACTTCAACTGTGAGAGATTAAATCTAAAACAAATATCAAGAAAATCACATTGTATGATTTTTAAGAAATTAATTTGCATTTTATTGCATGACATAAGTATTTGATACATCAGAAAAGCAGAACTTAATATTTGGTACAGAAACCTTTGTTTGCAATTACAGAGATCACACGTTTCCTGTAGTTCTTGACCAGGTTTGCACACACTGCAGCAGGGATTCTGGCCCACTCTTCCATACAGACCTTCTCCAGATCCTTCAGGTTTCGGGGCTGTCGCTGGGCAATACGGACTTTCAGCTCCCTCCAAAGATTTTCTATTGGGTTCAGGTCTGGAGACTGGCTAGGCCACTCCAGGACCTTGAGATGCTTCTTACGGAGCCACTCCTTAGTTGCCCTGTCTGTGTGTTGCGGGTTGTTGTCATGCCCATCTTCAATGCCAATACTGAGGGAAGGAGGTTGTTGGCCAAGATCTCGTGAGACATGGCCCCATCCATCCTCCCCTCAATACGGTGCAGTCGTCCTGTCCCCTTTGCAGAAAGCATCCCCAAATAATGATGTTTCCACCTCCATGCTTCACGGTTGGGATGATGTTTTTGGGGTTGTACTCATCCTTCTTCTTCCTCCTAATACGGCGAGTGAAGTTTAGACCAAAAAGCTCTATTTTTGTCTCATCAGACCACATGACCTTCTCCCATTCCTCCTCTGGATCATCCAGATGGTCATTGGCAAACTTCAGACGGGCCTGGACATGCGCTGGCTTGAGCAGTGGGACCTTGCGTGCGCTGCAGGATTTTAATCCATGACGGCGTAGTGTGTTACTAATGGTTTTCTTTGAGACTGGTATCAGCTCTCTTCAGGTCATTGACCTGGTCCTGCCGTGTAGTTCTGGGCTGATCCCTCACCTTCCTCATGATCATTGATGCCCCACGAGGTGAGATCTTGCATGGAGCCCCAGACCGAGGGTGATTGATCGTCATCTTGAACTTCTTCCAGTTTCTAATAATTGTCCCAACAGTTGTTGCCTTCTCACCAAGCTGCTTGCCTATTGTCCTGTAGCCCATCCCAGCCTTGTGCAGGTCTACAATTTTATTCCTGATGTCCTTACACATCTCTCTGGTCTTGGCCATTGTGGAGAGGTTTGATTGAGTGTGTGGACAGGTGTCTTTTATACAGGTAACGAGTTCAAACAGGTGCAGTTAATACAGTTAATGAGTGGAGAACAGGAGGGCTTCGTAAAGAAAAACTAACAGGTCTGTGAGAGCCGGAATTCTTACTGGTTGGTAGGTGATCAAATACTTATGTCATGCAATAAAATGCTAATTAATTACTTAATCATACAATGTGATTTTCTGGATTTTTGTTTTAGATTCCGTCTCTCACAGTTGAAGTATACCTATAATAAAAATGACAGACCTCTACATGCTTTGTAAGTAGGAAAACCTTCAAAATCGGCAGTGTATCAAATACTTGTTCTCCCCACTGTACATGCATACATGCAATACGATGTCAGTGCTTTTGTATACATTTTCCCAAGTGCAGCAAAAGCACATTGTCTGTCTGTCAATAATTAAAAAAAATGTTTGTCTTGTGTTGATGGAGGCGTGTGTTGTGTTGTCGTTGTTCTCCCCCAGCGTTCTGCCCATAACGCAGCCATCCGGGGCTTTGTGAGGTATGGCTGGAGGTGGAGCTGGAGAGTGGCAGCCTTCGTCACATTATTCAAGTAAACAATGTCTACATGACTATTCAGTATGGGACTCTTTCCTCTGTGGCCACTATATTAGTTTGTTCTCCTGTGTTGAGTGACATTAGTTGATTACCTCTCTCTCTCTCTGTGTGTGTGTTCTGTCAGCACTGCGAGCACAGGCCTGTCTGTGTACAGAGATAAGTATACCCTCAGCCACTACGCAGCAGCAGGAGGTGAGTTACTTCAACACCCAAATGGAGAGGATACCTCAATGTATTATACACACCCACACTTATTCAACTACTTCACAGTAATAATTTGTAAGACGTATACAGTGCCTAAGGAAAGTATTCAGACCCCTTGACTTTTTCCACATTTTAAGTTACAGCCTTATTCAAGAGTATTCGTTTTTTTTTTTTTTTTCACACAATAACCCATAATGACAAAGCGAAAACAGAAATATCACATTTACATAAGTATTCAGACCCATTACTCAGTACTTTGTTGAAGCACTTTTGGCAGCAATTACAGCCTTGAGTCTTCTTGGGTATGATGCTACAAACTTGGCACACCTGTATTTGGGGAGTTTCTCCCATTTTTCTCTGCAGATCCTCTCAAGCTCTGTCGGTTTGGATGGGGAGCTTCACTGCACAGCTATTTTCAGGTCTCTCCAGAGATGTTTGATCGGGTTCAAGTCCAGGCCCCTCGGACATTCAGAGACTTGTCCCAAAGCCACTCCTGCGTTGTCTTGGCTGTGTGCTTAGGGTTGTTGTCCTGTTGGAAGTTGAACCTTGTTGTCCTGTTGGAAGTTGAACCTTTGCCCCAGTCCGAGGTCCTGAGCATTCTGGAGCAGGTTTTCATCAAGGATCTCTCTGTACTTTGCTCCATTCATCTTTGCCTCGATCCTGACTTGTCTCCCAGTCCCTGCCGCTGAAAAACATCCCCACAGCATGATGCTCGCAAACTCCAAATGGGCTGTCATTTGCCTTTAACTGAGGAGTGGCTTCCATCTGGCCACTCTACCATAAAGGCCTGAATGCTGCAGAGATGGTTGTCCTTCTGGAAGGTTCTCCCATCTCCACAGAGGAACTATGGAGCTCTGTCAAAGTGACCATTGGGTTCTTAATCACCTCCCTGACCAAGGCGCTTCTCCCCCGATTACTCAGTTTGGCCAGGCGGCCAGCTCTAGGAAGAGTCTTGGTGGTTCCAAACTTCTTCCATTTAAAATTGGAGGCCAATGTGTTCTTGGGGACCTTCAATGCGGAAGAAATGTTTTGGTACCCATCCCCAGATCTGTGCCTCGACACAATCCTGTCTTGGAGCTCTATGGACAATTTCTTTTGACCTCATGGCTTGGTTTTTGCACGGTAAACTGTGGGACCTTATATAGACAGGTGTGTGCCTTTCCAAATCACAATCCTGTCTCTGAGCTCTACGGAATTAAAATAGATTTGAATAGATTTTTTTTGTCCCCCATTTTAGAAATTTCAGCTAATTTGTTGAAAATGAAAAACATCTAATTTACATACATATTCACACCCCGTTGCTATGACACTTCAAATTGAGCTCAGGTGCATCCCATTTCCTTTGATCATCCTTGAGATGTTATTACAACTTGATTGGAGTCCACCTGTGGCCAATTCAATTGTCTGGACATGATTTAGAAAGAAACACACCTGTCTATATAAGGTCCCACAGTTGACCGTGCTTGTCAGAGCAGAATCTATACCATGAAGTCCAAGGAACTGTCTGTAGATCTCCGAGAGAGAATTGTGATCAGGCCTATATCTGGGGAAGGATATAAAACAATTTCTAGATTGTTGAAAATGTCCAAGAGCACAGTGGTCTCCATTGGGAAATCTGGGTTTTATGGGAGAGTGGCCAGACGGAAGGCATTCCTGAGAAAAAGTCAGATGAAAGCATGCTTGGAGTTTGCAGAAGGCCATGTGAAAGACTCTGAGCATAAGGCAAAAGATTATGTGGTCTGATGAGACAGAAAATTAACTCTTTGACCTGAATGCAAAACGTTATATCTGGAGAAAACCAGGCACAGCTCATCACCCATCTAGGGACTTGGGAGACTGGTAAGGCTAGAGGGAACAATGAATGGAGACATACATGCAAATCCTGCTTCAATGCAAACAACCTTAGACTGGGGCAAAGATTTCCGTTCCAACAGGACAATGACCCCAAGCATACAGCCAAAGCAACGCTGGAATGGCTTCAGAACAAGACTGAAAGTCCTTGAGTGGCCCAGACTTGAATCCCATTGAAAATCTGTGGAAATACACTGCCGCTCTCCATCTCACTTAACAGAGCTTGAAAACATCTGCAAGGAAGAATGGGAGAAAATCCCCAAATTCAGATGTACAAAGCTGATACAGACATACCCAACGCGACTCATAGCTGTAATCGCCACCAATGGTGCTTCTACAAAGTATTAGCTCAAGGGTGTAAATACTTATGTAAATGAGTCATTTCAGTATTTAATTTTCAATAAATTTGCTAATTTCTAAAAACATGTTTTCACTTTGTCATTATGGGCAATTGTCTGTAGATGGGTGAGAGATTTTATTTTATTTTGAATTCAGGCTGTAACACAACAAAATGTTGAATAAGTCAAGGGGTGTGAATACTTTCTGAAGGCACAGTAAGTGTGATTATTGTAAATGTGTGTGTATGACATTCCTGCCTGTGTGGGTTTGAGCAGCTGTGACAGGAGGCCTATTCAGGCTGAACCTGGGTCTCGGGGGACTGGTGGCAGGCACGGCCATAGGAGCAACCATGGGGTGAGATATGAGGGTTTTAAGTGGCAAAATAATGGGCTGGTTTTGAACAAAGTGGTTACCTCGACTAATAGTGTTGACAGTGGAGAAGAGGTATGAGGAGTAGTTTGAGGGAGCCAGATAGTCCGGGCTTGCCCTGCAGTATGGTACAATATGAACTATGAAGCCTGAAGGATGTCAGAAGTATGTCTCTGGCTGCCAGCTGCGCCCCCTCCCTGCAACCCCTCTGCTTCCCAGCTGCACCCTTTCCTCCTCTCCCAACCCTCCAGCCCCCCTCCCTCCCCCTAGCCATGCGCTAGGTGCCAGAGGGACTCATGTGCGTTGCAGAGGGCTGTGTTTTGGGCAGTAGAGCAGGGACAGAGGCCAAGGCAGCAGCTGCCCATCTATTTTTACCACCCCATTGTTACGCCATCTTTTCATCTCCATCCAGCTCCCTCTATCGCTGCTGCACTAGTCCCTTCTGTCCTCTCCTCTTCACCTGTCTTCTCCCTCCTTTTCCTCTCCTGTCTGTCTTCCCCCTTCCATGTCTGTCACATAGTCTTTGATTTGTATGTATATCTAATGTGTCAGTGAAGGTTTTTAGAGTAGTAATGGACTGGGTGTATGTGATCCAACATTCAAGCCATGTTGCTGTGTCTCCAGAGTGAAGCAGAGCGCTGTCCATGTCTGCCTCAGTGCCCAGCCACCTGGACCGTGTGTTTGATGTGTGCAAACAGCCCCGGGTGCACCCACAGCCTCAGCCAGGTGCAGGGGAGTGGGGAGGGAGAAATGAAAGCAGGCAGCTAATCAGATAACACATCACGCTCCAAATGTCTGCCCCTACCTCCCTCATAGTCCTGACACATGGACGAGGTGATAGGGGCGGGCCGGGTTACTAAGTGAGTGACAGCCACCACAGCTCTTCATGCTAAGCTATGTTTAGGGGGGTTGGAATGAGAACTGTAGTCGATAACGGGAACCTGGATAGATGAAACCCTGATTGATACTCAGGAGTGAAACAATTAAATGCTCAGAGAGGCAGCAACATGGCGTCCAGCTCTGAAGTTGGCCAAACTCTCTGTATTGTATAACAGTCTGAGGGTTATTGAGAGTACGTGACGGCCACAGTGACATAATTTAATGTGACGCGGAACATTGACATGTTGGAATGAAGGTGATGTCAGCTCGGCTCATGTCATCTCTTGTCAGGGTGCCGGCAGGAGCTCTGATCATCGCCATGCAGGGATTGGCGGGAGAAACGGTCCGGGAGAGGAGGAGGAGGGAGCGCAGAGAGCTGTATGAACTAAAACTGGCGGAATGGTACATTCCATGGGCATCAAAACACACACACACTTTTGATTTTTACTCCTAGTATTCACTCACTTTTTCCTACACCCTCAAGGAGTGCCCGTTTGCAGTTGACGGATGACCTGATTGGTGATTTGAGCAGCAGTGGGCGGATCCAGGATGTAGACCAGGACATACAGAAGATCCAGGAGCTGCTCAGTTTACCACGGAACGAGGGCGTGGCCCAGGACTCTGACAGCCATTGACAGCAGCTGAAATACTCTTAACTGATACCAATCATAGCCATCCTCATAGACAGACAATGGTAGGTGAGACTTTCCTCACCTCTGAGGACATACTGTTTTCTTTTGATGTCGACTCCTCTATTCTATGTTCTGTTGAATACAAAAGAGGACCTACTTATTTGCTCAACAAAATATGTATTGATGCTGAATTATGATTTATACTTTAAATGTAATTACTTTGTCTGGAACTTTTAAATGATTTCCAACATATTTCATATAAATGGCAATAATGACACAGTATCTTCAAGTCTGAAATTCACTGAATTAGTCATGACGTGTGCAAAGTACATGAGGCTGAGAGCCAGTGGGTTTGAAGAACTCTGAGGAAAAGCGCTACATTTTAGTCATTTAGCAGACGCTCTTACCCAGAGCAACTTACAGGAGCAATTAGGGTTGTGTCTTGCTCAAGCGCACATCAGATTTTTCACTTAGTCAACTCGGGATTCAAACCGGCGACCTTTCGGTTACTGTCCCAACGCTCTGATCCGCTAGGCTGCCTGCTGCCCAGTGTGTAGGTTAAGACACAGTCACATTGCCATAATGTTCAGATAATTGATCAAGCAACCGACTGCTAGGCAATTCCATGGTAATGATGCTGAGACTTTGATTTTTCACTTTAAAATGTATGCCAAACAAAAACCAATGATTGTAAAGTTAAACCATAACTCTATGCACAAGGACGACTTTTAACCATTTCCATTGAACATTTTACAAAAACATTTATTTGAAGAACAGTACAAATGCAAAGTTTGGTAACAGAAGGACGGTTTGTGCTGTTTGTGCCATCCTTCTGTTACCAAACTTTGCATCTGCACTGTTCAAGTAAATGCGTTTTTGTAAAAAAAAATATAAACGTTTAGAATTGAAAAATCAGAGTCTCAGCATTCTGTTACCATGGAATTGACCTGCTTTCTTTCTTAATGACAGTGGGGCGTGTGTCTAGAAACATGAACATTTTATTACAATCTGTGTGTGTTTCCATGTCTGTTTGTAGGCCTGTAATGTTGGCCCCTGGGCTTGTCAGCAGCAACTAGGTCAAACATAGCCTCTGCCCCTGCTGTAAACAAGATGTGGCACACTAACAGCTGGGGCTCGGAACCCGACTCAGATTGACAACAAATAGCCAGGAGATTGGAAAGAGAGACAAGTCGTTAGTTAACAACACAGCTAACATTCTAATTCTACTTTAAAGGTTTGGTCAGTGATGATCGGTTACAGCCATGTGGTTTAGTGTGTCATTAAGTTATGATTGTGTAATTCAATTCAGTAATCATCTGAATGAATTACATTTCATGTCCTATCAGAGGGAGTCTGCTCAGATCAACAAGTGAGGTAAGCGTTATTATGCAAATTTGTTTTTGTTGAAATGTAATGCAATAGTGTCTCCTTTTGTTCCAGGGAGCTATTACTAAAGAAATGCATTCCTCTTCACCTCCCAGCTGAAGGCTAGCCTACAATTAAATTTTAAATCATTTGATTAGAATGGCATTAGGAATGTATGGAATTTATTTTCAGGGCACTGGGCGGCATGTTTTAGACAAAACCATGACAGGCTTTTAAAACATACAGTTGAAGTCGGAAGTTTACATACACCTTAGGTTGGAGTCATTAAAACTGTTTTTTCAACCACTCCACAAATTTCTTGTCAACATACTATAGTTTTGGCAAGTCTGTTAGGACATCTATTTTGTGCATGACAAGTAATTTTTCAAACAATTGTTTACAGAGAGATTATTTCACTTAAAATTCCCAGCTTCGGGGACATTATCACTTGTATACAAGTGGTTGCTAACATATTCAAATAATGATCGACATTTAAATAAAAAACGTCTAATTATTCGTACTATTTCATCCTTCCACAAGATATAGTACCAACTCAAATCTAGGGTTGCTAGAGACGCGACCCAGTCGTTCGTTCTTTTTGTTCTGTATGGATAGACGCAACCCAGTCGTTTGTTCTAAATGGTCCATTGCCATACTGACTGGCAACGTTATTATCTCTTGCTCGCTAGCTACGCGACTACGGCTAGTTCACAGTCACGTCAAAAAGTGTAGTCAGAATAACAGCAGTACAAGTAGCTGAATTTAAAAAAATATGTTTTCTAGTTAAGATTTATTTGGATACATCCATAACAATGAGTTTATGATGCCTGGCAGAACAAATGTGTTCTCTTGTCACGACACTGTTCAGACCAAATAAAGACAATCCATGACATTAATTTGAGCTGATTTTAATAAATGAAACCATACATTCACTTTATCCACCACAGCTGACTTAAGTGATAATGCCGAAGAAAACGGTGTTTGTTGGATATATTGGCACCGGTGTCTCCCTTGGGTCCAGATGATTCTTTGTGGCCTCGTTATATGCGAGAGTGGCGTATCTGAGAGAGAATGCGTTATTGTTTTCAAGTACCCTAAATACGAGAGCAATTTAGAAATAACACAAACAGGTTATGGACAACATACCTTAGTCCGTTGGGCTTTAGTTGTCTGTTCCCCTCTTTTCCAATTCGACCCAGATGTAACTGGAGTTTGAACCACACTTTCTGGACCAGACCGCTTGGTGTACCGGGATTCAGAGCCTGGGAGTTTTGGAGCTGGGCCATGTCAAATCAAATCAAATTTATTTATATAGCCCTTCGTACATCAGCTGATATCTCAAAGTGCTGTACAGAAACCCAGCCTAAAACCCCAAACAGCAAGCAATGCAGCTGTAGAAGCACGGAAATACATGATTTGAGACACCAGTTGCGACCGTCCTTATCGGTGAAGGGAGGGTGGCTGTTTGTGACATATTTTCCTTGCGTTCTTAGCTGTTTGATGTTGCCTTGAAATACATGATTTGAGACACCAGTTGCGACCGATGGGTGGGTCATTTAGAAACCGGCTGAGCCCACTTTTATATGGGACGGTAGAGATCGCAATTAAATATTTAAACAATATTTAAAAGGTCGGAGAGCAAATATACAAATCTCTGCTGTTGAAAACCAAATGCTAATCTAAAAGAAATTAGGAGATAATGTCTAGATGTAGGTTTTTTTATAGTGGAGATCAAATGTATACATTTCCTGGCAGGGTTGATGAGACAGTGGATTGAGCAGTGAGATGGAACAGAGTAAATAGGCATTTCAACGTCATCGATTTTGCGGGTGGTAATTTGTGAAATAGACACAGGCTGGAAAGCTGTTTTAACCAATCAGCATTCAGGATTAGAACCACCCGTTAAATAATTACATTCACTCCACACCCTTACTGTACCCACTTAACCTTTCATTATAAAATGCGGTATGACGTGACATACTGTCTATTACTTAACCCCACAGAGGTGGAGGAACGACATGAAAGCTTAGCGACCCATTACTCTAATCTGAGAACCAAGGTTACATCCAAAACGTTCTCTTTCGTTTTCGCAACATGTCACCAAACAACCTATGGGAGAGGCCCACCATTTTACTAGATTAGTCCCTGGGACATCCTCCTATCCACCACAGGATGCAGCAAAAATATAATTACCCAACAGGGTAACACAGAATTTCAATTGTGATATACAACCGTATACACAAGCAAGCTGAAAGCTAGAACTTAAAACATGAGGCTTTTCAACTGGGTGCAATAGCACCAAGAGTGGAAGGTCACTGTTTAGGACATCCATCTCACTGATGTTTGACAAGTATGTATGTACAAGGTTCACGATTGTCCAGATTTACAGCCCTCACGGATGGTGTGGACATAACATTGAGTGTGATGTACCTTATGAAAGTCATGGGTGTTGCCCTACATGCAAAAGCACAGATAGAGTCCAGATAGATTTGAGACACCAGTTGCGACCGATGGGTGGGTCATTTAGAAACCGGCTGAGCCCACTGAACAGGATGGGTAGAAAGTGGATATAATTCTCCAACACGCTTGGCTTAAACAATAGCCAATAGAAAGGCAGTCTTGACTGAGAGCTTACATACACTATATATACAAAAGTATGTGGACATTCCTTCAGATTAGTGGTTTCGGCTATTTCAGCCCGTTGCTGACGGGTGTATAAAATCAAGCACAAAGCCATGCGATCTCCATAGACAAACATTGGCATTAGAATGGTCTTACTGAAGCGCTCAGTGACTTTCAACGTGGCATCATCATAAGATGCCACCTTTCCAACATGTCAGTTCACACATTTCTACCCTGCTAGAGCTGCCCCTGTCAACTGTAAGTGCTGTTATTGTGAAGTGGAAATGTCTAGAAGCAACAATGGCTCAGCTGAAAAATGGTAGGCCACACAAGCTGACAGAACAGGATCGCTGAGTGCTGAAGTGCGTAAAAATCTGTTTCATGAAATGGGTTTCCATGGCCGAGCAGCCGCACACAAGCCTAAGATCACCACGCTCAATGCCAAACTTCGGCTGGAGTGGTGTAAAGCTCGCCACTATTGGACACTGGAGCAGTGGAAACGCGGTCTCTGGAGTGATGAATCACGCTTCACGATCTGGAAGTCTGACGGGTGCATCTAGGCTTGGAGGATCAAAGGAGAACGCTACCTGCCCCAATACATAGTGGCAACTGTAAAGTTTGGTGTTGGCGGAATAATGATCTGGGGCTGTTTTTCATGGTTGGGGCTAGGCCCCTTAGTTCCAGTGAAGGGAAATCCTAATGTTACAGCATACAATGACATTCTAAGCGATCCCGTGCATCCATCTTTGTGGCAACAGTTGGGGAAGGCCCTTTCCTGTTTCTGCTTGACAATCCCCCCGTGCACAAAGCGAGATCCATACAGAAATTGTTTGTCAAGATCGGTTTGGAAGAACTTCACTGCCCTGCACAAAACCCTGACCTTAACCCCATTGAACACATTTGGGATCAATTGGAACACCGACTGTGAGCCAGGCCTAATCGTCCAACATCAGTGCCTGACCTCACTAATGCTCTTGTGGCTGAATGGAAGCAAGTCCCTGCAGTAATGTTCCAGCATCTAGTGGAAAGCCTTCCCAGATCAGTGGAGGATATTATAGCAGCAAAGGGGGAAGCAACTCCATATTAATGCCCATGATTTTGGAATGAGATGTTCAACCAGCAGGTGTCCACATACTTTTGGTCATGTAGTGTAGCTCAAGTGAAGACAGGTGCTCAAATTGTGGGCTCATTTGTGATCGTAGGACAACATCTAATGCCCATGAGGGTATTGAAGGAGCATCGGAGAGCCGTAGCCCATGGGCACCTTTTAATGAATTGTAATTCTAGACTGCCATGGTGCACCCGCAATCTGTCCATGACCCATACAGATGGCTGCAATATACACTTTTAATGTATACTGAACAAAAATTTAAACACAACATGCAACAATTTCAATGATTTTACTGAGTTCATATGAGGAAATCAGTCAAGTAAAATACATTAATTAGGCCCTAATCTATGGATTTCACATGACTGGCCAGGGGTGCAGCCATGGGTGGGCCTGGAAGGGCATAGGCCTACCCACAGGGAAGCCAGGCCCAGCCAATCAGAATGAGTTTTTCCCCACAAAAGGGATTTATTACAGACATAAATACTCCTCAGTTTCAACAATCTGGATGTAGAGTTCCTGGCTGGCATGGTTGCATGTGGTCTGCGGTTGTAAGGACGATTCGACAAACTGCAAAGTTCTCTAAAAACAACGTTGGAGGTGGTTTATGGTAGATCAATTAAAATAAAGCTCTGGTGGACATTCCTGCGGACATAACTGCCTGTTCAGGGGGAGAACGACAGATTTGTACCTTGTCAGCTCGGGGATTTGAACTTGCAACCTTCCGGTTGCCCAACGCTCAAACCACTAGGCTAACCTGCCGCCCCCGTCAGGTGGGTGGATTATCTTGGCAAAGGAGAAATGCTCAATAACAGGGATGCAAAAGAATTTGTGCACAAAATGTGAGATAAATAAGCTTTTTGTGCGTATGGAACATTTCTGGCACCTTTTATTTCTGCTCATGAAACATGGGATCAACGCTTCAGTATAGATGGGGACTTCCCTGCAGACATAAGCTACTGGAGAAAGTCAAATTACAGAAAAGATTCCACTTGTAGGTATACAGCGTCGAGGATGCCCTGGCTGCCTGAATTGTATCAATTACCAAGGAGGGCAACTCTGCAGCTACAAGGCAGTCACACCCACAACTTCAGTATGCTGGGTTAGAGTGCCAAAGCTTGCCGTTCGCTTGTGACAGGAGGTCCTTTGGAAGAGGGAAATGCCATGGTTGGGAGGTTGTCAGCTGTACAAGGTCTGAAAACCAGGGATGCTGTGGCCAATGTGGATCAACTAGTAGAACTGACGCGCTCTCGAGGCTGCTCCCTCAGGTCTTGAGGAAGATCAAAGGAATTGGTGGAAATGCATACAGCATCCCACTACATCCTCCAGTCATAAGGATAAGGGCCTCCACTAGAGAGAAGGTATGCTGCATGATTCTCCACCACCGGCAGGTGTATTGCTCTGAGGGATGTAAGGTGTCTGTTTTGTCATGTTGTCCTATAGTACTGGGAGGAAGTGCCGGAGTACAAGGTGAACCACATTGAGCTCCAGTACGTAGATGTGAGCTGTTGTCCATGGTACTGACCATACACCCAGGACTAGTTCAAGGCTGCTCCTCATCCCTGTGTTCAAAGTCACCTGGTTGTAAACTGTGCCTAGGAGAACTCCACTGGGAGTTTGAAGTGCTAGGCGCCACCATTGCATTGCTCTTCAGCAACTCATTGAAATGGTCAGCATTTTGTGTTTGTCTCTTCTGAGACATAGATAGTGTCTGCTGTACCAGTATTGGCCACATGTGGAGCAAGCCCAACTGTACAACATGGACTGCAGCCGCCAGGAGGCCTAGGAGCCTCTGGCTCTCTAGTGCTGTCACCTGTTTTCTCAGTTTGAATGTTGAAAGGCAATTTGGCAACGACACCACTCTTTCTGGAAAGAGTGTTGCTCACATGATTTGAGTGTACAGAGTCAAGCCCAGGAAGTGCACACACTGAGTGGGGACCAGATAACTTTTTTCCAAGTTAATTGTTAGTTCTAAGTTAATTGTTAGTTCCAACTCGGAGAGGTGATGTGAGACCATGGATGTGTGTGCCAAAGCTTGGCTTTGTGACCCTGCACATATTATCCAATCGTCTAAGTAGTTCAGGACCCTGACTCCTGCTTGGAGAAAAGGGGCTAGCACTGCGCTTATGCACTTTGTGAGAATGCGAGGCGCGAGTGAAAGGCTCAATGTGGTTAAACTAAAGTATACGAACGCCCCGACATCTAAACAACTGTGGATGTTACAATTGGCGACGAGTGAAATGCACAAGAGACGAATGCCATTTACAAGGCGAACTACGTGCCTATGTGAGTAAACGAAGATAGCAAAAACAGACTAGCCAACGTTGGAATCAGCTAGCTAACATCGTACATGGTTACAATACAATACCATGATGTACACACGGAACCCAGCTCAATCGGCTCGAGGTGGAAACAATTTTCTAGTGGCATTAGACGGCGCGGATAACACACAGAAAAGGGCATTACCGGATGTGTACGATATATTTGACACACAAAGATACCGGAGCAGCAGATGACTATAATACACCTGTAGCCAAGCTCAGTGCATATCTCTGTCCAAAAATCAACACAGAATATGAAACCTTTTCAGACAAGCAACACCAAATTAAAACGCAATGTACTACTCCCTTTATAGAACAGTGCAAACTGTCTCTAACCAGAATAGAAAGAGTGGGAAGCCCCGATGTACAACTGATCAAGAGTACAAGTACATTAGAGTGTCTAGTTTGAGAAACAGATGCCTCACAAGTCCTCCACTGGCAGAGTCGCCTCTTCACTGTTGAATTAGAGACGGGTGTTTTGCGGGTACTATTTAATGAAGCTGACGTACAATAATCCCTTTCGGAGTTTTGGCAGTTTCATCTCAACAACAAAAATAACATACACCAAATGGCTTTTGAGGAGTGTTACCTGTTATATAAATAATCAAATATCAAGCATTACTAGCAGGCCAACGCTCTGGTTAAACCGGATGTCCTCAGATAACTCTGGGCCCAGTGCCCTCAGTCAAGTTTAGAGCCTACGTGCAATAACATGATTATCCGAAGGACACATGGCTGCCACCACTCAAATATACTCCCCTGTAAACTACAAAGAACATCCTGCAACACTAACGAGCTTAGAGTGCCAAACTATTTCACTGACATTGATCCTTGCATGCACTCCTGCAAAGACAGGAAACACCTGAGCCCAAAGCAGACACTGCCAGTCCCCCTATCTCACGCTTCCTTGACACACAAACATTTCATGAGCACGCACACTCACACTCCACCCCCCTCTACTGGTCGGGTGCCAAGAGCAGAGGACTCTGCTGTGCACCAATGGGGCTCCTGCTCTGGCTAGAGCAGGCCCGCCTCCAACTCTTCAGGACCAGTCAGAAGACCAACACGACGAGACTCCACCTACATTATTCTGTGTATACATTCTGCTGTAAACTCTGGCTGAGCAGCCTAATTAGCTGACTCCTGACAGAGCCATATTTTTAGGTCCGTGCACGTTTAAACTGCAGGACAAGATATCTCTGACTTTAATAAACTGCCTTTTTGCTACACCTGATTCCACTCTGTCCAGCGTTGTTGTTTTGCACTCCCTCTCCTGTATGTGATCACCAACATACCCGAACAAGCATAACACCGTTTTTAAATATACTAATTCAGGGAAAACGGAAAGAGGTATTCTGCTCGTTTTTCAAGTTAAGTCTCATTTACTCCTCAGTTGAGTTTACGTCACATTTGATAGCTAATGTAATTTTTTTTGCCAGCGCAAGTCTAGACATCAATAGCTGTATTATGTCTACAACGGTTAATAAGTTTCAGTCAGCCAGGTGTATCTCTACAGCATGGGCATATCTCTGGGTTTGATGTGGACATCCCCATGCATACACCTTATCAAAATATGACTTATTCAATATTGCACCATCCCGTTCTCTGGGCTTTGTCTGCAATCATAACCAGTTGTGTCTCTGTGTGTGTGTGTATATATATATATATATATATATATATATATATATATCTCACACACACACACACACAGTGCCCTACATTAATATTGGCTTTGCTATTTATGCTCTTTGTCTTTCATTCAAAATGATCACAAAAACCTAACCTTTTAATTAAAGTTAATAAATTAATTATGTTTTTCTCACGTGTGACACAATTATTGGCAGCCCTACATTCAATACTTTGTGCAACCTCCTTTGCCAAGATAACAGCTGAGTCTTCTCCTATAATGTGTAATGAAGTTGGAGAACACATGGCAAGGGATCTGAGATCATTCCTCCAACAGAATCTCTCCAGATCCTTCAGATTCCGAGGTCCACCCTTGTGGACTCTTCTCTTCAGCTCATCCCACAGGTGTTCTATTAGGTTTAGGTCAGGGGACTGGGATGGCCATGGCAGAACCTTGATTCTGTGGTCAGTGAACCATTGTTGTGTTGATTTTGAGGTGTGCTTTGGATCGTTGTCCTGCTGGAAGATTCGACCACGGCCCAGTTTAAGCTTTCTAGCAGAGGCAGTCAGGTACTTGATGGAGTCCATGATACCATGTATTAGAGGTCAACCGATTAATCGGCATGGCCAATTAATTAGGGCCGATTTAAAGTATTCATAACAATCCGTAATTTACGTTTTTGGAGGCCGATTATGGCCGATTACGTTGCATTCCACGAGGAAGCTGCGTGGCAGGCTGACCACCTGTTACGCGAGTGCAGCAAGGAGCCACGGTAAGTTGCTAGCTAACGTTAAACTTATCTTATAAAAACAATCAATCTTCACTAGTGGTCGACCGATTAATCGGAATGGGCGATTAATTAGGGCCGATTTAAAATTTTCATAACAATCGGAAATCGGTATTTTTGGACACCGATTTGGCCGTTTTTATTTTCATCTTTATTTAACTAGGCAAGTCAGTTAAGAACACATTCTTATTTTCAATGACGGTCTAGGAACGGTGGGTTAACTGCCTCGTTCAGGGGAAGAATGACAGATTTTCACCTTGTCAGCTTGGGGGATCCAATCTTGCTATCTTACAGTTAACTAGTCCAACGCTATAACCACCTGCCTCTCGTTGCACTCCACAAGGAGACTGCCTGTTACGCGAATGCAGTAAGCCAAGGTAAGTTGCTAGCTAGCATTAAACTTATCTTATACAAATCAATCATAATCACTAGTTAACTACACATGGTTGATGATATTACTAGTTTATCTTGTGTGTCCTGTGTTGCATATAATCTGACTGAGCATACAAGCATACAGGTATCTGACTGAGTCGTGGTAGGCAGCAGCAGGCTCATAAGCATTCATTCAAACAGCACTTTCGGGCGTTTTGCCAGCAGCTCTTCGTTGTGTGTCAAGCATTGCGCTGTTTATGACTTCAAGCCTATCAACTCCCGAGATGAAGCTGGTGTAACCGAAGTAAAATGGCTAGCTAGTTAGCCGGGTGCGCGCTAATAGCGTTTCAAACGTCACTCGCTCTGAGACTTGGAGTGGTTGTTCCCCTTGCTCTGCATGGGTAACGCTGCTTCGAGGGTGGCTGTTGTTGTTGTGTTCCTGGTTTGAGCCCAGGGAGGAGAGGGACGTAAGCTATACTGTTACACTGGCAATACTAAAGTGTCTATAAGAACATCCATTAGTCAAAGGTTAATGAAATACAAATGGTATAGAGGGAAATAGTCATATAATTCCTATAATAACTACAACCTAAAACTTCTTACCTGGGAATATTGAAGACTACCTGGGAATATTAAAAGGAACCACCAGCTTTCATATGTTCTCATGTTCTGAGTAAGGAACTGAAACGTTAGCTTTCTTACATGGCACATATTGCACTTTTATTTTCTTCTCCAACACACTTTGTTTTTGCATTATTTAAACCAAATTGAACATGTTTCATTATTTATTTGAGGCTAAATTGATTTTATTGATGTATTATATTAAGTTAAAATAAGTGTTCATTCAGTATTGTTGTAATTGTCAATATTACAAATACATTTTTAAAAATTTGTCCGATTAATCGGTATTGGCCTTTTTGGTCCTCCAAAAATCAGTATCAGTATCGGTGTTGAAAAATCATAATCGGTCGACCTCTAATCTTTACATAATCACTAGTTAGCTACACATCGTTGAGGATATTACTAGGTTAATTAGCTTGTCCTGCGATGCATATAATCAGTGCTGTGCCTGTTAATTTGTCATCGAATCACAGCCTACTTTACCAAACAGGTGATGATGTAACAAAAGCGCATTCGCGAAAAAAGCACAATGTGATTTTTCAACACTGATACCGATTATTGATTTTTGTGAATATTTTGAATGAAAGACCAAGAGGATAAATAGCAAAGCCATTTTTTTTCATTGCCCCGTTTTGCTCATATTTACCAAGGATGCCAATATTAGTGGAGGGCATTGTACCAGGAGTAATGAAACACAGAATAATAATAATACATGTTTGGTGAATGAATTATGACCACTGGAGTCTGCCACTAAACATAAAAAAAATATATATAATATTTACATTTCTCATCAGTCAATCAGGGTTAATAGGAATTTAAAGTCATTTGATGTGATTTAAATGAATCGGGTCATTAACCTTTTATTTAACTAGGCAGGTCAGTTAAGAACAAATTCTTATTTTACAATGACGGCCTACCCTCCCCTAACCCGGGTAATGAACATATATATGGCCTTTGAAATGAACACGGGAGAAGTTAAACGTAGGCTAAGTCTGGCATAAGCTTATTCCCATACTTTACAATAACTCTGTTTGCAGTGGTCTCCATATAGGCTATTCCCTCCATCGCCACACTTCCGCCCAGTTGAAGCTCTCGTGATCTCCATGCCTCTTCGGAAGAGCACCCCTCAGCCTCAGGAGATGACCTTCTGGAGGTATGCAGTCAGTCATTATACCCTAATGTAGGTCTATTTGCCTACTAACCAAATAAAGTGCAGAGCATGATGCGTGCAACTCGTCATTCCAACATATTTGAACATTTACTTCAGTCAGTCAGTATGTCATCCATTTAGTAATTTGCCATTCATTCGGTGATCTGTCCGTTGCAATAGGAAAGAAATCAAAGAGAATAGAACAGTCTTATCCATATGTTTATTGAAATCCACGTGTATTCAAATTATCCAAAGTTCTTTAGCCTATCTAATAAGTAAATGTTTAATTTAGGCCTATCCAAATAAAAAAATAGGTATTCAACTTGTAGGCATTGCAATTCAGGCTATAATTTTGGGTACTGGTATCTTACGGAATAATTTGAGTACTCTTTGTGTTTTGTAACCGTTTTTATTTATAGGGCTCCATTTAAAAAGAAACCCTAGCTCACAGGCCTCTAAATGTAGCCTCTAAATAAAATGTAAACAAAATAGTTGAAGAGGCACATGCAGTGGCGGATAGGGAAAACAGATCTGGCAATAAGAACAGGCTATAGATAGTCTTGACCATTTGGCACTCCTTGGCTATTTCACTCAGGACAGGTTACAACCAAGACTTAATATGGTGTTTTGTCTCATTTATTGATATGGATATAGCCTCTACGGGATGGGGTTGTGCAATGCAAATGGCTATAACAAGCCTACAGACAGAGTGGAATTCACTAATACAACAGTCAAAATGGCTAATATAAGACCTACAGTCCGTGCTCCCAAATACTGGAACAAGTGCAGCTATAAAAATAAATGTAGGCAATTATTTGGCCATTTAAATAACACACAACAGCATGGCATATTTAGATAACGGAATAGGCCTACCCTAAATCATATTTACTTTCTATTTTGAAGTTCAGGTGGATATTCTAGACAAGGCTCTTCTGTGTCTTTGTCATTCTCACTCAAGTCATTTGCTGAAGGCCCAAGCCTATACTATATCATCTACTGGTATAACATTGTTATTGAATGCACTTCTAAAACGAGCTCTAGACTTTTTTTTATTGCAATGAAACCAGAAGCAAAGCAACTAACGTCTGGGCTAGAGTTGCTTGATTGACTAGTTAACTTCGACTAGCTACGTTTGGTTCATGTCCTTTGAAGGTGCCACTTTACTGACAAAAGTTTGTACGCATAAAAAAGATCTGTAACCAAGTAAAGGGAGACGTAAAAATGGAATGTTAATTCATAGTTGTAACATAGGGATTGTACGTTTACAGATCTATTTTAACGTTTGTGTTTCCCGCATGGCTTTTTTTACGATCCTAACAATTTACATATGTATTTTCTTACTATCCTAACGATAGTAAGAACGTTAAACCTTTTTTTTTAAACGTTAAACGTACGTTAAACCTTTTGGCAGGTATCTGGCTCCATAGGTGTGTTCCACAATGAGTGCTAGAGGAGTGGAACTCGCCTTCCACCGAGTTGCATTATTTTCCAGAGAACGCATAGAGCCCCGAGTTGAATGCTCTGCACCAGAGTTTACTCAGGCAAAAAGCAAGTTTAGAATGTAAATGAATGTATCACAGCGCCTGTACTGTATATATGTTTATATTAATAGTATGTTTGTTGTCGCTTGGTGTCTTTCCTATATAACTTATTTAGTTTAGATATTTAATATCTTATGGTGTTCTTGTCTATTACTGTTCTGTACTCTGTCATGTATTTGTACATTTTATGTGGATCCCAGGAAGAGTAGCTGTGGCATGTGCAGTAGCTAAACTTCTATACTATTGCTATAATTTAACACATTTGCCGCTAGAAATATGTTCAGTTGCAGGTAGAAATGTGTTCAACATCCACTTAAGTAGATAGCTATAGTAGTTGCCTTGGTAACCAAACAAACAAACCTGCTAGTTCAGTTAACCCAAACCATCATATATACAAAAGTATGTGGACACCCCTTCAAATGAGTGGATTTAGCTATTTCAGCCACACCCGTTGCTGACAGGTATATAAAATCAAGCACACAGCCATGCTGTCTCCATAGACAAACTTTGGAGAGCTCAGTGACTTTCAACGTGGCACCGTCATAGGATGCCACCTTTCCAACAAGTCAGTTCGTCAATGTGGTAGGCCACACAAGCTCTCAGAACGGAATCACCGAGTGCTGAAGTGCGTAACGTCCAAACTGGAAGCAAGTTCAGCACAAGTCAATGATTACCATGCGAAAGGCCAAGTTGTGTATTTGACTATCATTAAATGTGACGACTGTATATTATCAAATCAATTCTCTGTACTTTAATTACGTGATGCCACTTTAATTAACTAGGAATTTGGGGCACCACGGACAAATGTTTATAGTGTATTCATTTCCCTACTATAACTCTTCAGATTTTTTCACATCTTATCAAAAGTCTCTTATTAAGGAATTTTACTTCATCAGTCTCATTACTGAATGTCGCAACCCTTGGATATCTGCACGAATCCTAGCATAGAATCATGAATCAGCGATATACAAATTGGCTTAATTATTTATTTACTAACTTAATTAATCACAGAATTACATAAACACACACACAATAGGTAATATATTGGTTACTACATGATACAAAGAAGGTCCCTAGCGGACAACCGATATGACGGCTTGGTAGACAAAGGGGTGGGGCAGTTCAAGAGCGGGAAACACAGAGTGGGTTCACGACATACCTAGAAATTGCTAATACTTTGAACATGAACACCTGCTCATTCGAAAAGAAATAGCAATTTACATATTTACGAGTGTCTACCTTTGTTGTCCCCCTCTGCGATTTTCTGGTCCATCTGCTGGATAGTCGGTCGACATGGCGCCTCTGGTTTGTCCTCCTGAGATCAAAGTCATAGGTTGTTAGAATGGATACTTCAGAGTACCATTCAGAAATGATCTTAGAACGAATGCGTTTACCAGACTAAAGTATTTAAACAGCTACAGTCTGAATAATTGTTATTTCGTTTGTAGATTTCTTAGCGATTTCAAGGTGGGAATGATATCCATGTTCCCTGTCTTGTCCTTTGGTAGAGTTGTAGTTCTTAACTGTTTCAGCATGAGGCGTCAGCTCCATGTTTTCTAGTCTTCTTAACTATTCGAGACGTCCGGCTTACCGTGGGTCTCTTTGGCACAGTTGCCAATCATTTCAACATGTAGCTACCGCTTCATGTTTTCTGATCTAATGTACATTTTGTCAAGTGGTTTTATACTCTGTGGAAGAAGGGGGCGTTCCATGACGCCAAAGTAAATGTCTGTACTCACGGGGACGTGTCCACTGACTAGTTAAACTTTCTTTTAAAAACCCACACTCTCATTTAGAGGGCTAAAACATCACATTTCAACTTTTCACAAATAGTTTCATATGTAATCATATACGTTTCACAACATTTAGATGTAAACCCCATAATGGAGAAGTGTACACAACCAAAGACACAGTAATGTGTGTTTCCTGTCCTTCATGAGATCACCACATGAAACACACTCCACATGACTGTCCCTTAAGTGTCCACGGACCACTCACACTCCCTTTTGGCAAGGAGAATGTCTTTGTTCTCCGTAGGCTCTCTCCCACCATACTGAGAGTTTCTACCAGGAATTTGTGACTGTTGTAAAACCTTATGCGAGATAGGGGGGAGCCACGATGTACACCCAAAAGGGCCATGTCGTGACACATTGTTTTTAAGAGTGTTTAATCATGATTTCTGCTGACAGACATAATAGGCTACATTGATTAATGTGTAGAATTGCAGGAAATTTAATTTTCAAACCTAAATTTCTCTCTCTACAGTCAATAAGTGGGCAACTAAAAAGTTTTGCTGCAAGGTGTGGGGTTGGGGGGGGAACCAAATCTTGCTTAGGGCCCCCAGAAAGCTAGAGCTGGCCCTGACCATGTCAAATTGTCTAGCAAACTAATAAAATATGTCAATATGTCTAGTTAGCCATCTAGTTCATACCCTGATAGTTAGCTTGTGTCCAAATTCTGTTTGATTTACTTGCATCTACAGTGGTGATGACAGAAGTCTGACTGACAACTTTACCAGTATGAGGACTTGCTGATGTCAAGCGTATTCCAAAAGCATAATCTCTGTTGAAGCAAGCAAGCTGAAGTGCCTTCAGAAAGTATTCACAATCCAGGACTTTTTCCACATTTTGTTGTGTTACAGCCTGAATACAAGATGTATTAAATGTAGACTTAGTGTCACTGGCCTGCACACAATACTCCATAATATCGAAGTGGGATGTATGGTTTCACAATGGTCACAAAATAATTAAAAATGAAAAGCTGAAATGTCTTGAGTAAATACGTTTTCAACCCCTTTGTTATGCCACGCCTAAACAAGTTAAGAAGAAAAAATGTCCTTAGGTCACCTAATACTTATTGGACTTACTCTGTGTGCAGTAATGTTTTACATGATTATTGAATGACTGCCTCGTCTCTGTACCCCACACTTACAATTATCTTGAGGTCCCTCAATCGAGTAGTGAATTTCAAGCACAGATTCAACCACAAAGACCAGGGAGGTTTTCCAATGCCTCGCAAAGAAGGGCACCTATTGGTAGATATTTTAAGAAAAAGCAGACATTGAATATCCCTTTGAGCATGGTAAAGTTATTAATTTCACTTTGGATCGTGTATAAATAGACCCAGTCACTACAAAGATACAGGCGTCCTTCCTAACTCAGTTGCCGGAGAGGAAGGAAAACCCTCAGGGATTTCACCATGAGGCAATGGTGATTTTAAAACCAGTAGAGTTCATGGCTGTGGTATAAGAACTGAGGATGGATCAACAACATTGTATTTACTCCACAATACTAACCTAAATGACAGAGTGAAAAGGAAGTCTGTACAGAATAAAATATTCAAAATCATGTATCTTGTTTCCAACAAGGCACTAAAGTAACACTTTCTAAAATGTAGCAAAGAAATTAACTTTATGTCCTGAATACAATTACGTTTTGGGCAAATCCAACAACACATCACTGAGTACCACTATTCATATTTTCAAGCATGGTGGTGACTGCATCATGTTATGGGTATACTTGTCATCGGCAAGGAACAGAGCTAAGCACAGGAAAAATCTTAGAGGAAAACCTGGTTCAGTCTCCTTGCCAACTGACATTGGTGAAACAAATTCACCTTTCAGCAGGTCAATAACTTAAAACACAAGGCAAAATATACACTGGAGTTGCTTACCAAGACGACATTGAATGTTCCTGAGTGGCTTAGTTACAGTTTTGACTTAAATTGGCTTGGAAATATATGGGATGTCTTGAAAATGGCTGTCTAACAATGATCAACAACCATCTTCACAGAGCTTGAAGAATTTGAAACAGAATAATGTGCAAATATTGTGGAAAAAGTCAAGTGGTCTGAATACTTTCCGAATGCACTGTACTGGGCGCTATAATGAAATAGAATGCCTTTCAAACCAATCAGAAACTAGTATTCAACAATGCCATGGTGTAATTGTAAACAAAACACCAAATTCCTTACTGAATCAGCCTTATTAAATGTTTGAATTATTCTTCAGGAAGATGAAGTTCCTGTGATATTTCCCCTAAATGCTAAAATGTTGATGTCATTTTCAGGAGTGTAACTAAGCTATTTACTGTGTGTTCTGTAACATTACAGAACATACTGAGCAATCGGGTGAGTAGGGCCTTGGTCAGGGAGGTAACCAAGAACCTGATGGTCACTCTGCCAGAGCTATTGAGGTCCTCTGTGGAAATGGGAGAACCTTCTAGAAGGACAACAATCTCTGGTGGAGTTCTGCAATCAGGCCTCTATGCTAGTGGCCAGACGGAAGCCACTCCTCAGTAAAAGGCACATGAGGGATTGGGAGACTAGTCAGGATCCTTGATGAAAACCTGCTCAGGACCTCAGACTGGAGCCGAACGTTCACCTTCCAACAGGACAAAGACCCTAAGCACACAGCCAAGACAACGCAGGAGTGGCTTTGGGACAAGTCACTGAATGTCATTGAGTAGCCCAGCCAGAGCCCGGACTTGAACCCGATCGAACATCTCTGAAGAGACCTGAAAATAGCTGTGCAGCAACGCTCCCCATTCAACCTGACAGAGCTTGAGAGGATCTACAGAGAAGAATGGGAAAAACTCTCCAAATGCAGGTGTGCCATTCTTGTAGCGCCATACCCAAGAAGACTCAAGGCTGTAATTGCTGCCAAAGGTGCTTCAAGAAAGTACTGCATACAGGGTACTTGTGTAAATGTGATAATTCTGGTTTATATACATTTTCTAAAAACCTGTTTTTGCTCTGTGATTGTGTATAGATGGAGGGGGGGATTCATCCATTTTAGAATAATGCGTAACAAAATATGGAAAAAGTAATACTGAATACTGAATACTTTCCGAAGGCATAAGTTGGACTTAAAGGGTAGTGTAGCACTAAAAGCACTCCCTCTATGCAGAATGTAAATGTCTATGGTTCAACTCTCTTCAGATAGGCTTTAGAAAGACCAGTTCAACTAATTAACAAGAATTGCAGTACAGCAAATATTTTATTTTATCTTTATTTAACTAGGCAAGTCAGTTAAGAACAAACCCCCTTTTCAATGATGGCCTGGATAACTGCCTTGTTCAAGGGCAGAATAACAGATTTTAACCTTGTCAGCTCAGGGATTCGATCTTGCAACCTTTCGGTTACTATTCCAACGCTCTAACCACTAGGATACCTGCTGCCCCAAATGTGAATCAGCTTTCAGATAATTAATTGAAGGTGGTGTGTGTGTGTGTGTTAGTCTGCATGGTTTCTTATCCACCGAGGGCCAGTGTGGTAGGGTTTTGTTCTATCCAAACAAAATCACACCTGATTCAACTAATCGAGTCTTGATTGAAGTCTTTGATTCGTTTAATCAGGGTTTTGTTCTAACCATTGGTTAGAACAAAAGCCTAAGTGTACATTATCTGTGCATACAATTGGACATCCCCCTGTTATGAGTGCTACTTTCATTTTTAAAAATTGATTTAACTAGGCAAGTCAGTTATGAACATATTGTTATTTACATTGACAGCCTAGGAACAGTGGGTTAACTGCCTTGTTCAGGGGCAGAACGACAGATTTTTAGGCTGTTAGCTTGGGGATTCGATTGTGCAACCTTTCGGTTAGTAGTCCAACGCTCTGACCACTAGGCTACCTGCCTAGTCCTGTGGCTTTCCTCACAAAAACATATCACCATGCCAACGTGGAAATTAGATGTTTTGACAATTGTATAACCATGTTCGATTAGGGGCTTTATTCAATCCGTATGGACGAAGTTCCACGCTATAACGCGATTGAAAGGCAATGTTCCCGCGTTCCTGTATTCTAGGTAAACGCCACATCAGCTTAATCAGAAATGACCTTTACATTTCAATCATACTATAATGGGGATCTTCTGCGCTACAGATTGAATCTAGCCTTTAAAATCACTCTCAGAAATAGAAGTGATATTCATTCATGTAAACTCATCTGACAAGACCTGACGATGAGGATCAATGTGAATATAAAAAAGGCACATACAGTCAATTACAAGCTAGAAAAGTATTTGCAACATTGTTGCCTGAGAAATTGCCCTTTTGACTAAATATTTAGTGGGATTCATATTCAAACTACCCGAGTATTGAGTTTCAGAAGACATTCACAAACCCTATTTGGTACATTGATGCAGTGGCTACAGCAGATGCAGTAAATATATTTGGAGCTGCTAGTGCAGCTAAATTTGAGTCCTTGTAAATTGTATACACAAGTCGTCTGGCAAAAAATACTTATCAGTCAAGTCACAATTATACAATCAATTGCCATGGGTCTCAATGGTTATTTCTTGAAATTGATTGATTGGTTATTGAATGTTTGTTTAAATGATAAATAAAATAAAAACTAAATAAGGGACAGTTAACGTTTCCCAACTTTTTTAGCTTGGGGAAAAATCTCTACAACTGCGTCAGTGGATTTAACTCAACTCATCCTGTGGCACACTGGACCAAGCCGATCCACCTCTTTGCAGATTCCTGTCCAAATGGAGTTTCCAACATGTAGTTTTTGCTGGGTGATAAGGCACTGTTGATTGGACATTAAATGAAAACCAGTGTATTTAAGGAAAAAACTACATTGGAATACTGAAGAGTAGTTGGACGTATCCAGTTGGACGTGTTGGGTGATCATTGTGACTGGAGAGCTCTCACCAGAATGCGGTCGCTGTCTATGATGGTGTTGAGGCGGTGGGCGATGGTGAGCACAGTTGCACTCCCTGAAATTGTCTCGTATCGTCTTCTGGATCAGCTCGTCTGTACTACAGAGCCAAGACCAACAGACAGGTGAGGACACGCAAAGCTGGGAGGAAGAAACACTCACACTTTTGTCTACTAGTAGATGCCTCCCAGTCTTATGTTGCATTCATAACCAAGTGGGAAGTTGGTAATTACCAGCTGGATGCATTCACATGCTTTCTTATTGAGAAAAGACAAGTGGCTTATTGACAACGGGCTGCATCAAACAAAAATTACAGCTATCATGCCTGTAAACAAATTAGTGTTCGAAAACCATATTACAAAATTGCATTTTATATTTAAAAAAATGTTTTTACTGTTTCATTTAACTGCCAAAATGCTGTTATTGAGAATTTCCTTAGTAGGAAAGCAAAACAATTTCCAGAGTAGGGTTTCTACGGTGTCTCACCTGCGTAAATGCCGAGGTAGAAATCCAGGCTCAGCTCTTCAGTGACGTTGACACCATTTTGGACGGTCACAGTGCCGTTAACATTGAGCTTCTCCTGCTCTCCTGCCCTGTCAATCACAGAGACAGAGCCAGTCCCAACACAGCATGTTAAAAGGGTAACATGACAGTTGCATGACTGGAAATGAACAGTGAAATTAAAACGTCTTACCAATATGCCAGCCACCAGTCCTGTAGAATGTATGCTGCCTGCACACAAAAACACATGTTAGTAGACCTATATCATTTAATGAAGTCGTCATCAGATTGAGTTTCTTCCGCACGCACTACTACTTCTGTTTTTGACCATGTAGTTGTACTGGGGTTATGATGTCATTACCTGAGCTAGGAACTGGAGTAATACAACTCCTATCAACACCAGGATGTTGGCGCCTGCCTTCAGGTACTTGACATAGAGGCCGACGGCGATGGTCCCCTCCGAGCGGCTCTCCTCGACTACTGTCTGGACAGGCTCTGCCTGCATTACACAAACATCATAGGATTTAATGGGGGCTATTCATTAAAGCCACTGCAAATAAAATGATGCATGATAACTGTTCAAAGTGAGTCATTCTGTGCACTCTGTGTAGGAGAAACTCTGCAGAGGTTCAAGCACGAGGGACGTTGAGAACTTACACAACTCCTGTGTTGGGGAATCTGAGCATGTCAACAAGATACAAATTAACTTTTTTTTAAGGGAAGTATGACTTTGCTGTTGCAAAAAATATATATATTGCGTGTTACTAAAGAATTTCAGTTAATTATTATAGCTACTGCCTTGGGCCAAATCAGTGTAATTGTGTAAATGCTGAATCTCTATGGCAAGACATCATTCACCCAAGTGTCGTCAAAATCGTGTCAGTGCTGTCTGAGATATTACGTATGATGGAATTTGCAGTGTCTGGCAAACTTCTACTAAAGGTTTGTACGCACTGCCTTCTTGTGGACAAAAAGAGCAAACACAGGTAACTTTTTCTTCACTCACTGCTTTGCTACAAAATATAATCAGGGACACAGGGTGAAAATGCTCCTAGCGACTGTATCTAAGGGATGAACCGGAAGTGGGGGGGGGCACAGGAAGCTGTTCAGTTCCATCTTTAACAGAGCGTATGGAGGAGGTGTGAGAGACCACTGAATTCTGCGAGAGGGTGCAGCGAGCGGCTTTCAGTCTCTGCTCCTGGGGCTTGTGGCCCCTCCTCGTCTTCCCTCTTCAGCAGGGAGGTGATGTCGACCCCAGAGCGCTGGAGTTCAATGTACGTCCCCCATTTCACCATGTGACCCTGAAACTGACACACGAAAGTCACACCTCACCAAACATCTGGAGTTTGCATGTAATGTATACAGTTGAAGTCGGAAGTTTACATACACCTTAGCCAAATACATTTAAACTCACTTTTTCACAATTCCTGACATTCCTGACATGGTGTTATTGTTGATTGTTTATGTTGACATGGTGTTATTGTTGATTGTTTACGTTGACAGGGTCCACCTGGTCCTCCAGGTCCCAGAGGTCCCCAGGGTTCTAGTGGAGCTGACGTAAGTGTCTGAATCTAGTAAAAATCCCTGTCTTAGGTCAGTTAGGATTACCACCTTATTTTAAGAATATGAAATGTCAGAATAATAGTAGAGAGAGTGATTTATTTCAGCTGTTATTTCTTTTATCACATTGCCAGTGGGTCAGAAGTTGACATACACTCAATTAGTATTTGGTAGCATTGCCTTTAAATTGTTTAACTTGGGTCAAACGTTTCGGGTAGCCTTCTACAAGCTTCCCACAATAAGTTGGGTGAATTTTGTCCCATTCCTCCTGACAGAGCTGGTGTAACTGAGTCAGGTTTGTAGGCCCCCTTGCTCGCACACGCTTTTTCAGTTCTGCCCACACAATTTCTATAGGATTACGGTCAGGGTTTTGTGATGGCCACTCCAATACCTTGACTTTGTTGTCCTTAAGCCATTTTGCCACAACTTTGGAAGTGTGCTTGGGGTCATTATCCATTTGGAAGACCCATTTGCGACCAAGCTTTAACTTCCTGACTGATGTCTTGAGATGTTGCTTCAATATATCCACATAATTTTCCTACCTCATGATGCCATCTATTTTGTGATAAGCACCAGTCCCTCCTGCAGCAAAGCGCACCCACAACATGATGCTCCCACCCTCATGCTTCGCGGTTGGGATGGTATTCTTCAGCTTGCAAGCCTCCCACTTTTTCCTCCAAACATAACGGTGGTCATAATGGCCAAACAGTTCTATTTTTGTTTCATCAGACCAGAGGGCATTTCTCCAAAAAGTACGACATTTGTCCCCATGTGCAGTTGCCAACCGTAGTCTTACTTTTTATAGTGGTTTTGGAGCAGTGGCTTCTTCCTTGCTGAGCGGCCTTTCAGCTTATGTTGATATAGGACTCATTTTACTGTGGATATAGATACTTTTGTACCTGTTTCCTCCAGCATCTTCACAAGGTCCTTTGCTGTTGTTCTGGGATTGATTTACACTTTTCGCACCAAAATATGTTAATCTCTAGGAGACAGAATGCGTCTCCTTCCTGAGCGGTATTACAGCTGCTTGGTCCCATGGTGTTTATACTTGCGTGCTATTGTTTGTACAGATGAACGTGGTACCTTCAGGTGTTTGGAAATTGCTCCCAAGGATGAACCAGACTTGTGGAGGTCTCCAAATGTTTTTTTGGAGGTGTTGGCTGATTTTCTTTTGATTTTCCCATAATGTCAAGCAAAGAGGCACTGAGTTTGAAGGTAGGCCTTGAAATACAGCCACAGGTACACCTCCTATTGACTCAAATGATGTCACCAAGGTGGCATAGCAGTTCAGACGTCTTTTGTCCTCGTCTTGTCGTGTCCTGTATATATATATATTTACAACTTTTTCACATACATTTTATTTTTATTTTCCATCAACTCATCTTCAAAACACTCTCCTGCAACCCGCCTCACCAATGTATATTTATAAAAAAGTATTATTTACCTCAGATCTGTAATCCTCCAAGAAGCTAGCCAGAAACTCCAAGAAGCTAGCCTGAAACTAGCCAGAAGCTAATCCAGAAGCTAGTTCAGAAGCTAGTTAGCTCCTTTACTGGCAAATCGTTAGTATTCAGCTAACCACGGTTTGTGGTCATCAGCTATCCTTTAGCTCGAAAATCTATCGCCAGTTCTGTACGGCGCAGCGCGGCTCGGAACGGAACATACCGAACCAATTTTTCTCTCCATGTCCCTGGATTTCGACTGCTCTCTGGACATTCATACCCGGATCTCACAGCTAGCTAGCTGCTATTCGTGTGACTATCGGCCTTCGTCGATTCCGGAGCAAACATCAATTATTCCGGAGCTAGCAAGCTCCGTCAATCACTCCTGAGTTCCATCAATCACACCTGGGCTGCAGTCACCTATCCGGACCCGTTTTACTGCCTTCGCGGAGCCCCACCGGGCCTTCACAACTGGACTGCCGACGTTATCTACCCGAAGGAGTTATTCGGCTGGCTCCTCCGTCGCGACGTTACCTGAACGCCCATCTGCGGCCTGCTAACCGTTAGCTGTCTTACCGGCTGCTATCTGAATAGACAATCGGACAATTTTTTTCTTTTTTTATTATTATTATTATGTTTTCTTCTTGGGCCTCCATAACTATATCTATTGTTTTTATTTTTGTTGTTGTTGTGTGATTTGGATTAATCCCCTCTACCACACGGAACCCCACTAATCTACTGACGGAACGCAAGAGGTGGCTAACAACAGACCTCCATCCTATGCTAGCTTGCTACCGATGCCCTGGCTAGCTGTCTAAATCACCAACCAACCTCTCCACTCACCGGACCCTTTTGATCACTCGACTAAGCATGCCTCTCCTTAATGTCAATATGTCTTGTCCATTTCTGTTCTGGTTAGTGTTTATTGGCTTATTTCACTGTAGAGCCTCTAGTCCTGCTCACTATACCTTATCCAACCTATTAGTTCCACCACCCACACATGCAATGACATCTCCTGGTTTCAACGATGTTTCTAGAGACAATATCTCTCTCTTCATCACTCAATACCTAGGTTTACCTCCACTGTATTCACATCCTACCATACATTTGTCTGTACATTATACCTTGATGCTATTTTATCGCCCCCAGAAACCTCCTTTTACTCTATGTTCCAGACGTTCTAGACGACCAATTCTCATAGCTTTTAGCCGTACCCTTATTCTACTCCTCCTATGTTCCTCTGGCGATGTAGAGGTGAATCCAGGCCCTGCAGTGCCTAGCTCCACTCCTATTCCCCAGGCGCTCTCTTTTGACGACTTCTGTAACCGTAATAGCCTTGGTTTCATGCATGTTAACATTAGAAGCCTCCTCCCTAAGTTTGTTCTATTCACTGCTTTAGCACACTCTGCCAACCCGGATGTTCTAGCTGTGTCTGAATCCTGGCTTAGGAAGACCACCAAAAACTCAGACATTTTAATTCCAAACTACAACATTTTCAGACAAGATAGAACTGCCAAAGGGGGCGGTGTTGCAATCTACTGCAAAGATAGCCTGCAGAGTTCTGTCCTACTATCCAGGTCTGTACCCAAACAATTTGAACTTCTACTTTTAAAAATCCACCTCTCTAAAAACAAGTCTCTCACCGTTGCCGCCTGCTATAGACCACCCTCTGCCCCCAGCTGTGCTCTGGACACCATATGTGAACTGATTGCCCCCCATCTATCTTCAGAGTTCGTGCTGCTAGGTGACCTAAACTGGAACATGCTTAACACCCCAGCCATCCTACAATCTAAACTTGATGCCCTCAATCTCACACAAATTATCAATGAACCTACCAGGTACCTCCCCAAAACCTTAAACACGGGCACCCTCATAGATATCATCCTAACCAACTTCCCCTCTAAATACACCTCTGCTGTCTTCAACCAAGATCTCAGCGATCACTGCCTCATTGCCTGCATCCGTAATGGGTCAGCGGTCAAACGACCTCCACTCATCACTGTAAAACGCTCCCTGAAACACTTCTGCGAGCAGGCCTTTCTAATCGACCTGGCCGGGGTATCCTGGAAGGATATTGATCTCATCCCGTCAGTAGAGGATGCCTGGATATTTTTTTTAAATGCCTTCCTAACCATCTTAAATAAACATGCCCCATTCAAGAAATTTAGAACTAGGAACAGATATAGCCCTTGGTTCTCCCCAGACCTGACTGCCCTTAACCAACACAAAAACATCCTATGGCGTTCTGCATTAGCATCGAACAGCCCCCGTGATATGCAGATGTTCAGGGAAGCTAGAAATCATTATACACAGGCAGTTAGAAAAGCCAAGGCTAGCTTTTTCAAGCAGAAATTTGCTTCCTGCAACACTAACTCAAAAAAGTTCTGGGACACTGTAAAGTCCATGGAGAATAAGAACACCTCCTCCCAGCTGCCCACTGCACTGAAGATAGGAAACACTGTCACCACTGATAAATCCACCATAATTGAGAATTTCAATAAGCATTTTTCTACGGCTGGCCATGCTTTCCACCTGGCTACTCCTACCCCGGACAACAGCACTGCACCCCCAACAGCAACTCGCCCAAGCCTCCCCACTAGGCAGGGTAGCCTAGTGGTTAGAGCGTTGGACTAGTAACCGAAAGGTTGCAAGTTCAAATCCCCGAGCTGACAAGGTACAAATCTGTCGTTCTGCCCCTGAACAGGCAGTTAACCCACTGTTCCTAGGCCGTTATTGAAAATAAGAATTTGTTCTTAACTGACTTGCCTAGTTAAATAAAGGTAAAATAAAATAAATAAAATAAATTTCTCCTTCTCCCAAATCCATTCAGCTGATGTTCTGAAAGAGCTGCAAAATCTGGACTCCTACAAATCAGCCGGGCTAGACAATCTGGACCCTTTCTTTCTAAAATTATCTGCCGAAATTGTTGCCACCCCTATTACTAGCCTGTTCAACCTCTCTTTCGTGTCGTCTGAGATTCCCAAAGATTGGAAAGCAGCTGCGGTCATCCCCCTCTTCAAAGGGGGGGACACTCTTGACCCAAACTGCTACAGACCTATATCTATCCTACCGTGCCTTTCTAAGGTCTTCGAAAGCCAAGTCAACAAACAGATTACCGACCATTTCGAATCTCACCATACCTTCTCTGCTATGCAATCTGGTTTCAGAGCTGGTCATGGGTGCACCTCAGCCACGCTCAAGGTCCTAAACGATATCTTAACCGCCATCGATAAGAAACATTACTGTGCAGCCGTATTCATTGATCTGGCCAAGGCTTTCGACTCTGTCAATCACCATATCCTCATCGGCAGACTCGACAGCCTTGGTTTCTCAAATGATTGCCTCGCCTGGTTCACCAACTGCTTCTCTGATAGAGTTCAGTGTGTCAAATCGGAGGGTCTGCTGTCCGGACCTCTGGCAGTCTCTATGGGGGTGCCACAGGGTTCAATTCTTGGACCGACTCTCTTCTCTGTATACATCAATGAGGTCGCTCTTGCTGCTGGTGAGTCCCTGATCCACCTCTACGCAGACGACACCATTCTGTATACTTCCGGCCCTTCTTTGGACACTGTGTTAACAACCCTCCAGGCAAGCTTCAATGCCATACAACTCTCCTTCCGTGGCCTCCAATTGCTCTTAAATACAAGTAAAACTAAATGCATGCTCTTCAACCGATCGCTACCTGCACCTACCCGCCTGTCCAACATCACTACTCTGGACGGCTCTGACTTAGAATACGTGGACAACTACAAATACTTAGGTGTCTGGTTAGACTGTAAACTCTCCTTCCAGACCCATATCAAACATCTCCAATCCAAAGTTAAATCTAGAATTGGCTTCCTATTTCGCAACAAAGCATCCTTCACTCATGCTGCCAAACATACCCTTGTAAAACTGACCATCCTACCAATCCTCGACTTTGGCGATGTCATTTACAAAATAGCCTCCAATACCCTACTCAACAAATTGGATGCAGTCTATCACAGTGCAATCCGTTTTATCACCAAAGCCCCATATACTACCCACCATTGCGACCTGTACGCTCTCGTTGGCTGGCCCTCGCTTCATACTCGTCGCCAAACCCACTGGCTCCATGTCATCTACAAGACCCTGCTAGGTAAAGTCCCCCCTTATCTCAGCTCGCTGGTCACCATAGCATCTCCCACCTGTAGCACACGCTCCAGCAGGTATATCTCTCTAGTCACCCCCAAAACCAATTCTTTCTTTGGCCGCCTCTCCTTCCAGTTCTCTGCTGCCAATGACTGGAACGAACTACAAAAATCTCTGAAACTGGAAACACTTATCTCCCTCACTAGCTTTAAGCACCAACTGTCAGAGCAGCTCACAGATTACTGCACCTGTACATAGCCCACCTATAATTTAGCCCAAACAACTACCTCTTTCCCAACTGTATTTAATTTTAATTAATTAATTTATTTTGCTCCTTTGCACCCCATTATTTTTTATTTCTACTTTGCACATTCTTCCATTGCAAAGCTACCATTCCAGTATTTTACTTGCTATATTGTATTTACTTTGCCATCATGGCCTTTTTTGCCTTTACCTCCCTTCTCACCTCATTTGCTCACATTGTATATAGACTTGTTTATACTGCATTATTGACTGTATGTTTGTTTTTACTCCATGTGTAACTCTGTGTCGTTTTATCTGTCGAACTGCTTTGCTTTATCTTGGCCAGGTCGCAATTGTAAATGAGAACTTGTTCTCAACTTGCCTACCTGGTTAAATGAAGGTAAAATAAAAATAAATTAAATAAATAAATTAGCCTTTCAGAAGCTTCTAAAGCCACGACACAATTTGTTTTTGAATTTTCCAAGCTGTTTAAAGTCCCAGTCAACTTAGTGTATGTAAACTTCTGACCCACTGGAATTGTGATACAGTGAATTATAAGTGAAATCATTTGTCTGTAAACAAATGTTGGAAAAATGGCTTGTGTCATGCACTAAGTAGATGTCCTAACCAACCTGCCAAAACTATAGTTTTTTAACAAGTGGTTGAAAAACAAGATTTAATGACTCCAACCTAAGTGTATGTAATCTTCCGACTTCAAATGTAAGTCTGTCTTTGTGCATTTATACAGGTGTTCCCATGTGTGTTTACATCAACTTTGTTTACACTAAAACCTCAGTGTAATACATGGTAACACGTACCTCTCCCTGCTTGCAGTGCGGGTCCTGCATTAACGTAAGCGTACAGGGTAGTGCATGTGTGCTTCTATGTAGTCTTAAAGTGTGTATGTGGTATTTGGGTTCTTGGTCACCTTCCTGACCAAGGCCCTTCTCCCCAGATCTGTGCCTTGACACAATCTTGTCTCGGCGCTCTACGGACAATTCCTTCGACCTCATGCCTTGGTTTTTGCTCTGACATGCACGGTGCATCTGTGGAACCTTATATAGACAGGTGTGTGCCTTTCCAAATCATGTCCAATCAATTGAATTTACCACAGCTGGACTCCAATCAAGTTGTAGAAACATCTCAAGGATGGTCAATGGAAAGAGGATGCACCTGAGCTCAATTTCGAGTCTCATAGCAAAGGGTCTGAATACTTATGTAAATAAGGTATTTCTGTTTTTTATTTGATAGACATTTTAAACAATTTCTTTTAAAAAACTGTTTTCGCTTTGTCATTATGGGGTATTATGTGTATATTGCTGAGGGAAACAAATTATTTAATACATTTTAGAATTAGTCTGTTATTTAACAAAATGTGGAAAAAGTCAAGAGGTCTGAATACTTTCTGAAGGCACTGTATAGGCAGAAGGCTGAGACAATAAGACACAGTGGCAGAATAAATTCAATCACATCTTTGTTTCATCTCAAAACCGGAGAGCAACATCTATCCGGTGAAGTCCATAAAGCATATTGCATGTAACAAACATTTACATGACCTACACAGCATGGTCAAGCAAGTTTAATGTTTCTGAAATTTTTGGACTACTAAACAACTATTGACTTAGAACCACAGAAAGTTACCGCTAGTTGAAAAGAAAATAGGAGCTGCCTCCACTATTCCAGCACCATTTCAACTTCAACATTTCAGCATCATCAAATCAAATCACCTCATCAAATCACCTATGCTTAGTTGAATACAGTGACAACTAAAAGATACCAAAAACTATTATGTCCAATCAATGCCTGCTAAGTATGATGTTGCTGTCAATAGTACTGGTTTGTGTGTGTTTGTGTGTGTGCGCGAGCAAGTACAAAAAAACATGTTGACTCACCCTACTTGTAGAGAAATGGCAATGCCATCTCTTTCCTTTGGACGAAATGGTCTATGACTATGTCATACAGTAGGCCTACATGCTTTTAGTTTTTGTTTTCCTAGGCTACCTGGCTAAAATGCTTGCTGGAGTATGGAAAACCAGCCACGTCGTGGAAACCGATGTCTAGCTTCCGGACAGGCTGAACACCTTCTCCCGTTGCTTTAAGGATAATACAGTGCCCCCAACGCGGCCCGCTATCAAGGACTGTGGACTCTCCTTCTCTGTGAATGGCGTGAGTAGACATGTAAAACCTCTACAAGATCGGTGGATCCCCCACGGGACGGTTGAGCTAACGTAGGCTAATGCGATTAGCATGAGGTTGTAAGTAACAAGAACATTTCCCAGGACATAGACATATCTGATATGGGAGAAAGCTTCAATTTTTGTTAATCTAACTGCACTGTCCAATTTACAGTAGCTGTTACAGTGAAAGAATACCATGCTATTGTTTGAGGAGAGTGCACAGTTATGAACTTGAAAAGTTATTAATAAACCTATTAGGCACATTTAGGCAGTCTTGATACAACATTTCGTACAGAAACACAATGGTTTATTGGATCAGTCTAAAACTTTGCACGTACACTGCTGCCATCTAGTGGCCAAAATCTAAATTGCGCTTGGGCTGGAATAATACTGTACATTAGAGCATTTCTCTTGCATTTTATTTTACCAAATCTAATGTGTTATATTCTCCTATATTAATTTCACATCTCCACAAACTTCAAAGCGTTTCCTTCCAAGTGGTATCAAGAAAAATGCATATCCTTGCTTCAGGTCCTGAGCTAGAGGCAGTTTTTTTATTTATTTTTTACCTTTATTTAACCAGGCAAGTCAGTTAAGAACACATTCTTATTTTCAATGACGGCCTAGGAACAGTGGGTTAACTGCCTGTTCAGGGGCAGAACGACAGATTTGTACCTTGTCAGCTCAGGGGTTTGAACTCGCAACCTTCCGGTTACTAGTCCAATGCTCTAACCACAAGGCTACCCTGCCGCCCCATTTGGGTATGTAATTTTAGGCTAGTCAAGGATCATATCACCTCCACTTTACCTGCAACCCTAGACCCACTTCATTTTGCTTACTGCCCCAATAGATCCACAGACGATGCAATCGCCACCCAATCACACTGCCCTGCCCCATCTGGACAAGAGGCATACCTATGTAAGAATGCTGTTCATTGACTATAGCTCAGCATTCGAGACCATATTACCCTCCAAGCTCATTATCAAGCTCGAGGCCCTGGGTCTCAACCCCACTTTGTGCAACTGGGTCCTGGACTTCCTGACGGGTCTCCCCCAGGTGGTGAAGATAGGAAACAACACCACCTCTTCACTGATTCTCAACACTGGGGCCCAACAAGGGTGCATGCTCAGCCCCCTCCTGTTCTCCCTGTTCACCCATGACTACGTGGCCAAGCACGCCTCCAACTCAATCATCAAGTTTGCAGACGACAGAACAGTAGTAGGCTTAATTACTAACATCGATGAGACAGCCTACAGGGAGGAGGTGAGGGTTCTGGGAGTGTGGTGCCAGGAAAATAACCTCTCACTCATCGTCAACAAAACTAAGGAGATGATCGTGGATGTCAGAAAACAGCAGAGTGAGCACCCTCCTATCCACATCGATGGGACCGCAATGGAGAAGGTGGAAAGCTTCAAGTTCCTCGGTGTACACATCACTGACAAACTTAAATGGTCCACCCAGACTGTGTAGTGAAGAAGGAGTGTCTCTTGAAGTGTCTCTTCAACCTCAGGAGGCTAAAGAAATGTGTCTTAACACCTAAGACGCTCACAAACTTTTACAGATGCACAATTGAGAGCATTCTGTCGGGCTGTATCACCGCCTGGTACGGCAACTGCAACTGCACCGCCCACAACCGCAAAGCTCTCCAGAGGGTGGTGAGGTCTGCCCAACGCATTACCGGGGGCAAACTTCCCGCCCTCCTGGACACCTACAGCACCCGATGCCATAGGAAGGCCAAAAAGTTCATCAAGGACATCAACCACCCGAGCCACTGCCTGTTCACCCTGCTATCATCCAGAAGGCGAGGTCAGTACAGGAGCATCAAAGCTGGGACCGAGAGACTGAAAAACAGCTTCTATCTCAAGGCCATCAGACTGCTAAACAGCCATCACTAGCACATCAGAGGCAGCTGCCTATCGACATAGATTAGGAATCACTGGCCACTGTAAGGATATGAAACACTAGCCATTTTAATAATGTCTCAATGTCTTGCATTACTCATCTCATATGTATGAACTGTACTCTATACTATTCTACGGTATCTTAGTCACTTTAATTGTGTGTAAATATTGCATCACCCATCTCATATGTATATACTGTATTCTATACTATGCCACTGTATCTTAGTCCAATACCGCTCTGACATTCACTACCATTCAAAAGTTTGGGGTCACTTAGAAATGTCATTGTTTTTGAGAGAAAATCTATTTTTTTGTCCATTAAAATAACACCAAATTGATCAGAAATAGAGTAAAAACATTGTTAATGTTGTAAACGACTATTATAGCTGGAAATGGCTGATTTGAAATGGATTCAGTTTTTAGCTGTGCTGACATACTTGCAAAAGGGTTTCATAATGATCAATTAGTCTTTTAAAATGATCAACTTGTATTAGCTTATTCAACGGACCATTGGGACAAAGGAGTGATGGTTGCTGATAATGGGCCTATGTAGATATTCCATAAACAATCAGCCATTTCCAGCTACAATAGTCATTTACAACATTAACAATGTCTACACTGTATTTCTGATCAATTTGATGTTATTTTAATGGACAAAACAATCATTTTTCTTTCATAAACAAGGACATTTCTAAGTGACCCCAAACTTTTGAATGGTAGTGTATATGTATATATATTCTTAATCCATTCCTTACTTAGATGTATGTGTATTTTGGGTATATGTTGTCGGAGCTAGAAGCACAAGAATTTCGCTACACCCGCAACAACATCGGCTAAACACGTGCATGTGACCAATACATTTGATTTAGATGTTTTTATTATACCTCAGTGGGATAACGAGCTTGGGCCTGCTGTGCATGTGCCGCAACTGGGTGCACACAGGGTTGCCATGTCTGCTGTTTTTGAACACATTGGGGTACTTTCAAAAAATATGTCGCGGGTGAAAATGTATTGGCATTTGGGCTGCTTCTAAATTGCACGCGGCCGCCACGGCAATTTCATACAAATATATATTTCACCGTGACCTGCTGCTGCTGACTATCAGGCAGTGAGGCAGCCTGTTTTTGAGTGAGTGGGAGTGGTGGGGAAGTACGGAGGAGTGTCTGTGTGTGTGTGTTGAGACAGCTGAGTGAGAGGTGTGAAAGGAGACAGAGCAGCACGTGCAGGTAGACTGTTTAGATTGTCATTATGGAGACACCTATTTCCAACCCTTTTTCCATAAAACATATTAACACGCTAGAACTGATGCGCATCAAGAAATTCCCTCAGAGGTGGTTTAAACTGCATTCTAATGTCAACTTTACTTCTGGTAAACCAAAGTGTCGCAGCGGTCTAATGGCACTGCATCTCAGTGCAAGAGGCTTCACTACAGTCCCTGGTTCGAATCCAGGCTGTATCACACCTGGCCCGGATTGGGAGTCCCATTAAGGAGGTGCACAATTAGCCCAGCGTCGACAAGGTTTGGCCGGGGTAGGCCATCATTGTAAATAAGAATTTGTTCTTAACTGACATGCCTAGTTAAATAAAGGTTACATGTAAAATAAAAATGATCAAGGGAAGGGTTTTACACATGCTCAGTTCTTGGATCTCAAGCGCTGCGCCAGTGGCAATTTGAAATGGAAGTTAAGGAACTACCTCGCGTTTTTCTGTTATGAGGAAAAGTCCAGAATGAAACTGACATTAAATGTGGAGAATTATACATTTGCATCTGTTGGCCATCAATTAGGCTATTTATTTATATTCATAGTTAGGCTAGCCTACCATTTTATACAATACATATGTGGAAATTATTATATCTGGAGTCGTTGCAAATTTGTGCCACTTGTATAGCCTACCTGGAGCTGGCAAACGGTTTACTAAATAGCCTATAACTTCAGTTTGTTGTTGTAACCTTGTGTTGTTATGCAAATATTAATGGCCATGTTTAGTTCAGGAAATGGGAAGTTATCAATTATGATTATGGTCACAGTTCTATTGCAATTGCTGACAGACACTTTATTTTGGGACAATCTCTTGTTTCATGTAGTGAATCTGCTATTCAATGCATTTGTATGGGCTAATAGCCCAAAATGATTTTGTGTCATATCATTTTGTAAGGCGATGCCTGCATCTAACCAACCGAACCATGACGAAGTTGGATTACAACAATAAACCCTGATTTTAGTCAGTAGGCCTAGACTATGCCTATTGAAATTATCTTGCAGATAGGCCATTTATAATGGTTTGCAGTCTTAACATCTGGCGCATAATAAAGGCACATCCATATTTTAAAGTTTAATAATGGCAAATTATATTTTCTCTTGTGACATATTCAAATAAATTTATTAGTCACATTTTCTCGCAATAATTAGTCATTTGATGGAAAACCGAATTTTGCTTAGGTCATTAGAAGTTAAATCGAGATTCCTTCTTAATTGGCTCAATAACGTTATGGAAAAATTGTTTATTGATGTGGCAACTCCTCTCTTGCTGCGAAAAAAAAATGTGGGCTAGTTTTCAGGCCTTGTGTGTGGGTTTTAAGTAGTCATTGGGCTGTAAATTCAGGAACACCTGGCAACCCTGGGCGCATATGCGCTCTCGACTTATCAGGTCAGGCAGACCGGTTGTAGTTTTTATTGCCGATATAACGAGCTGGTGGCGAAAACTTTGATTAAACAATTCAGGGACTGAAATAAGCAAATCAGATTACATAATTATATGTAAGGATTGGAAATCGAAATACAATTACAAAATCATATGTAATTGTCAATGGTAAAACAAAGCTTGAGACGATGTTTGACAACCTTGAAAACAGAAAATGAATGTGAATTCGTCTGGACACGGTAGACTCCTCCTCACCGGTCTATTTATTTACACATTTTGGCATGGTGTCAGAACACAACAATGGAACAACTGAAGAGAGATGTGCAATTTAATCCATTAACAACAGCCAATTTATTTTCACGGGTGTTTTTCTGGTAAGTATACAACGCTGTTTACAGTTAACACTGTAGCTCGATATTTTGAAAGTAGCCGATTAGTAAGGGATAAACAAGGGGCTGGCTATGCGTTCTATGGAAAAATAACGAGTGGAGTGGAACTGACCTTTCACGGAGTTGCATTATTTTCCAGAGAACACATAGAGCCCCGAGTTGAATGCTCTGCACCATTGGTTACTGCTTACTCAGGCAAAAAGCAAGTTTAACTTAAAAGAAAACAGATACAAAAACGCAATGTATCACAGCCCCTCTCCTCTGTCTACAGATCTAATTTAACTACTGTATATGTAAATATGTATATATGAATAGTGTGTAAATAGTGTTTTTGTTGTCCCTTGGTGTCTTTCCTATATATCACTTTTATTTAATTTTCGCGGGATTTTTAAAATTGAACTTAATGTCATATCTTATGTTGTTGGTCTTGTTCTGTACTTTGTAACGTGTCTGCGTTTTATGTGAATCCCAGGAATAGTAGCTGCTGCATGTGCACTGAAGTAGCTAGCAAGTTTACCAGAAGCTAGCTACAGTAGTTGCCTTGATAAGCAAACAAACAGACTTGATAGTTTAGCTAACCAAACCATCAGTCCTAGCTTGCTGTTATGAAAATCAATAAAAGTTCACAATAAGTTACAGAGCATTTGATTTGCCTGCTAAAACCATTAACAACAGTCAAGGGATTGTTAAGTAAATGTTGATATTAACTATTTGATTGTAATACAGTATCATTAACCTCTTGAAGCAACCTGGTCTCAGAGCATTTTGTATGATTATGTATGTAAATCCTACAGTATACACTCCATTTAGTATGATATGTAACATTTTGTATGGATGTATTAATTTGTGGATGTCCATCGTCCTTTTCGTATGATATGTTATGAATTTGCAAACGTACAATATATTAGGAATTTAAAAAATGTATGATATGCTACGAATAGTTAGAACTACACATTTACAATTATTCCATGCCACACAATTGTGCATGTTTAGCTCTATCATCAGAGTTATACAGCAAATAACTGCATGATGAGCAAACATAAATTGATCATGTAATTACAGATAAGTGAGGGTAGCCTCAAGATATCTCTCTATTGGCCACCATTAATTGTATATTTGAGTGACATAAAAGTGAACTATACCTGACAAGTGTTTTAGGTGAATTTCCCAATCATTTATGGGCTCTGCCTGTCGAGCAGTAGATGGCCCATTTGTGACCTAGCGGCTCGATTCGGTCTTATGTAGCAAAATTTGAAATTGTGTTTTTTAAATTGGATAGAAGTAAAGACTCAGAGCTACACTACAGAGGATCAATGGAAAAGTAATTATGCTTATGCTTTGAAAGTTGATTAACTTGTAACCCCACTTTTGAGAAAATGGTCCTTGAATGTTTTGGTACACCTACTGGAGAGCTCTTTGTCTACACTCATTCAGCATAGTTCACACCCTCTTAAGTAAGCCTTAGCCCTTCCCATCTCTTTAAGGATACACTTGAGGCCATGTGCTAAACAGAGTGAGTGCAGAAGTGTACTAAACAACCAAATATTTCAAGACTAAAGGCTGGTTTATACTGCGTTTACTGACATGTCTGTAGACAGTTATCACAGTAGCATCATGAACATTCTATTGTCGTCCGACATCAAACTTGTCATTGTCATTATGAAAAAGTATAAACACAAAAACTACAGGCTGCATGACACCAATAAACCCATCTGTTTTAAACATGAATTTAGTATGTGTCAATGTAGCAAACCAGGCAACTAAATACAACTTTCTAAACAATGTTTTGGTTTGCTTCAATTAATGACCATATCAAATAGCTGACCATCTTAACTTCAGCTAATTTGTATGAATTATTACAGGAAAATAAGCTTACAACAAGATCATTATTTACAAGTTAATAGCAAGCTAATTGCAGATAATAGATTACGGTTGTGAGTGTGATGAAATAAAAACAAGGCATTCTACCAGATACTTTTTTTTTTTACTTGGACACTGTCTCATTGGCCTAACCTTATATCCTAACTTGACTTTGGTGCAAGTCATGTTGTTCCTCATATTACCGTCTCTGGTAAACACACACTATATCAAAGTTTATTGGTCACATGCACAGGACACAGAAGGTGTAAACGGTACAGTGAAATGGTTACTTGTATAGTGCAGTCTTTTGTTCAGACACGTAGCTAGCTAGCTAAACTATGAACCATAATCCCAACTCATAATGTTCCTGCCCTGCATGAATCTGCAGGTAGCTAACCAACTAGTTTCAATGTTAACTAGCTAGCTAACATTAGGCTAGAACTAGCAAATCAAATCAAATCAAATGTTATTTGTCACATACACATGGTTAGCAGATGTTAATGCGAGTGTAGCGAAATGCTTGTGCTTCTAGTTCCGACAATGCAGTAATAACGAACAAGTAATCTAACTAACAATTCCAAAAAACTACTGTCTTATACACAGTGTAAGGGGATAAAGAATATGTACATAAGGATATATGAATGAGTGATGGTACAGAGCAGCATAGGCAAGATACAGTAGATGATATCGAGTACAGTATATACATATGAGATGAGTATGTAAACAAAGTGGCATAGTTAAAGTGGCTAGTGATACATGTATTACATAAGGATGCAGTCGATGATATAGAGTACAGTATATACGTATGCATATGAGATGAGTAATGTAGGGTAAGTAACATTATATAAGGTAGCATTGTTTAAAGTGGCTAGTGATATATTTACATCAAGTGGCTGGAGTTGAGTCAGTGTCATTGACAGTGTGTTGGCAGCAGCCACTCAATGTTAGTGGTGGCTGTTTAACAGTCTGATGGCCTTGAGATAGAAGCTGTTTTTCAGTCTCTCGGTCCCAGCTTTGATGCACCTGTACTGACCTCGCCTTCTGGATGACAGCGGGGTGAACAGGCAGTGGCTCGGGTGGTTGATGTCCTTGATGATCTTTATGGCCTTCCTGTAGCATCGGGTGGTGTAGGTGTCCTGGAGGGCAGGTAGTTTGCCCCCGGTGATGCGTTGTGCAGACCTCACTACCCTCTGGAGAGCCTTACGGTTGAGGGCGGTGCAGTTGCCGTACCAGGCGGTGATACAGCCCGCCAGGATGCTCTCGATTGTGCATCTGTAGAAGTTTGTGAGTGCTTTTGGTGACAAGCCGAATTTCTTCAGCCTCCTGAGGTTGAAGAGGCGCTGCTGCGCCTTCTTCACGATGCTGTCTGTGTGAGTGGACCAATTCAGTTTGTCTGTGATGTGTATGCCGAGGAACTTAAAACTTGCTAACCTCTCCACTACTGTTCCATCGATGTGGATGGGGGGGTGTTCCCTCTGCTGTTTCCTGAAGTCCACAATCATCTCCTTAGTTTTGTTGACGTTGAGTGTGAGGTTATTTTCCTGACACCACACTCCGAGGGCCCTCACCTCCTCCCTGTAGGCCGTCTCGTCGTTGTTGGTAATCAAGCCTACCACTGTTGTGTCGTCCGCAAACTTGATGATTGAGTTGGAGGCGTGCGTGGCCACGCAATCGTGGGTGAACAGGGAGTACAGGAGAGGGCTCAGAACGCACCCTTGTGGGGCCCCAGTGTTGAGGATCAGCAGGGAGGAGATGTTGTTGCCTACCCTCACCACCTGGGGGCGGCCCGTCAGGAAGTCCAGTACCCAGTTGCACAGGGCGGGGTCGAGACCCAGGGTCTCGAGCTTGATGACGAGCTTGGAGGGTACTATGGTGTTGAATGCCGAGCTGTAGTCGATGAACAGCATTCTCACATAGGTATTCCTCTTGTCCAGATGGGTTAGGGCAGTGTGCAGTGTGGTTGAGATTGCATCGTCTGTGGACCTATTTGGGCGGTAAGCAAATTGGAGTGGGTCTAGGGTGTCAGGTAGGGTGGAGGTGATATGGTCCTTGACTAGTCTCTCAAAGCACTTCATGATGACGGATGTGAGTGCTACGGGGCGGTAGTCGTTTAGCTCAGTTACCTTAGCTTTCTTGGGAACAGGAACAATGGTGGCCCTCTTGAAGCATGTGGGAACAGCAGACTGGTATAGGGATTGATTGAATATGTCCGTAAACACACCGGCCAGCTGGTCTGCGCATGCTCTGAGGGTGCGGCTGGGGATGCCGTCTGGGCCTGGAGCCTTGCAAGGGTTAACACGTTTAAATGTCTTACTCACCTCGGCTGCAGTGAAGGAGAGACCGCATGTTTTCGTTGCAGGCCGTGTCAGTGGCACTGTATTGTCCTCAAAGCGGGCAAAAAAGTTATTTAGTCTGCCTGGGAGCAAAACATCCTGGTCCGTGACTGGGCTGGATTGCTTCCTGTAGTCCGTGATTGACTGTAGACCCTGCCACATGCCTCTTGTGTCTGAGCCGTTGAATTGAGATTCTACTTTGTCTCTGTACTGGCGCTTAGCTTGTTTGATAGCCTTGCGGAGGGAATAGCTGCACTGTTTGTATTCGGTCATGTTACCAGACACCTTGCCCTGATTAAAAGCAGTGGTTCGCGCTTTCAGTTTCACACGAATGCTGCCATCAATCCACGGTTTCTGGTTAGGGAATGTTTTAATCGTTGCTATGGGAACGACATCTTCAACGCACGTTCTAATGAACTCGCACACCGAATCAGCGTATTCGTCAATATTGTTATCTGACGCAATACAAAACATCTCCCAGTCCACGTGATGGAAGCAGTCTTGGAGTGTGGAGTCAGCTTGGTCGGACCAGCGTTGGACAGACCTCAGCGTGGGAGCCTCTTGTTTTAGTTTCTGTCTGTAGGCAGGGATCAACAAAATGGAGTCGTGGTCAGCTTTTCCGAAAGGGGGGCGGGGCAGGGCCTTATATGCGTCGCGGAAGTTAGAGTAACAATGATCCAAGGTCTTTCCACCCCTGGTTGCGCAATCGATATGCTGATAAAATTTAGGGAGTCTTGTTTTCAGATTAGCCTTGTTAAAATCCCCAGCTACAATGAATGCAGCCTCCGGATAAATCGTTTCCAGTTTGCAGAGAGTTAAATAAAGTTAGTTCAGAGCCATCGATGTGTCTGCTTGGGGGGGGATATATACAGCTGTGATTATAATCGAAGAGAATTCTCTTGGTAGATAATGCGGTCTACATTTGATTGTGAGGAATTCTAAATCAGGTGAACAGAAGGATTTGAGTTCCTGTATGTTTCTTTCATCACACCATGTCATGTTGGCCATAAGGCATACGCCCCCGCCCCTGTTCTTACCAGAAAGATGTTTGTTTCTGTCGGTGCGATGCGTGGAGAAACCCGTTGGCTGCACCGCTTCGGATAGCGTCTCTCCAGTGAGCCATGTTTCCGTGAAGCAGAGAACATTACAGTCTCTGATGTCCCTCTGGAATGCTACCCTTGCTCGGATTTCATCAACCTTGTTGTCAAGAGACTGGACATTGGCAAGAAGAATGCTAGGGAGTGGTGCACGGTGTGCCCGTCTCCGGAGTCTGACCAGAAGACCGCCTCGTTTCCCTCTCTTCGGAGTCGTTTTTTTGGGTCGCTGCATAGGATCCACTCCGTAGTCCTGTTTGTAAGGCAGAACACAGGATCCGCGTCGCGAAAAACATATTCTTGGTCGTACTGATGGTGAGTTGACGCTGATCTTATATTCAGTAGTTCTTCTCGACTGTATGTAATGAAACCTAAGATGACCTGGGGTACTAGTGTAAGAAATAACACGTAAAAAAAACAAAAAACTGCATAGTTTCCTAGGAACGCGAAGCGAGGCGGCCATCTCTGTCGGCGCCGGAAGTTCAGAAGCAATGCAAATTGTTCCAAGATATGAATAATATTACTACACAGATCATACCAGTAACATTAGTTATCGAGCCAGCTGAAAATGTAGCTAGCTGGACTCTTAACCTGTCACGGATGCCATGGTTGCCCTTAGTTTGAAGATGTAATCTCGAGAAAGGTGTTTTACACAACAGCCTGTGTGTTCTCTTTTCGACTCCCTCCACATATTTGCAATCAAAAGCCAGAATTTTCTCAATCTCCTTAGCTATCATAATCTGCTTCCACAGGGCATTCCACTGATCTCCAAACTCGGCCCTCCAGAAAGTGGAGAGCAGCACTTTTGCAGTTCTTCTTGTTATCTTTTAAAAAAGACACAGAAAGAATTACCTACACATAGTACAAGTTAGAGACAGAAGCGTGCTACATGGCAGTCCAATTCGAACTCATCTCTCGACATTTCCAGCCCATCCATTATCTCAGCCAGACATGGCTAGCAGGTAGGTTCCTTTTTCCGGGGCTAAACCAACTATGCTCGTAATTTAACTATTTATTTGTATTTACAGATAGCATACACATTTGTTATTAAGGCAGATGATATGTTCACATGTTCCAGGAGGTCAAAAATGCATTTTGATCAAATATAAATGTTTACGTTCAAATGCCTCTCCTGTGAAGTAGTGACGCGCGACACATGCCTAGTTTCCTGAAACGAGTCGATGTACACTTAGCTGATAATGGTTACTTTGCAAGCTACCGGTAGAAACCTTTAACAGTTGCCTGAACATAGTGGTAAGTAAACGCAACATAGGCATACCTAGCGAAGTATTCAGACCCCTTGACTTTTTCCACATTTTGTTACATTACATATATTTCCTTATCAATCTACACACAATACCCCATAATGACAAAGCGAAAATGAATTCAGATCCTTTGCTATGATACTCGAAATGAAGCTCAGGTGCATCCTGTTTCCATTGATCATCCTTGAGATGTTTCTACAACTTGATTGGAGTCTACATGTGGTAAATTAATTTGATTGAACATGGTTTGCAAAGGCACACGCATGTCTATATAAGGTCCCACAGTTGACAGTGCATGTCAGAGCAAAAACTAAGCCATGAATTCTCTGTAAAGCACAGAGACTGGTCTGTGTCAAGCAACAGACCTGGGAAAAGGTACCCCAAAAAATTCTGCAGCATTGAAGTTCCCCAAGAACACAGTGGCCTCTATCATTCTTAAATGAAAGAAGTTTGGAACCCCCAAGACTCTTCCTAGAGCTAGCCACCCGGTCAAACAGAGCAATCGGAGTAGAAGGGCTTTGGTCAGGGAGGTGACCAAGAACATGATGCTCACTCTGACAGAGCTCTAGAGTTCCTCTGTGGAGATGGGAGAACCTTCCAGAAGGACAACCATCTCTGCACCACTCCACAAATTAGGCCTTTATGGTAGAGTGGCCAGACAGAAGCCACTCATCAGTAAAAGGCATATAACAGCCCACTTGGAGATGCCAAAAGGCAACTAAATACTCTCAGACCATGAGAAACAAGATTCTCTGGTATGACGAAACCAAGATTGAACTCTTTTCTCTGAATGCCAAGCGTCATGTCTGGAGGAAACCTGGCACCATCCCTACGGTGAAGCATGGTGGTGGCGGCATCATGCCGTGGGGATGTTTTTCAGCGACAGAGACTGGGAGACTAGTCAGGATCGAGGCAAAGATGAACAGAGCAAAGTACAGAGAGATCCTTGATGAAAACCTCCTCCAGAGCGCACAGGACCTCTGGGGTGAAGGTTCACCTTCCAACAGGACAACGACCTTAAGAATGGGAGAAATTCCCCAAATACAGGTGTGTCAAGCTTGTAGCGTCATACCCAAGAAGATTTGAGGCTGTAATCACTGCCAAAGGTGCTTCAACAGAGTACTGAGTAAAGGGTCTGAATACTTATGTGCTATCATTTGTATTTATTTTTATGACCAAGAAAAACATGTTTTTTTGCTTTGTTATAATGGGTTATTGTGTAGATTGAGGGGGGGGGGGAATGATTTAATCAATTTTAGAATAAGGCTGTAACCTACCAAAATGTGGAAAAAGTCAAGGGCTCTTGAATGTTTTCCAAAGGCACTGTGTGTGTGATATATACTACCGTTCAAAAGTTTGGGGTCAGTTGGAAATGTCCTTGTTTTTGAAAGAAAAGCTGCAACTTTGTCCATTTAAAATAACATCAAATTGATCAGAAATACAGTGTAGACATTGTTAATGTTGTAAATTACGGTTGTAGATGGAAACTGCAGTTTTTTAATGGAATATCTACATAGGCGTACGGAGGCCCATTATCAGCAACCATCACTCCTGTGTTCCAATGGCACGTTGTGTTAGCTAATCCAAGTTTATCATTTTAAAAGGCTAATTGATAATTTGAAAAGCCTTTTGCAATTATGTTAGCACAGCTGAAAACTGAAAGCTGAAAAGGAAATCCTGGCCAGCCAAACCCTTCTCTAACTCGGACGACTCTGGGCCAATTGTGCGCCTCCTCATGGGTCTCCCGGTCAGCCTGGCATCGAACCCAGCGCTGTAGTGACGCCTCAAGCACTGCGATACAGTGCCTTAGACCGCTGCGGCACGCAGGTGGCCCTCAGTCAACAACATTCTTTGTTTAATTTCTTCCCGCACTTTTCTGTGGGAGGAATACAGTACTCAAGAACATCACTTCGGATAGGTTAAACATTTTGTTGATATTGATTCTTGACTTGAAGTTGGTAATTCGGTTTGATAATTTATTTACTTCTTCTTTCACTTCCAACTCTTTTTCTCCCAATTTCTCTCTGCAAACTCTTTATTGCACACAATCAATCCCAATATTTTGATTTCTTCCTTTACCTCTATATCCCAAGTAGTTTTCAATTGTCCTACATTAGTCTACCCTTTACAGAGCGTTTTTTTTTTTTTTCAGTAAAAGTGTCCAAGCCTTGTGATATTTCATTATTTATTTTTTTATGTCTAAAAACCTATTTTTGTTTTGTCATTATGGGGTATTGTGGTCCTTTAATACATTTTAGAATAAGGCTGTAGCGTAACAAAATGTGGAAAAAAGTCAAGGGGTCTGAATACTTTCCGAATGCACTGTTTCAACAATAGTTTTTCTGTGGAATTGTCAAATTTTTCATGTGTCAGTGGTCTTTTAAAGAGACTATCTGGATATTCTCTGCTGTCACGTGCTCATTTCAATTATCATAACCCAACATATGGTTGTATTGCTCTTGTTTATATTTTTGTTGTCTTTTGAGTTTTGTAAACAATCAATGTAAAGCTTCAAAATATCCCATGGATATAATATCCCATTTTTAAGTGGTACGGCTGGCCGCAGACCCCAGATTATCCATTCAATGCTGCCTGATTATCCATTCAGTGTTTTCCGGGTTAGAAAACACCACAAAATCAGTAGAGCAAAGCAAGCAAACTGATCACAGGTCAGTCAAAAAGTTAACCTTCTATCCCATGAGCCATACTAGAATTCAGAGAATGTTGCACAGTGTTGATGCACAGTATGATGAACTGGTTGTTTTGAGCAAGATGAAGATTTGTGATTTGACACATCCAGATCTGAATGTGCCATTCCACACTGCTCAATGCTTCAGTCTAGAAGGAGGCAACCAGTTGCAATGCTCTTTCAAGCTGAAAAACAAGGTAACAGTAGGTAGGTTTCCATCCAATTAGCGATAGATTTCCATGTGAATATTCAAAAATCTTTATAAAACTATTTGTGCATTTTAGACCTGAGATGTTTCCATCAAACAGACTTTTTGCGGATAAAAGGCTGTGTGTGAGGACAGTGCACATAACAATAACTTTTGCCTTTAAATTTCCATGTACTGAATGAAAAATACAAGTTAATTGGGTTTCCATCACATTTATCAACACTACTGATGGTTTTGTCACAACACACTCTAGTCTTGGCACATGCGCTTTAACCAACAGCTTGCCGATGCAGTATGGATAGTCTACCTACATTATGAGATTATTATGAATAACCAATATTATTTGTAGTTGTCCATCGGCAGCCAAGCATCGAGCATCATGTCACCAGAATAAGACCCTCGATATTTATTGGAAAGGAGAATCACCTTGCACATTCACCACCCAGTTAAGTTCCTCATCATTTATTTCATCTGTAGTCTAATAAACTGCATGTTTTCCCGAGTCGTAGTGGAAGGACCACACAACACATCATCGCTTGACTCTAAGTTTACTTCCATATGATGGTTATTATATCAATATTTGCCCATAAATACATTTTACCAACAAACGGATCCCACCATGCTCGAACTAAACGTGTTCTGTCGACATTTATAGAATTGTGCCAGCGTGGTTTGTGGTACTGAGAAAGGGGTAAAGTTCACAGTGCTCCTTGCATTTAGATGTAAAAACATTGTTCTTGCATGCATATTGATCACGCAACAGTTACCACCTGTAATAGAATATTCTTTGTTCCATGCTAATTCCTATATCAGTGACACTGCTGAGGGAGAGTGGCTGAGGTCACGTAAAGTTGGCTTACACAACTAAAACAAATGAGCTATTGGTTAACACTTGAACCCTGAAGCAGTCATTCGTAAAAAGATAAAGCTACTTATGTAAGGTACATTTAATTTGTTACTCTTCAACCAAGTTGTCGTAGGGCAGTGCCAACAAACAAGGCCAGTTGAATTCTTCCAAAAACCAGGCCCTTCTACTACATGTATATCCTAATAAATAAATAAAAACAGAAAGCAGAACATTTAGTACTATACAGTATTTAGTGCATTTTGACGTTGGGGTTCATGGATGAAATGTTGCTCATACACATCCACTTCCTATTTTGTGTTTTCTCTTTCCTCAATCTGTATTGGTTAATTATTGCGTTAGTTAATTGGCTATTGGATTGGTTAATTAATGCATTGGTTAATTAACCTGCTCTGTCTCTCTCTCCCTCCTTTTTCTTCTCTATCAGTTGGGTAACCCCTTTATTCAGTATTGGAAATAAGCGGAGGCTAGAGGAAGATGACATGTACCAAGTGCTTCCCGATGATGCTTCTCAGGGCCTGGGAGAGGAACTACAGAGGTATGACATACTGTGGCCCAGCTCTATTTTTCTCCCCAGGACCTAGCCCTACCCCTGGGCCTATCCCCTAGCCTAGCCCTATCCCCTAGCCTAGCCTTATCCCCTAGCCTAGCCCTATCCTCTAGCCTAGCTGTATCTCCTAGCCTAGCCCTATCCCCTAGCCTTATCCACCAGCCCTATCCCCTTATCTTCTAGCCCTAGCCCTATCCCCATCTCCCAGCCCTAACCCCTAGCCTAGCCCTATCCTCTAGCCTAGCCGTATCTCCTAGCCTAGCCCTATACCCTAGCCTTATCCACCAGCCCTATCCCCTTATCTTCTAGCCTAGCCCTATCCCCATCTCCCAGACCTATCCCCTAGCCTAGCCCTATCCCCTAGGCCTATCCTTTAGCCATATCCCCTTGCCTAGCCCTATCCCCTAGCCTAGCCCTTTCCCTCTTCATTGTTTACATCCCTTCTTGTATTGTCGGTCTTTTTTTGTTTTGTTTTCTGAGCGTTGATTGATGACTTTCCCTGGCTCCATTTGGAGTTTCATGCTAAACCACTGAACTTAGCACCATTTGTGTATTTAGGCTCCAAATAGTCCCAGGTAGAGATTACAAAAATATGAATGGCCTGTGTTCTGTTTTCTGATCATAGTCTTAACAATGTGCTAATCTTTACAGACATTGGGATAAGGAGGTTCGAATGGCTGCCAAGGAACTGCGTATGCCCAAACTCACCAAAGCCATCGTGAGGTGCTATGGGAAACCCTACGCAGTGCTGGGGATCTTTAGTTTCGCTGTAGTATGTAGAAATATATGTTTGCCTGTTTTTTAAAAGAACATTTGATCTATGTACCTGCAGTACATGGTGAGTGGGTTATCTATCCATATATGTCAGCTTTTACAGTGTAAATAAGTGGATTTGAGTTCAGGTTGAAATCGCTCTACCTCTCTCTTGTTCCCCCAATAGGAGGTGGTTAAGGTGATCCAGCCAGTGTTCTTGGGAAAGCTGATCCAATACTTTGAGAAGTACGATCCAAATAACATGGATGCACTGTATGAGGCCTTTGGATACGCTGCTGGTGTCTCTCTGTCCACCGTTGCACTGACCGTCCTCCAAAGCCTCTACTTCTACCACGTCCTGAGGACCGGCATGAAGATACGAGTGGCCATGTGTCACATGATCTACAAGAAGGTCATTCTACGCTGCATACTTCCATACAGCATTAAACAAATTGAAATCTTTAAGAACAATTTACTAGTAAATTGAATTCCCCCATAGGCCCTGTGTCTCAGCAGTGCAGCGATGGGAAGAACAACCACAGGCCAAATAGTGAACCTGCTATCCAACGATGTCAACAGGTTTGATGAGGTAAAAGCAGGAAGTGCATGAAGACATGCGGTTACTTTGGATGAAATGGTTGAGCACATCATCACCCTTCATTCCATAGGTTTCGGAAGAGTATGGCTCTAGCTTATATAACAATTGACCCTTCGTCAAATGTACAGGAATGGAATGCACCAATATTTGAGCCGTCTTGTCATCCTGTCCTGGCAAATAACGTACATAAGTTAAATCCACAGAGAGAACAAAGTCATGGATGAATGGAAAATGCAGATGGTTGCTTAGCACAAATGTTTACAATAGTCCGACGCTAAACTCAAACCAGACTGAACAAATATATATATATAACCCGGGGAGCCCATGCAGCTTCTTCAGTGGTAGGATGACAAGCGTGGCCTGTTGGCCGCTGTATTAGGTCATGAATCCAACTCGAAGGATCATATCATCTATGTTGTGCTAAATGCAACTACTTAGAAACAGTATGTAACAGCTACATTAACCAAGGATCACTGGTCTTTGTAGGTGACCACCAATCTGCACTACCTCTGGATAGCACCTCTACAGGCTGTGGTGGTTATCATACTCCTGTGGTATGAGATTGGCCCGTCGTGCCTGGCAGGCGTGGCTGTCCTTTTGTTCCTTATGCCACTACAGACCATGTTTGGAAAGCTCTTCGGCTCCCTCAGGTGAATTACATACGTTACATGACATGACTTGAATTTACAGTCAGAGTGGGGTCTTAGTAGAAGTTGACTATGTCCTTATCTGTAGGGGGCACCATGTTTCAGTGAGTTTCCTATGCTTCAATGATTATGTCATAGAGGTACCTTAGGTCAACCTATATTAATGATGTCCATGTTTTAAACCCCTTTTCAGTTTTGACTGTAAAGATTACCTCTTGGAACACTTCAAGCACATGTGAAGAAAAGTTAGCTTCGTGAACACTTGCTTGGGAAGTTGTTCACATGATCAACGACACAAGTGCTGGACGTAATAGTTTTGATTTGGCGCTATGAAACCCTAAAGCAATGCAGACTTCTCTGATTCTACGAAAGAGCTATCTTAATTGTAAAAATTGCCATTGGTTCATTAAACTCAGGAAATGTCAGAAGTTTTTGTTCACAAGGAGATATGTCTGAACTGACTGAGGGAACTCCTTTCATTGCAGGAGTAAAACTGCTGTCCTCACAGACAGTAGAATACGCACCATGAATGAAGTGGTGTCAGGAATCAGGATCATCAAAATGTATGCTTGGGAAAAGCCCTTCTCAGCACTCGTCAATGAAGTCCGAAGGTAAAAACTACAGTAGTAACATAAATGGTATATGTTTATTTCTATTAGCTAGATACACAAATGGTATGATAAACCAAGGTCCCCCAGCTAGATGGGATTGGTCCCTTTAACATTCACATTCCTTGTACAGTCCATTTTGTCTTGATGGTGGAGCCATGGTGCTTGAACCCCGCCATGGCTGTTTGCAGCTATATTTTTTACATGAATTTCCCCTATGGGAGAATAAATATGTATTGATTTAAGTTGAAAATAACTTTTTGCATGTTTGCACCTGTAGTTTTCAAAAGGGAATATCGAAGACCAGAAAGTAAATGGGTCGTTCCACCAAATGAATACATTCTGTGTAGTGTAACTTATTTCACCACCCAAAACCCCTCGTTCCTTTAATTTACAGTGTTAAATAACACTAACATGTGAGAACAATCTTGTTTGTAAACTAATGTTATAACTTGACTTGTTCCAGCTCAAGTTAACTACAAAATCCACAATGCAATGCTCTCTCTATGGGCTGGCTAGCTAGCTAGATAGATAGCACATGTCGCTACACACAGTAATATAAAGACAATATCAGCATGTAAAGTAGCTAATTAGCTGTAAAATCACCTAAACAAACTGCACTATCAATTTAGAAGTCTACAATATCACAATGTTCAACCTGTAGATTGATGTGCCTCACAGTGGTCTTAACATTCGCAACGGCAGATACCTTTGAGGATATGGAAAATGTTGCCTATGCTACATCAAGGAGCGCTTATGGAGCCAGATACCTGCCAATAGGTTGAACATACGTATCATTAGGATCGTAAGAAAATCTATACGTAAATTGTTAGGATCGTAACACGGAAACCAAACCGGCTGCGCACGTGCGCCATCGTGCATAAATGTATTTTGTCCCCCTACACCAAACGCGATCACGACACGCAGGTTAAAATATCAAAACAAACTCTGAACCAATGACATTCATTTAGGGACAGGTCAAAAAGCATTAAACATGTATGGCAATTTAGCTAGTTAGCTTGCACTTGCTAGCTAATTTGTTCTATTTAGCTAGCTTGCTGTTGCTGGCTAATTTGTCCTGGGATATAAACATTGAGTTGTTATTTTATGAAATGCACAAGGTCTTCTACTCCGACAATTAATCCACACATAAAACGGCCAACCAAATCGTTTCCAGTCATCTCTCCTCCTTCCAGGCTTTTTCATCTTTGAACTTATATGGTGATTGGCATCTACACTTTCATAGTATTACCACGACAACCGGCAAAACATTTCATCTTTCAATCACCCACGTGGGTTTAGCCAATGAGGAGATGGCACGTGGGTACCTGCTTCTATAAACCAATGAGGAGATGGGAGAGGCAGGACTTGCAGCGCGATCTGCATCAGAAATAGGAATGACTTCTATTTTAGCCTTGGCAACGCAGACGCGAGCAGTGTGGGTGCAATTTCTACATTTATTTTGCGATGCTCGCGCACACGACGTGTCCGGTCTGGTCAGCATGTAAGAAAAGGCCATGCGTGAAACATGAACCTAAACGTGAAATTTCATCTGTGAACATACAAACACCATGTTACGATTACGGACCAACATTTTAGACTTGAACAAATCTTGTGTTGCAAGTCAGACGCACAATAATACCTTTCAGAGGTTTGGCAGTTTCGTCTCACCAACAGAAAAAACGTACACTAAACTGCCTGTGAGGAGAGCAACCCGAACGAGCAAAACACAGTATAAAAAAACGTAAGTCGGGAAACCAGGAAGAGGTATCCTCCACATTTTCAAGTTAAGTCTCCATTCCCTATTACTCAGTTGAGTTTACTTCACATTTGATAGCAAATGTAATGCATTTGTTTGAAGGAAATAAGTACAAAAGTATCTATATCCACAGTAAAACGAGTCCTATATCGACATAACCTGAAAGGCCGCTCAGCAAGGAAGAAGCCACTGCTCCAAAATCACCATAAAAAAGCCAGACTACGCTTTACAACTGCACATGGGGACAAAGATTGTACTTTTTGGAGAAATGTCTGATGAAACAAAAATAGAACTGTTTGGCCATAGTGACCATCGTTATGTTTGGAGGAAAAGGGGGAGGCTTGCAAGCCGAAGAACACCATCCCAACCGTGAAGCACGGGGTGGCAGCATCATGTTGTGGGGGTGCTTTGGTGCAGGAGGGACTGGTACACTTCACAAAATAGATGGCATCATGAGGTAGGAAAATTATGTGGATATATTAAAGCAACATCTCAAGACATCAGTCAGGAAGTTAAAGCTTGGTTGCAAATGGGTCTTCCAATTGGACAATGACCCCAAGCACACTTCCAAAATGGAGGCAAAAGGGCTGAAGGACAACAAAGTCAAGGTATTGAAGTGGCCATCACAAAGCCATGACCTTAATCCTATAGAAAATGTGTGGGCAGAACTGAAAAAGCGTTCTGCCCACACACCCCTTAGTTTTGGCACTAAACAGTCTCCATATATACTTCCATTCATTTTTTTCTACTGGTACCAGGGGACCTTTGGATGAGTCTTGTGAGGCCCCAACATGTACGTGTTTGTGAGATTCTCATCTTCTCAGGAGTCATATTCATTTGTATGCCAAACCGTTCAGATGCTTCAGACGATTTTATGAGAAGACAGATTTTCGTGATGTCTCATGGTCCGACAGACACCGCTTTATCTCTGTCACCTTTTACCGCAGATGCGGAAGTGCGTCATAGGCAGATTGAGACACATCCAATGATATCTCTTGCTTAAATTGACCGATTTTTATGGGTATTTTTGTGCTGATTAGATTCCAGCAGGGGCGCAGACATCGACCTTGGGGGTTTTAAAGAGCATTTCAATCGGGAAAGGGGGATACCTAATCAGTTGTCCAACTGAATGTATTCAACTGAAATGTGTGTTCTGCATTTAACCCAACCCCTTTGAATCAGAGGGGTGCGCGGGGCTGCCTTAATCGACATCCACGTCTTCAGCGCCCAGGGAACAGTAGGTTAACTGCCTTGCTCAGGGGCAGAACGACAGAATTTTACCTTGGCAACTCAGGGATTCACATGACAGGCTTAACATGACAACAGAGACAGGATGTCATAGGGAATTTTATTGAATAGTTTGCGGCCGGTAATTATGCTGTTTTGGAAAGTATCATATGTTTCTGGATGAAATGAGACATCTGCGTGTATGTCTACCCAGCCACACATTCCATAAGCGATATGCATGGTTAACATGAAACAGATTTCTGCATAAATTAGTCATATCATTTGATCTGATCTTCATCTTAGTCACAACAATAGACAAACAGTGTGCTTAAACTAATAACACACATTATTGTATTTTTCTTGTCTATATTGAATACATAATTTAAACATACACAGTGTAGGTTGGAAAAAGTATGTGAACCCCTTGGCTAATGACCTTTCCAAAAGCTAATTGGAGTCAGGAGTCCAGGAAAACTGATTGCTGGGGCTGATATCAAGCAAACGGAAGACATTTTGTTTATGATGAGATTATATAAAAATGCCAAGAGTTAAAGGCAGCAGTAGGTCTATTGAGCTCATAAAGCATTGATGACGTATTTGAGTTGCTGATGAATCGATTGATCAAATGACTAATGTTGCAAAGCTTCACTTGAGCAAGGTTACTTAAAATAAAATATGAATGACTAGCTTACAGACCACGATTGCTGAGATGGATTGTCGATGAGGCCATTCAACAAGTTATCTTGAGTTCAGCTTAGTAAAGTCCACTCTTATGCAGCCAAGTAGCTCTGAACAGTACTCAGTCTGTGTAGATCAGTGGACGGGAATTCTCATACCCCGGCAGGGTACGATCATGGATGACACACCAGTGTTATTTAGTGTTCCATATGTTGAGCCACTACCAACAGCATAGATGCACCATTTTGCCTGTAGAGGATAGCTAAATTTCATGTTGTTTAGAAAATGGTGTTTGATATTGCCTGCCTTGACAGCAGAGGGGGCACTTGATAATTGTAATGGCCGTTACTGCAGCACCTTAGTTCCAAGTCCACTCCTATCCAAATCATATAGCTGTGAACAGCACGACAGCAATCAGCCTGTGTAGACCAGTGTACTGGAGTGCTCACGACCATGAAAGACGTGCCGATGTTATGGCGTTCCATACATTCTAATAGACTTAATAGAGAGGAGAGAGCAATAGCAAGGGAAGAGGAAACAGCACAACATGTTAAGGGGAAAGAGTAGGCCCGTGGTCTATATACCAGAAACCATACATAATGCCTACACTGCGCTAGATCAACATGACATCATTGAGTGTCTATCCTGTATATATGACAATAACATTTGATTTTATTGATTTGTGCAGACATGATATCTGCTACAAAGAAGACTACGCTATAATGACTCTGCATTGCGTGCAGAACTTAAGAATGAAGTAACAATGAATATCGTCAGATAATAGGCTAAGCATGGATTATACTTGCGAGCCACTACCAGCAGCATATAGCCAATGTGACCTTGTCCAGTCGGTGGATATATCTGTGTACTTCCTGAAAAATAAAGTTTGACACAAGACAACATATTAGGCACGTTCATATTGCACCTTAGCCCTGGGCCAAGGGAGATTTTAGTAAACGTGCATTTACAATGATCCATCCAGATCTTATAGCCAGTCGTAGCTGTGGGAACTAGGGGTGCTGAGGGTGCTGCAGCACCCCATGATAAATCACAATGAAAACATAGTTTTATATAAAAAAAATATAATATAAAAATATATATAAAAATCCACCAAATTAGTGCACTAGGCCTCTATTACTCCTGTACGAGCAGATAAAAATACTCATCAGCAGAGTGAGGAGAGAAATACCTCATATATATATATATATATATTTATTGGATGGCTAAATGTGGCAGCATGATGGGGGAATCAAAATTCCGCCAGGGACATGTGATGAGAAACAAAAGTAGGCTACAGTGATACTTCAGTGACAAGCGTCGGCTGGGCAAGTAGCCTGTAGCTATCCCTGCAAATTGAAATACAGTGGACAATGATGATCCGTCCGAGTATTCGGGGTCCACCCCTTGCATCGATTTACACAAATAATTCCACTTGTTGAATAGCCTACAGTTACCAGCTCAGAAACCAGGAATTCAAAAATATGCCATGGATAGTGAAATGATTTGATTGAAATGAGCAACAATTCCCACACAGAAATACCTGAGGTAGCCTACACGATTGCCATGAAGGCAAAGCATGACGGTGTAAATTACAGAGACGATGTGGATGAGTTGTCGAAGACTGTTGCTATAAATCTAATACAACACGTTACTGAGTACCACTCTCTATTTATTTTCAAGCATAGTGGAGGCTGCATCATGTTATGGTTATACTTCTAATCATTAAGGACTCTGAAGTTTTTCAGGGTAAAAAATAAATGGAATGGAGCTAAGCACAAGCAAAATCCTAGAGGAAAACCGCGTTCAGTCTGCTTTCCACCAGACACTGGGAGATTAATTACCTTTCAGCAAGACAGCAACCTAAAACACCAAAACACCAAAGGCCAAATCTACATTGGAGTTGCTTACCAATAAGACAGTGACCGAGCTACTGTTTGGAATTAAATCTACCTAAAAATGGTTGTCTTGTGGACGTACACAAGAAAAACAATTGTACGAATAATAGGAAAAGTTGCAAAATCCAGGTGGGGAAAGCTCTTAGAGACTTACTCAGAAAGACTCACAGCTGTCATTGCTGCCAACGGTGCTTCTACAAAGTATTTACTTATGTAAATGAGATATTTCTGTATTTGATTTTCAATAAATTAGCAAAAAATTCTAAAAACATGTTTTCACTTTGTCATTATGGGCTATTGGCTATATTATGGGTGAGAAATAAAATCACTGTAATCCATTTTGTATTCGGGCTGTAACGCAACAAAATGTGGAGTCAAGTCAAGTGGTATGAATACTTTCTGAAGGCACATATGCGTGTGTGGTTTATAGTATTTGGCTGAGGGCCAGGCACCCCTAGCAGGGCCTCACAGAGGGAGCAAAGTCACATTAACTTCACCAGCTGCCAACAAACAGCTTTCAGTTACATCACAGGTCTGGTCCCCTGATCCCTCTCACCATGAACAGCCAACACTATCCAGCCACGAGACCTGGCTGTAGTCTTCTTTCTGCTTCTCTTTGGCCTTAACATGGGGAGAAGTTGCATGTTTTTGTCTCTGAATGTTACATTCTATGGTAGCTTTTAGTGGAATGTCTGGGGCGTTTATAGAATTCCCATTCCCAAAACATTCTACCTCCCATATTCCTGGCTGCAGCAAAGTGCACAAAAGCTGTAATAGTCATTCTGTAGTTCTTCTTCCATTTTTCTTTATCTGTGAAAAACCTTTGTTAAAATCTATTGATGCATCCATCCATGCATCCACGCAAAATCCCCATTAAAATCTACCAGTTTAAGCTATAGATAACTGTTTTTTTTACATGGGGAAATGGACAAACACGATTAGAAAAAATGAACAGCAATTTTAAAGGAAACGGTTGACTTGGTCTTTTAGCTAGTTAGGTCTTTTTTGCAAAAGGGCCTATTTCGCCCTTCTGCGGTGGCAAGTTGCAGAGGTACAGCGTTGTTTGTCAGACCATTAGACATCCCGAAAATCTGTCTTCTTATGAAAATGTCTGAAGCGTCTGAACGGTTGGGCCTGCTAACTAATATGACCACTCTATGGAAAGATGAGACTATTTTGCACTACAACCCCTATAAGCCCCACTGGAAGGAATGGCGCCAGAGGGGATGGCTGCCGTTTTACGGGCTCCTAACCAACTGTGCTATTTTGTTTTGTTTTTTCGCGTTGTTCGTAACTTTATTTTGGAACTTATTTTAAACATAATGTTGCTGCTTGTGGTGGTTATTTCTGTATTATTAAGTGAGGAGAGGCATACTTATCACAAAAGTCAGAGCTATACTTAATCAAAATCTGAATTCACTTATTAATAAGGGAGCAAGGTCACTACATGCACAAAGAGTGAATGGAGTGAGCGCTCGAGTAGAGGGGCAATGTTTTTTTTATACAGTGCCTTGCGAAAGTATTTGGCCCCCTTGAACTTTGTGACCTTTTGCCACATTTCAGGCTTCAAACATAAAGATATAAAACTGTATTTTTTTGTGAAGAATCAACAACAAGTGGGACACAATCATGAAGTGGAACGACATTTATTGGATATTTCAAACTTTTTTAACAAATCAAAAACTGAAAAATTGGGCGTGCAAAATTATTCAGCCCCCTTAAGTTAATACTTCGTAGCGCCACCTTTTGCTGAGATTACAGCTGTAAGTCGCTTGGGGTATGTCTCTATCAGTTTTGCACATCGAGAGACTGACATTTTTCCCATTCCTCCTTGCAAAACAGCTCGAGCTCAGTGAGGTTGGATGGAGAGCATTTGTGAACAGCAGTTTTCAGTTCTTTCCACAGATTCTCGATTGGATTCAGGTCTGGACTTTGACTTGGCCATTCTAACACCTGGATATGCTTATTTTTGAACCATTCCATTGTAGATTTTGCTTTATGTTTTGGATCATTGTCTTGTTGGAAGACAAATCTCCGTCCCAGTCTCAGGTCTTTTGCAGACTCCATCAGGTTTTCTTCCAGAATGGTCCTGTATTTGGCTCCATCCATCTTCCCATCAATTTTAACCATCTTCCCTGTCCCTGCTGAAGAAAAGCAGGCCCAAACCATGATGCTGCCACCACCATGTTTGACAGTGGGGATGGTGTGTTCAGGGTGATGAGCTGTGTTGCTTTTACACCAAACATAACGTTTTGCATTGTTGCCAAAAAGTTCAATTTTGGTTTCATCTGACCAGAGCACCTTCTTCCACATGTTTGGTGTGTCTCCCAGGTGGCTTGTGGCAAACTTTAAACAACACTTTTTATGGATATCTTTAAGAAATGGCTTTCTTCTTGCCACTCTTCCATAAAGGCCAGATTTGTGCAATATACGACTGATTGTTGTCCTATGGACAGAGTCTCCCACCTCAGCTGTAGATCTCTGCAGTTCATCCAGAGTGATCATGGGCCTCTTGGCTGCATCTCTGATCAGTCCTCTCCTTGTATGAGCTGAAAGTTTAGAGGGACGGCCAGGTCTTGGTAGATTTGCAGTGGTCTGATACTCCTTCCATTTCAATATTATCGCTTGCACAGTGCTCCTTGGGATGTTTAAAGCTTGGGAAATCTTTTTGTATCCAAATCCGGCTTTAAACTTCTTCACAACAGTATCTCGGACCTGCCTGGTGTGTTCCTTGTTCTTCATGATGCTCTCTGTGCTTTTAACGGACCTCTGAGACTATCACAGTGCAGGTGCATTTATACGGAGACTTGATTACACACAGGTGGATTGTATTTATCATCATTAGTCATTTAGGTCAACATTGGATCATTCAGAGATCCTCACTGAACTTCTGGAGAGAGTTTGCTGCACTGAAAGTAAAGGGGCTGAATAATTTTGCACGCCCAATCATTCAGTTTTTGATTTGTTAAAAAAGTTTGAAATATCCAATAAATGTCGTTCCACTTCATGATTGTGTACCACTTGTTGTTGATTCTTCACAAAAAAATACAGTTTTATATCTTTATGTTTGAAGCCTGAAATGTGGCAAAAGGTCGCAAAGTTCAAGGGGGCCGAATACTTTCGCAAGGCACTGTAGAAACACAAAACTGTTTAGTCATGGTTGGTTCCACCCCTCCCTGGCGGATCAGGACATCATAAGCTACCTTGTTCTCTTATTGTGGCCAGGTGTATCGGGTCATAGTGGACAAACAAGTGATAAAGGCAGTTCCGTTTACTCACTTCTCTACCAAGTTAGCCTCCGTTCTCTTCTGTCTCCCCACAGCTGTGCCCTTGGAAGATATTAAAAGAACAGAAGGAGCGGAAGAACTGTGGTCACTTCTCTGAGACTCTGTCTTATGTGGTGTGACCAGGTTACTCAGAAGCAAAGAGAAATAGACCTGTATTGCTGCCTTCTGAGAATATGTAGGCGAGTGAGTAATCCCCCTCCACCATCAGTCCTGTTAGCCAACGTGCAATCATTGGATAACTAAATGATTGAGCTCCGATCAAGGATATCCTACCAACAGGACATTAAAAACTGTAATATCTTGTGTTTCACGAGTCGTGGCTGAACGACGACATGGATAACATACAGCTGGCGGGATTTTCAGTCCATCGGCAAGATAGAACAGCTGCCTCCGGTAAGACGAGGGGTGGCGGTCTGTGCCTATTTGTAAATAACAGCTGGTGCACAAAATCTAATATTAAGGAAGTCTCTAGGTTTTGCTCGCCTGAGGTAGAGTATCTCATAATAAGCTATAGATCACACTATTTACCAAAAGAGTTTATCTATATATTTTTTTGTAGCTGTCTATTTACCACCACAAACCGAATCTGGCACTAAGACGGCACTCAACAAGCTGTATAAGGCCATAAGCAAACAGGAAAATGCTCATCCAGAGGCGGCACTCCTAGTGTCCGGGGACTTTAATGCAGGGAAACTTAAATCCGTTTTACCTCATTTCTACCAGAATGTTAAATGTGTAACCAGAGGAAAATAAACTCTAGACCACCTTTACTCCACACACAGAGACAAGTACAAAGCTCTCCCTCGCCCTCCATTTGGCAAATCTGACCATAACTCTATCCTCCTGGGATTCCTGCTTACAAGCAAAAACTAAAGCAGGAAGTACCAGTGACTCGCTCAATAAGGAAGTGGTCAGAGGATGCAGATGCTAAGCTGCAGGACTGTTTTGATAGCACAGACTGGAATATGTTGCTGGATTCTTCCGATGGCATTGAGGAGTACACCACATCAGTGACTTGTTTCATCAATAAGTGCATAGATGACGTTGTCCCACAGTGACCATACGTACATACCCCAACCAGAAGCCATGGATTACAGGCAACATCCGTACTGAGCTAAAGGCTAGAGCTGCCGCTTTCAAGGAGCAGGACTAAGAAATCCCGCTATGCCCTCAGACAAACCATCAAACAGGCAAAGCATCAATACAGGACTAAGATTGAATCGTACTAGACTGGCTCCGATGCTCGTCGGATGTGGCAGGGCTTACAGACTATTACGGACAACAAAGGGAAGCACAGCCTCGAGCTGTCCAGTGACACCAGCCTACCAGATGAGCTAAATAACTTCTATGCTCACTTCGAAGCACACAACACTGAAGCATGCATGAGAGCATCAGCTGTTCCGGACAACTGTGTGATCACGCTCTCCGTAGCCGATGTGAGTAAGACCTTTAAAAAGGTCAACATTCACAAGGCCGCAGGGCCAGACGGATTACCAGGACGTGTACTCCGAGCATGTACTGACCAACTGGCAGGTGTCTGCACGGACATTTTCAACCTGTCCCTGACAGAGTCTGTAATACCTCCATGTTTCAAGCAGACAACCATAGTCCCTGTGCCCAAGAACACTAAGGCTACCTGTGTGACTATTGCCCCGTAGCACTCACATCTGTAGCCATGAAGTACTTTGAAAGGCTGGTCATGGCTCACATCAACACTATTATCCCAGAAACCCTAGACCCACTCCAATTTGCATACCTCCCCAACATATCTACAGAGGATGCAACCTCTATTGCACTCCACACTGCCCTTTCCCACCTGGACAAAAGGAACACCTATGTGAGAAAGATATTCATTGACTACAGCTCCGCGTTCAACACCATAATGGCCTCAAAGCTCATCACTAAGCTAAGGACCCTGGGACTAAATACCTACCTCTGCAACTGGATCCTGGACTTCCTGGCGGCCGCCTCCAGGTGGCAAGGGTAGGTAACAACACATGACGATGATCCTCAACATCCTCAGGGGTGCGTGCTCAGTCCCCTCCTGTACTCCCTGTTCACCCACAACTGCATGATGACTCCAACACCATCATTAAGTTTGCAGATGACACAAGTGGTAGGCCTGATCACTGACAACGACGAGACAGCCTATAGGGAGGAGGTCAAAGACCTGGCCGGGTGGTGCCAGAATAACAACCTATCCCTCAACGTAACCAAGACCTAAGGAGATGAATGTGGACTACAGGAAAAGATGGACCCAGTTCACCCCCATTCTCCTCGACAGGGCTGTAGTGGAGCAGGTTGAGAGCTTCAAGTTCCTAGTTGTCCACATCACCAACAAACTAAAATGGTCCAAACACACCAAGACAGTCGTGAAGAGGGCACAACAAAGCCTATTCCCCCTCAGGAAACTTAAAACATTTGGCATGGGTCCTGAGATCCTCAAAAGGTTCTACAGCAGCTGCAACATCGAGAGCTGGTTGCATTACTGCCTGGTACGGCAATTGCTCGGCTTCCGACCGCAAGGCACTACAGAGGGTAGTGCGTACGGTTCAGTACATCACTGCGGCTAAGCTGCTTGCCATCCAGGACCTCTACACCAGGCGGTGTCAGAGGAAGGCCCTAAAAATTGTCAAAGACCCCAGCCACCCCAGTCATAGACTGTTCTCTCTACTACCACATGGCAAGCGGTACAGGAGTGCCAAGTCTAGGACAAAAAGATTTCTCAACAGTTTTTACCCCCAAGCCATAAGACTCCTGAACAGGTAACCAAATGGCTTCCCAGACTTTTTGCATTGTGTTCCCCCCCAACCCCTCTTTTACACTGCTGCTACTCTCTGTTTATCATATATGCACAGTCATTTTAACTATACATTCATGTACATATGTACATACTACCTCAATTGGCCCGACCAACCAGATGTCCCGCACATTGGCTAACTGGGCTATCTGCATTGTGTCCCGCCACCCACCACCCACCACCCGCCAACCCCTCTTTACGCTACTGCTACTCTCTGTTCATCATATATGCATAGTCACTTTAACCATATCTACATTACATACTACCTCAATCAGCCTGACTAACCGCTGCCTGTATGTAGCCTCGCTACTGTATATAGCCTCACTACTGTTTTCACTGTCTTTTTACTGTTGTTTTTAATTCTTTACTTACCGTTCACCTAATACCTTTTTTGCACTATTGGTTAGAGCCTGAATATGTCCAGTGTCGGTAAACAATTGTTGCCAGCAGCACAGTTACCAATGCTCTAGATAACATGAAAAAAGCCTAACCAGCTCTGCTAGGGTGAGTAAAATGATCAGAGTGGGGTGTTCTTTCATTATGTGTCAGGAAGTAGCTAGAAAATGTTAGCCAGTTAGCTTGGGTGCTTGACTGTAGTTGTGAGGTCAGAGCTTTCGGAACAATCCTACTTATTGGCCAGAGCGTCCAGTGTGCGATAGGGCAAGCAATATTCAGTGAGCTGTTCTCTCTCTCTTAGATGTCTGGAAGTAGCTGGCAATTTAGTACAGAATGGTTAGATCAAGCTTTAAAGAGATGGGTGGCACTAAGGCTTAAGAGGGTGTGAAGAATGCTGAATGGGTGTAGACAAAGAAGGGCTCTCCAATAGTAGTACCAAAACATTGAAAGATGGTTTTCTCAAGTGAGTTTACAAGTTGATCAACTTTGTTTCCTCAAATGCAGTGTATCATATACCATTTTGTAGCTCTGAGTCTACTTTTATCTAATGTAAAAAATTTAATAAAAATGTTATGTTGCTACATAAGACCGAATCCAAGTGTTGAGTCACAAATCTCAAATTTATTTTTGATTTGTTTAACACTTGTTTTGGTTACCATATGATTCCATGTGTGTTATTTCATCGTTTTGATGTCTTCACTATTATACTACAATGTAGAAAATAGTAAAAATAAAGAAAAACCCTTGAATGGGTAGGTGTTCTAAAACTTTTGACCGGTACTGTATATACCTAAAGGGGTCCTAAAATTCTAAATCAAATAGCTAAATGATCCTTATGGTATGACCATCTTAAAACAATTCCATATGTTAACTTAGTAGAACCTCCCCCAACGACTTTTATAGGTTAAAGGAAAGATTTATAAAGACTCCATTGAATTTAACAGATGTGTAACAGAATGTTTTGTTTTATTGCGTTATTATTGAAAGACTTCACTTTCATTCTTCCCTCAGGAAAGAGATCTCCAAGATCATGTCTAGCTCCGTCCTGCGAGGCCTAAACATGGCCTCCTTCTTTGCGGCCAGTAAGATCATTGTTTTCATCACCTTCGCCGTCTACGTCCTCTTGGGGAACACCATCTCAGCCAGCCGGGTGTTTGTGGCAGTGTCTCTATATGGTGCCATCAAGCTCACGGTGACCCTCTTCTTCCCACTGGCCATCGAGAAGGTGTTCGAGACCATCATCAGTATCCGCAGGATCAAGGTACTCTATAGATCATCTGGCACAAAATGGCTGGTGTGCCTCACCGAGGTGCAATGAGTTATTGTAGTTTAGTAAGGTTTGTTAGGCTGAATCATCTCTCTGTTGACCCACAGAATTTCCTTCTGTTGGATGAGATTGAGAGACCCAACATGAGATTCACCCTGGAGGAAAAGAAAGACGCCTCTGTTGAGATCAAGGACTTAATTTGCTACTGGGACAAGGTGAATATTCTGGCAGGGTCAATTGTTTAATGTCCACATGTTTTATAAAATGTTTATTATTACATTTTTTTTGTATTTTACAATCTTTCTCCTCAATTTCGATCTCGCCTCATCGCTGCAACCCCCCAACGGGCTCGGGAGGTGAAGTTTGAGTCGTGCGTCCTCTGAAACATGACCCGCCTAACCGTACTTCTTAACCAGGAAGCCAGCCACACCAATGTGTCGGAGGAAACACCATTCAACTGAAGACCAGAGTCAGCCTGCAGGCACCCGGGCCCACCACAAGAGTTGCTAGAGTGAGATGAGCCAAGTAAAGCCCCCCGCCCCCCGCCCCCCTCCCCCCAATCCTCCCCTAACCCGGACCACGCTGGGTTAATTGTGCGCCGCCCTATGGGACTACCGATCACGGCCGATTGTGATACAGCCCGGGCCTTAGACCACTGCGCCACTCGGGAGGCCCAAATGTCCACATTTTGATATACAGTACCTTCAGAAAGTATTCAGACCCCTTGACTTTTTTCACACTTTTTACGTTACAGCCTTATTCTTATTATTTTTTTATCCTCAGCAATCTACCCACAATACCCCATAATGACAAAGTGAAAACAGGTTTTTAGAAATGTTTGCAAAAAAAAAAAATGAAAACAGAAAAACCTTATTTACATAAGTATTCAGACCCTTTGCTATGAGACTCAAAATTGAGCTCAGGTCCATCCTGTTTCCATTGATCATCCTTGAGATGTTTTTACAACTTGATTGGTTCAATTGATTGGACATGATTTGGAAAGGCACACACCTGTCTATGTAAAGTCCCACAGTTGACAGTGCATGTCAGAGCAAAAACCAAGCCATGAGGTTGAAGGAATTGTGCGTTTTAGTGCCAAGACAAGATTGTGTCGAGGCACAGATCTGGGGAAGGGTACCAAAAAATGTCTGCAGCATTGAAGGTCCCCAAGAATACAGTGGACTCCATCATTCTTAAATGGAAGAAGTTTGGAACAACCAAGACTCTTCGTAGAGCTGGCCACCCGGCCAAACTGAGCAATCGGGGGAGAAGGGCCTTGGTCAGGGAGCTGATCAAGAACCCGATGGTCACTCTGACAGAGCTCTAGAGTTCCTCTGTGGAGATGGGAGAACCTTCCAGAAGGACAAATCAAATCAAATCAAATCAAATTTATTTATATAGCCCTTCGTACATCAGCTGATATCTCAAAGTGCTGTACAGAAACCAAGCCTAAAACCCCAAACAGCAAGCAATGCAGGTGTAGAAGCACGGTGGCTAGGAAAAACTCCCTAGAAAGGCCAATACCTAGGAAGAAACCTAGAGAGGAACCAGGCTATGTGGGGTGGCCAGTCCTCTTCTGGCTGTGCCGGGTGGAGATTATAACAGAACATGGCCAAGATGTTCAAATGTTCATAAATGACCAGCATGGTCGAATAATAATAAGGCAGAACAGTTGAAACTAGAGCAGCAGCACAGTCAGGTGGAAGTTGAAACTGGAGCAGCAGCATGGCCAGGTGGACTGGGGACAGCAAGGAGTCATCATGTCAGGTAGTCCTGGGGCATGGTCCTAGGGCTCAGGTCCTCCGAGAGAGAGAAAGAAAGAGAGAAGGAGAGAATTAGAGAACGCACACTTAGATTCACACAGGACACCGAATAGGACAGGAGAAGTACTCCAGATATAACAAACTGACCCCAGCCCCCCGACACATAAACTACTGCAGCATAAATACTGGAGGCTGAGACAGGAGGGGTCAGGAGACACTGTGGCCCCATCCGAGGACACCCCCGGACAGGGCCAAACAGGAAGGATATAGTCCTGACAACCATCTCTGCAGCACTCCACCATCCAGGCCATTATGGTAGAGTAGCCAGATGGAATTCACTCCTCAGTAAAAGGCACATGACTGCCCTCTTGGAATTTGCCAAAAAGCACCTAAGACTCAGACCATGAGGAGCAAGATTCTTTGGTCTGATGAAACCAAGATTGAACACTTTGGCATGAATGCCAAGCATCACATCTGGAGGAAACCTGGCACCATCCTTACGGTGAAGCATGGTGGTGGCAGCATCATGAAGTGGGGATGTTTTTCAGCGGCATGGACTGGGAGACAAGTCAGGATCGAGGCAAATGTGAATAGAGCAAAGTACAGAGAGATCCTTGATGAAAACCTGCTCCAGAGCTCTCAGGACCTCAGACTGGGGCGAAGGTTCACCTTCCAACAGGACAATGACCCTAAGCACACAGCCAAGACAATGCAGGAATGGCTTCGGGACAAGTCTTTGAATGTCTTTGAGTGACCCAGCCAGAGCCCGGACTTCAACCTGATTTGAACACCTCTGGAGAGACCTGAAAATAGCTCCCAACACTCCAACAGCAACACTCCCCATCCAACCTGACAAAGTTAGTGAGGATCTGTAGAGAAGAATGTGAGAAACTCCCTAAATACAGGTGTGCCAAGCTTGTAGCCCAGGGGTGCAGCGGTCAAAGGCACTGCATCTCAGTGCAAGAGTTGTCACTACTGTCCCTGGTTCGAATCCAGGCGGTATCACTTCCGGCCGTGATTGGGAGTCCCATAGTGCGGCGCATAATTGGCCCAGCGTCGTCCGGGTTTGGCTGGGGTAGGCCGTCATTGTAAATAATAATTTGTTATATCAGTTTTTTTAATTTTTAATAAACTAGCAAACATTTCCAAAAAAACTGTTTTTGCTTTGTCATTAAAGGGTATTGTGTGTAGATTGATGAGGGGGGAAAAACGATTTAAACAATGTTAGAATAAGGCAGAAAACTGTTATGTTTTAATTCTCAGAGTAAAAACTCTATGGACACTATTAAAGCTCAAACCAAGTTTATTCTTTCGAGTGTCAATACAGCTGCATTAGACAAAGACATTCACACAAGCACTGATATTTAACCTGTTCTCCTATGCTGAATCTCCTCTTACACATCTGAACAAACATTGCATCTTTATTGCTAGGCAGGAAACTAAGTGATACAGGCCATAAACTGGCACCCCTCAGGTCTCTATTACAACTAATGACTAATAACATTTAAAGTTCAGAATTCCAATCCTATCAAAACTAACAAAATGTGGGGAAAAGTCAAGGGTTCTGATTACTTTCCAAAGGCACTGTACAAAACAAGAAGACGCCTGTCCTGTGTGGTAACTTCTTCATGTGTTGCTATGAAATGTCCCTCCCTTCTATCACCACAGTGTCTGGATGCCCCGTCTCTCCAGAACCTGTCACTCACAGTGAAATCGGAGCAACTCGTTGTTGTCATTGGACCTGTGGGAGCTGGAAAGGTCAGAGGTCATGCATAGTTAGGACTGTTACTGTGACCATATTACCGCCACTCCGGTCACGAGTCATGACAGCAGTCAATATCCACGTTACCATTTAGTCACAGGAATTAGGCTTCTTCAAGCTCTGATGGTCATTAGTAGCCTACCAAACTTACTAACTGCCTGGTACTCAGCACTCTATTGTCCCTCTAATCACTCTTGACATCAATGCAAATGTATCAAAAATGTAATCAAACACTTCATGAGAGCCCATGAGCTCAACATTTGTATAGGCTATGCAATTGCACATGAAAACAGAGTGGTGGCTTCTATTAAAAAGAGGAGGACCCCATCAGCTTTCTATAGGTAGGCTATATTTATTTCTCAACTTTCCTAATATTAAGCACATTGCTTCTCTTTACAACATGAGTATAGCCTACCTGGCTGGCCAACAAAATGAACCACGGGAAAAGCGTCCTCCATTCGCTATTTAAATCAAATCAAATCAATTTTTATTTGTCACATACACATGGTTAGCAGATGTTAATGCGAGTGTAGCGAAATGCTTGTGCTTCTAGTTCCGACAATGCAGTAATAACCAACAAGTAATCTAGCTAACAATTCCAAAACGACTACCTTATAGACACAAGTGTAAGGGGATAAAGAATATGTACATAAAGATATATGAATGAGTGATGGTACAAAGCAGCATAGGCAAGATACAGTAGATGGTATTGAGTGCAGTATATACATATGAGATGAGTATGTAAACATAGTGGCATAGTTAAAGTGGCTAGTGATACATGTATTACATAAAGATGCAGTAGATGATATAGAGTACAGTATATACATATACATATGAGATGAATAATATAGGGTATGTAAACATTATATTAGGTAGCATTGTTTAAAGTGGCTAGTGATATATTTTACATAATTTCCCATCAATTCCCATTATTAAAGTTTATTTAAGTGCATAGATTACATTAATTTGTTTCCCCTGCCCCTGTTTTGAGATAGGTGCATGATAATGGTCCATTTTAAATCAAAACAAAATTTCACACATACAGTATCAGTCAAAAGTTTGGACATACCTACTCATTCCAGGGTTTTTATTTATTTAACATTGTAGAATAATAGTGTATACATCAAAACTACGAAATAAAACATATGGAATCATGTAGTAACCAAAAAAGTGTTAAACAAATTTGAGATTCTTCAAAGTAGCTACCCTTTGCCTTGATGATAGTTTTAGTATATGTAAAGTGTTAAATCAAGAATAGTCTGATGGGTGACAATATTACCCTATCACTTATATGTTATCACTTTTTCTAATCATAGTTGGACACCTTATGTACACCGTGTGTAGCCTAGCCCATAGGCCTATATGTTTTGATAAGGTTTGTATCACAACTAAAGTGGACAAATAAAATGAAAATTAAACACATTAATTTGCTTTATAAGGGCTGTAGAGCCTAACTGGTATACATAAGCATCGCGCGAGTTTCAAGTTTGGGTAAGAATTTTCACCATAAAAATGCACCTTAATAATAAAAGCATTACTTTTGATAATGGTGTTTTCCTTATAGCCTACTGCCGTGTGCGCATTGCTGCCCTTATAGCCTACTGCCGTGTGCGCATTGCTGCCCTTATAGCCTACTGCCGTGTGCGCATTGCTGCCCTTATAGCCTACTGCCGTGTGCGCATTGCTGCCCTTATAGCCTACTGCCGTGTGCGCATTGCTGCCCTTATAGCCTACTGCCGTGTGCGCATTGCTGCCCTTATAGCCTACTGCCGTGTGCGCATTGCTGCCCTTATAGCCTACTGCCGTGTGCGCATTGCTGCCCTTATAGCCTACTGCCGTGTGCGCATTGCTGCCCTTATAGCCTACTGCCGTGTGCGCATTGCTGCCCTTATAGCCTACTGCCGTGTGCGCATTGCTGCCCTTATAGCCTACTGCCGTGTGCGCATTGCTGCCCTTATAGCCTACTGCCGTGTGCGCATTGCTGCCCTTATAGCCTACTGCCGTGTGCGCATTGCTGCCCTTATAGCCTACTGCCGTGTGCGCATTGCTGCCCTTATAGCCTACTGCCGTGTGCGCATTGCTGCCCTTATAGCCTACTGCCGTGTGCGCATTGCTGCCCTTATAGCCTACTGCCGTGTGCGCATTGCTGCCCTTATAGCCTACTGCCGTGTGCGCATTGCTGCCCTTATAGCCTACTGCCGTGTGCGCATTGCTGCCCTTATAGCCTACTGCCGTGTGCGCATTGCTGCCCTTATAGCCTACTGCCGTGTGCGCATTGCTGCCCTTATAGCCTACTGCCGTGTGCGCATTGCTGCCCTTATAGCCTACTGCCGTGTGCGCATTGCTGCCCTTATAGCCTACTGCCGTGTGCGCATTGCTGCCCTTATAGCCTACTGCCGTGTGCGCATTGCTGCCCTTATAGCCTACTGCCGTGTGCGCATTGCTGCCCTTATAGCCTACTGCCGTGTGCGCATTGCTGCCCTTATAGCCTACTGCCGTGTGCGCATTGCTGCCCTTATAGCCTACTGCCGTGTGCGCATTGCTGCCCTTATAGCCTACTGCCGTGTGCGCATTGCTGCCCTTATAGCCTACTGCCGTGTGCGCATTGCTGCCCTTATAGCCTACTGCCGTGTGCGCATTCCTGCCCTTATAGCCTACTGCCGTGTGCGCATTGCTGCGCACATAATGTGAAGAAATAGCCAAATAGTTCATCAACATTTTAAGCTAAACGTTCTGATCTGTTGCTTCAGCCTCATTGCGTAAAACAGGTTTATTGATGCTGGTGGTTGTATTAATTTGGGATCTATCGCTTCCCACAACTGTCCCAGACTATATATATCTTTCTCGCACAGAATAGGTCACCTTTTGTACTATGGGGGATTGTAGACTGACATAGGCTAAAACTTTTACTGTTCGTTAGGCCCACTCATCTTGTTGGCTGACGGTTCTTCCAATACCTTTAATATGCACCTCGGAATTGGATAAGTACGCCCGCAGTTGCGTCAACGACGTGTCTGTCTTCACTTGTAGCCTGTGAGAAAGACCCGATCAGGTGATGGAGAGCCATGTGAGTGAGAGGTGCTTCTGAGAATACAGTACTCAGGAAGAAGGGAATTATAATTATTATATTCAGCCCAATGGCACTGTGTCCACTGGCTGCAAAAGGCATGGATTTTTTTAGGGGACATTACGGCCACACGGGATGTAAGGGAATGGGGAAATTTGAGGCATTATCAAGTGCTTGTCAAGTTGTGAATGAGATTGATGAAGTGTGTACAGCCTGTGTAAAAAAAACAAAGCAGGGCTCATGCCTTTCATGCAATGTTTTTCAAATCATCAGAGTCACATCATCCAGCCTTACAATGTATTCTAAATCAAAACATATAGTCCAACATTTGTAGAACAACTAAAGTGACATTAATAATTCTATATTAAGCATATAGGAGTACCTATCTTTGTTAACCACGGAATAGCCGCATGTGCGCACTCCTTCAAATCGTTTGGAGAAAATATCCTTTCTATTTTATTCAGCTTTGTTCAATTGGATTCTTCATACTATAAAATAATGCCACGGAATTCTAATCAAATCTTGTCTGCTAAATTAACTAGTGTAGCCCACAGCCATATGGCATAACATAAGGATAACTTATGCCATTCTGAAATAGACTACATTTCTTCATATCATGTTTCTTTAGACCTGTCTAAAATAAATATTGAATCTATTGTGAGGGTGTAGACTATATTACATGGATTTATTAGACTTTTTAAAATGTAGATGTTCCAAAGGTCTGCATCAGTGGCTTATACTGTAGGCTATGTGTTGAAGCCAGTTGATGCTAAATGTGTTTGCTAATTAAGTCAATTACCGTGAGACCGGCAGTTATTTGCTTGACCATCACCGGCTGATGAAATTTTGTGACCGCCACGGCCTAATGCACAGTACATATAGTCAAATATGTAGTAAGCCATATCAGCCAGCTCACTTGTTTACCCTCACATCTCCCACAGTCCTCCCTGCTCAGCGCTATCCTGGGGGAGCTGCCTCATGACAAGGGGGTGTTGAGGGTCAAAGGTCAGCTGACCTACGCCTCTCAGCAGCCCTGGGTGTTCCCTGGAACCATCCGCAGCAACATCTTGTTTGGCAAAGAGCTCCATCCTCAGAAGTATGAGAAGGTCCTGAGAGCCTGCGCCCTCAAGAGGGTAAGACACACTGAATGGAGCTCTCATGGTATTTATACTAGGAGCGTTGCAGTGGTTGTAATGGCTTTGTGTTCAATGAATGTTAACCCCTGTTGTCGCTGTTATCACTTCTGTGTTTAGGACATGGAGCTGCTGCCAGATGGGGACCTGACATTGATAGGGGACAGAGGAGCAACCCTCAGTGGGGGACAGAAAGCTAGAGTGAACCTGGCCCGGTAAGACCACAGCTCCACTTCATACCAGAGTAGAAATGAGTTGAGGTACATTCTATAGATGAATATCCACCAGTCTCGATCTGAAAGACTTGTTGTGTCTCAGGGCTGTGTACCAGGATGCTGATATCTACCTGCTGGACGACCCTCTAAGTGCTGTGGATGCTGAGGTTGGGAGACACCTGTTTGAACAGTGAGTGAACCACAGTTTCAGCTGAACAGGTTGTATTTTTTTAACCTTTATTTTACTGGACTTGTCCCATTGAGATAAAGAATTACTTTACAAGAGACAAAATAACAGCTCATTGGGGAGGTATGGTGCAACTATGAATTGATGACCTCTTCCTAGAACTCCCTTTGAGGACCCTGTGTTTCAAAAAATTCTTAAAAATCTAAATAACTTCAAAGATCTTCATTGTAAAGGGTTTAAACACTGTTTCCCATGCTTGTTCAGTGAACCATAAACAATTAATGAACATGCACCTGTGGAACGGTCGTTAAGACACTAACAGCTTAGAGACGGTAGGCAATTAAGGTCACAGTTATGACAAGTTAGGACACTAAAGAGGCCTTTCTACTGACTCTGTAAAACACCAAAAGAAAGATGCCCAGGGTCCCTGCTCATCTGCGTGAACGTGCCTTAGGCATGCTGCAAGGAGGCATGAGGACTGTAGATGTGGCCAGAGCAATAAATTGCAATGTCCGTACTGTGAGACGCCTAAGACAGCGCTACAGGGAGACAGGACAGATAGCTGATCGTCCTCGCAGTGGCAGACCAAGTGTAACAACACCTGCACCTCAAACATCACACCTGCGGGACAGGTACAGGATGGAAACAACTGCCCGAGTTACACCAGGAATGCACAATCCCTCCATCAGTGCTCAGACTGTCCGCAATAGGCTGAGAGACCCTGGACTGAGGGCTTGTAGGCCTGTTGTAAGGCAGCAGCAACAACATCGCCTATGGGCACAAATCCACCGTCGCTGGATCAAACAGGACTGGAAAACAGTGCTCTTCACTGACAAGTCGCAGTTTTGTCTCACCAGGTGTGATGGTCGGATTTGCATTTATCGTTGAAGGAATGAGCGTTACACCGAGGCCTGTACTCTGGAGCGGGATCGATTTGGAGGTGGAGGGTCCGTCATTGTCTGGGGCGGTGTGGCACAGCATCATCGGACTGAGCTTGTTGTCATTGCAGGCAATCTCAACGCTTTGCGTTACAGGGAAGACATTCTACTCCCTCATGTGGTACCCTTCCTGCAGGCTTATCCTGACATGACCCTCCAGCATGACAATGCCACCAGCCATACTGCTTGTTCTGTGAGTGATTTCCTGCGAGACAGGAATGTCAGGCCATGGCCAGCGAAGAGCCTGGATCTCAATCCTATTGAGCACATCTGGGACCTGTTGGATCGGAGGGTGAGGGCTAGGACCATTCCTCCCAGAAATGTCTGAGAACTTGCAGGTTCCTTGGTGGAAGAGTGTGCTAACATCTTACCACAAGAACTGGAATATCTGGTGCAGTCCATGAGGAGGAGATGCACTGCAGTACTTAATGAAGCTGGTGGCCACACCAGATACTGACTGTTACTTTTGATTCTCCCTTTGTTCAGGGACACATTACTCCATTTCTGTTCGTCACATGTCTGTGGAACTTGTTCAGGTTATGTCTGTTGTTGAATCTTGTTATGTTCATACAAATATTTACACGTGAAGTTTGCTGAAAATAAACGCAGTTGATAGTGAGGACGTTTTTTTTTTTTGCTGAGTTTATTTGGTCACATGATTAATTTTGCATATGGTTTTCTAGAAATAAAGAGTGGCTCAACTTACCCCACTATCCTTTAGTACAACTGAACTACATTCTTCCCAGACTCAGATTAGGTCTACTTACTGGCTGCTTCTTTAGGGCAGGAATGGGTTTTTGTATAGCATTTACAAGTAAAAGGATGTTCAGGGTCATGTGGATTCTCTGTAGTTAGAACAGGCCTTAGGCCTTCACCAGCAGGGTGAAACTGCTCTTAAAGTGTCCGTCTGTCTCTCTCCATGTGTCTGTGTGTCCAGGTGTATCTGTGGTATTCTGAAGAATAAGCCCCGCATCCTGGTCACCCACCAGTTGCAGTACCTCCAAGCAGCCAACCAGATCCTCGTCCTCAAGGAGGTGTGTTCCTGGCAGGGTTTAACATTCTACACATGCTTTGTAACCTACATATGACCACAGGTGCATTTCTGCTTACCTTTAACTTTGTTGAGCACATAACATGTCTGCTGTCAATCTTTATGAAATTAATTGTTCACCCAAAGGCATATGCATTTACATATGAATACAGACTCCAGAAGTCGGGCAGGGCGTTGACGTGTGTATGTATGTGTGTGTGTGTCAGGGTCACGTGGTAGCGAGGGGGACATACTCCGAGCTGCAGCACTCTGGGGTTGACTTCACCTCCCTGCTGAAGAGGGATGAGGAGGAGGAGCCACAAACCAACAACAATCACTCAGTGGTCAAACACGCCTTTTCCCAGAACTCAATATCCTCCCACACCTCCTCCATGCACTCTGTTAAAGATGGAGCTGACCAGCTTCCGGTGGGTCCAAACCCCACCCACTTCCTTTCAAGCCCTTAGATACAGTCACTAGGAGGATTTTAATTCTGAAGTCTCCCTGATTGTTCGTCCCTTAGTTAACAGGGTATTATCTATTATCTGTCCATGTCTCCTCCCAGGAGGAGCTTGTCCAGACAGTAGCAGAGGAGAGCCGATCGGAGGGCAACATCGGCGCCAGCCTATACTTCAAGTACTTAAACGCAGGAGCCAGCATCCTGGTTATGCTGGGCACAGTCCTCCTCAGTCTCATCGCGGAGGTATTAACGCATCCAAAATGTCAGGCAGTGAATAGCCATATGTCACCATTCTACCTCATAGCATCTACAGTAAATACAAGCATTTTGACTTCTGATAGATGTGTGCAAAATCTAACTCTGAACACATCAGTGCATTGGAACCGATGACATTGCAATGGTCGAACCAACTATAATGTAATTTGTCACCCACAGGTAGCGTATGTTCTTCAGGATTGGTGGCTGGCTTATTGGTAAGAAGCATCTATCGTTACGGTAGTTATTTGTTTCACAGTTCAGTTGGACTATAGTGAACATTCAAATAACAATGCTGTTTGATTGACAGGGCAGGAGAGCAGGAGAAACTCAATATTAACAGCACTATGATTGTCCAAAATGGCCTCAACATCACTCAAGAATTGGACCTCCATTTCTACATGGGTATTTATGCAGGTATACAGAGGAAGAGCATTCCTAAATATACTGTATATTTCCTTCTCCCTTTCAGGAATATTTTGCAAGTAAGTATGAGGTTGTCCCCTTCTCTGGGATGAAGCTTGGGAAAATCGTGTAATGACTGACAAGTCACCTTCTCTGTGTTCAGGTTTGACTCTGGCCTCAGTCATCTTTGGCTTTGCCAGGAGTCTGTTGATGTTCAATGTGCTGGTGAAAGCTGCTCAGTCTCTGCACAACCGCATGTTCATCTCTCTCCTCCGGACGCCTGTACGCTTCTTTGACATCAACCCAATTGGTGAGAAACCCCCCTGTGAAATAGAATCTGTTTGTGTTGTCTTTTTCTTGTTGAGTACAATACAATTACTTGGAATTGATTCCTGACCTCAAAATGCTTTGAAACCGGTTAGGGTGAGATGGGTTGAAGGGTTAAATGTTCTCTTCCCACTAGGAACAGATGTAATTTTAACATCTAGTTGAGATTTACATTTGGTGTAAAGTGTATATACAGTTGAAGTCTGAAGTTTACATACACCTTAGCCAAATACATTTAAACTCGCTTTTTCACAATTCCTGACATTTAATCCAAGTAAAAATGTTCCTGTTTTACGTCAGTTAGGATCACCACTTTATTTTAAGAATGTGAAATGTCAGAATAATAGTAGAGAGAATGATTTATTTATTTCATCACATTCCCAGTGGGTCAGAAGTTGACATACACTCAATTAGTATTTGGAAGCATTGCCTTTAAATTGTTTAACTTTGGTCAAATGTTTCGGATAGCCTTCTACAAGCTTCCCACAATAAGTTGGGTGAATTTTGGCCCATTCCTCCTGAGCTGGTGTAACTGAGTCAGGTTTGTAGGCCTCCTTGCTCGCACACACTTTTTCAGTTCTGCCCACACATTTTCTATGGGATTGAGGTCAGGGCGTTGTCATGGCCACTCCAATACCTTGACTTTGTTGTCCTGAAGCCGTTTTGCCACAACTTTGTAAGTATGCTTGGGGTCATTGTCCATTTGGAAAACCCATTTGTGACCAAGCTTCAACTTCCTGACTGATGTCTTGAGATGTTGCTTCAATAGATCCACAATTTTCCTCTCTCATGATTCCATCTATTTTGTGAAGTGCACCAGTCCCTCCTGCAGCAAAGCACACCCACAACATGCTGCCACCCCCATGCTTCACGGTTGGGATTGTGTTCTTTGGCTTGCAAGCCTCCCTCTTTTTCCTCCAAACAGAACGATGGTCATTATGGCCAAACAGTTTTATTTGTGTTTCATCAGACCAGAGGACATTTCTCCAAAAAGTACAATCTTTGTCCCCATGTGCAGTTGCAAACCATAGTCTTTTTTATGGCTTCTTCATTGCTGAGCGGCCTTTCATGTTATGTCGATATAGGACATGTTTTACTGTGGATATAGATACTTTTGTACCGGTTTTCTCCAGCATCTTATCAAGTTCCTTTGCTGTTGTTCTGGGACTGATTTGCACTTTTCGCACCACAGTACGTTCATCTCTAGGAGACAGAAGGCATCTCCTTCCTGAGTGGTATGACGGATGCGTGGTCCCATGGTGTTTATACTTGCGTACTATTGTTTGTACAGATGAACATGGTACCTTCAGGCGTTTGGAAATTGCTCCCAAGGATGAACCAGACTTGGAGGTCTACAACTATTTTTCTGAGGTCTTTGCTAATTTATTAAAATTTTTCCTATGATGTCAAGCAAAGAGGCACTGAGTTTGAAGGTAAACCTTGAAATACATCCACAGGTACACCTCCAATTGAGTCAATTAGCCTATCAGAAGCTTCTAAAGCCATGACATCATTCTGGAATATACCAAGCTGTTTAAAAGGCACAGTCAATTTGGTGTATGTAAACTTCTGACCCACTGGAATTGTGATACATAAGTGAAATAATTTGTCTGTAAACAATTGTTGGAAAAATGACTTGTGTCATGCACAAAGTAGATGTCCTAACCAACTTGTCAAAACAATAGTTTGTTAACAAGAAACTTGTGGAGTGGTTGACAAATGAGTTTTAATGACTCCAACCTCACTGTCTGTACATAATATATATTTCACAGTCATTGGATTTAGGTTAAAAGTTGTGTGAAAAAAATACCAAATTCCCTTACGTTTGTTAGGAATTGAAAACTGGTCAAGTTGTAGACAAATGCTTGATGCAAAATACAAGGCGAACAACTTCTTTATTTAAAGGTTTAATAGACAAACATATGCACATGGAAAGACCGAAACATTCCTTTAAGTTTGCAGCAAAGCTCTCCCCCTCCAGAGGAGAGGGAGGAACTAAATACTCTTGCCTTACCTGTTCGCTGTTTCATCCTTCTGTGTCTGGTGCCAAAGCATTAAATCAAGGCTAAGACCTTGGGGTTGAATAGACTATACAATTTAAACGTCTTAATGGCTTAGTACACCCATGGTCGATTTTATGGCTCAGGGGCCCAGATACCAGTAACTAAGACCTGATTTGTGGTGACCTCTGGCCTTACAGAGAGTACCTAGAGACCAAATTAGTCATCCAAATATAGCATTCTTAGCACGTTGATGACTTTTTAAAAATCCAATCAGTTTTCCACGTTGATCAATCATCACCACATTGAATTTGTTTTGTTGAAATGACATGGGAAACGGCATTGATTCAACCAGTTTTTTCTCCTGTTTCCTCCTGTTCTACCACAGGAAGAATTCTCAACAGGTTCTCTAAGGACATTGGCCAGCTGGATTCCATGCTACCTATTACCTTTGTTGACTTCAGTCAGGTAAGTGAGTTTATAGCCCGAGAGGGGAACACCTATGTATTTTGGCAGGCGGAAAGATTTCCCAATCCAGTGTCTATAAATCTTTTCTTCTCATGTCTCCTGGGGCGTATCCGATTTTCCACAGTTGATCCTGCAGAATATTGGCGTGGTGGCGGTGGCAGCGGCAGTCATGCCCTGGATCCTCATTCCTGTCGTTCCTCTACTTATCATATTCCTGTTTCTGAGGCGCTACTTCCTGCAGACGTCACGGGACGTCAAACGCCTGGAGTCCACCAGTGAGTGACAGGACTGACTGGGACAGTGAGGGGAGGCAAGGGACAAATGATAATTGTACATTTGCTCTATTAATGTGTATGATTTCTTTTTGTGTCTGCAGGCGTGTGTGAGTTAATGTATTTCCTGTGTTCTGCAGCTCGGAGTCCCGTCTTCTCCCACCTGTCCTCGTCCCTCCAAGGTCTGTGGACGATCCGAGCCTTCAGAGCCGAGGAGAGATTCCAGAACACCTTTGACACTTATCAGGATCTGCACACAGAGTCCTGGTTCCTGTTCCTGGTCACTTCTCGCTGGTTCGCTCTCAGACTGGATGGAATCTGCGCGGCCTTTGTCACTGTCACCGCCTTCGGCTGCCTATTCCTCAGAGATGGTAAGAGGTTGAATTATTATTGCTAAAATGTCACACCGTATGTAGTGCACTTTTGACCAGTGCCTTAACCTCTCTAGGATAGGGGACGCTTGCGTCCCACTTGGCCAAAAGCCAGGGAAAATGCAGCGCGGCAAATTCAAATAAAATGATATAAAAATCAAACTTTCATTAAATCACACATGTAAGATACTAAATTAAAGCTACACTCGATGTGAATCCAGCCAACATGTCAGATTTTAAAAGGGCTTTTCGGCGAAAGCATAAGAAGCTATTATCTGATGATAGCACAACGGTAAACAAAGAGTAGCATATTTCAACCCTGCTAGGCGCTACACAAAACGCAGAAATAAAATGTAAAACATGCCTTACCTTTGACGAGCTTCTTTTGTTGGCACTCCAATATGTCCCATAAACATCAAAATTGGTCCTTTTGTTCGATTAATTCCGTCCATATATATCCAAAATGTCCATTTATTTGACGCGTTTGATCCAGAAAAAAACTGCTTCCAATTTGCACAACGTCACCACAGAATATCTCAGAAGTTACCTGTAAACTTTGCCAAAACATTTCAAACTACTTTTGTAATACAACTTCAGGTATTTTTAAACGTCAATAATCGATCAAATTGAAGACGGGATGATCTGTGTTCAATACAGGAAGAAAACAAACTGAAGCATGCTTTCTGGTCACGCATCTCTAACTAACAGTACACTTAAAGTGACCCTCATTCAAGATGGCCGTACTTCTTCATTACACAAAGGAATAACCTCAACCGATTTCTAAAGACTGTTGACATCCAGTGGAAGCGATAGGAACTGCAAGAAGATCCCTTAGAAATCTGGATTCCCAATGAAAACACATTGAATAGAGAGTGACCTCAACAAAAAAAATCTGAATGGTTTGTCCTCGGGCTTTCACCTGCTAAATAAGTTCTGTTATACACAGACATGATTCAAACAGTTTTAGAAACTTCAGAGTGTTTTCTATCCAAATCTACTAATAATATGCATATATTATCTTCTGGGGATGAGTAGCAGGCAGTTGAATTTGGGCATGCATTTAATCCGGACATGAAAATATTGCCCCCTGTCACCAAGAAGTTAAGTCTACAGAGCAATAGTCATTCAGACAGGTTACCATGGCATTCTTTGGCACAGGGACTATGGTGGTCTGATTGAAATGTAGGTATAACAGACTAGGTCAGGGAGAGGTTGAAAATATCATTGAAGACACTTGCCAGCTGGTCAGCATAAGCTCTTGAGTACACATGGTAATCCATCTGGTCCTGCGGCCTTGTGAATATTAACCTGATTAAAGTTCTTACTCACGTCAGCTACGGAGGACGTGATCATACAGTCGTCTGGAACAGCTAGTGCTCTCATGCATGATTCAATGTTGCTAGCCTCAAAGCGAGCATTTAGCTCATCTGGTAGGCTTACGTCTCTGGGCAGCTCGGTTTCCCTTTGTAATCCGTGATCGTTTGCAAGCCCAGCCACATCCGACGGGTGCCAGAAGATTCGATCTTAGTGCAGTATTGACGCTTTGCCTGTTTTATGGCTCGTCGAGCTCGTAGTGTGATTTCTTATTAGTGTCCGGATTTGTGTCCGTCTCCTTGAAAGCGGCAGGTCTAGCCTTTAACTCATTGAGGATGTTGCCTGTAATCCATGGCTTCTGGTTAATGACATGCTATGTAGCCAATTAATTGAGTAAATGTTCTTATCTGTCCTAAATCAGGGCTGGAGGCAGGAGCTGTGGGTTTGGTGTTGTCCTACGCTGTCACCCTTCTTGGGAACTTCCAATGGACCATTCGTCAGAGTGCAGAGATGGAGAACATGGTAAGATCACATTAAAGTCCTAACTCTGGTATTGTCCATCCCTCAGCTCCCCAGGCCCTTTTACAATATGTGAAGGATTTTACCTGGGAATGAATATCCACAGAGAAAATAATCAAACCCAGAGATCTGCAGAAATAAGATTCATTGGAATCAAAGGGTTTTAATTGCATCCTGTAATTCAGGAATGTTCAGCTGAAACAGCTCACTTAAGAAAACAGGGTGAGGATTATTAAAGTTCTGTAAAGTTTTATCATTTAAAAGCCATACTATCATAAGACCAAGGTTAACCAAGCTCCCAGTCTCAGAGTGGGCCGGTCGACGAGATTAGAACCAGGTTTGTTTAATTGATATGGTAATTTATTCACCGTCCTCAGATGACATCAGTAGAGAGGGTGGTGGAGTACACAGAGCTGGAGAGTGAAGCACCCTGGGAAACCCAGAAACATCCTCCTCCCGAGTGGCCAAGCCAAGGCCTCATCACCTTTGACCGGGTCAGCTTCTCCTACAGCTCAGATGGACCTGTGGTCCTGAAGGACATGAAGGCCATGTTCAGGCCCAAAGAGAAGGTTGGCATCGTGGGCAGGACAGGTGCGGGGAAAAGCTCCCTGGTATCGGCGCTCTTCCGCCTGGCAGAGCCAGAGGGCAGGATCTACATCGATGGAGTTCTGACCTCCGAGATCGGCCTTCATGACCTGCGCCAGAAGATGTCCATCATACCTCAGGTACGGTGCATTCGGGAAAGTATTCCGACCCCTTTACTTTTTCCCCATTTTGTTACGTTACAGCCTTATTCTAAAATGGATTAAATCGTTTTTTTCCCCTCAATCTACACACAATACACTAGAATGAAGCAAAAACAGTTTGACATTTTTGCAAATGTATTAAAAATAAAAAACTGAATTATGACATATGCATAAGTATTCAGACCCTTTACTCAGTACTTTGAAGCACCTTTGGCAGCGATTACAGCCGCAAGTCTTATTGGGTATGATGCTACAAGCTTGGCACAACTGTATTTTGGGAGTTTCTCCCATTCTTCTCTGCAGATGCTCTCAAGCTCTGTCAGGTTGGATGGGGAGCGTTGCTGCACAGCTATTTCCAGGTCTATCCAGAGATGTTAGATCTGGTTCATGTCCGGGGTCTGGCTGGGCCACTCAAGGACATTCAGAGACTTGTCCTGAAAACACTCCTGCACTGTCTTGGCTGTGTGCTAAGGGTCGTTGTCCTGTTGGAAGGTGAACCTTTGCCCTGGTCTGCGGTCCTGAGCACTCTGGAACAGGTTTTCATCAAGGATCGCTCTGTGCTTTGCTCCATTCATCTTTCCCTTGATCCTGACTAGTCTCCCAGTCCCTGCCACTTGAAAAACATCCCCACAGCATGCTGCCAACAATATGCTTCACCGTAGGGATAGTGCCAGGTTTCTTCCAGATGTGACACTTTGCATTCAGGCCAAAGAGTCTAATCTTGGTTTCATAAGACCTGATAATCTTGTTCCTTATGGTCTAAGAGTCTTTTAGGTGTCTCTTGGCAAACTTCAAGTCGGCGTTCATGTGTCTTTAACTGAGGAGTGGCTTCCGTCTGGCCACTCTACCATAAAGGCCTGATTGGTGGAGTGCTGCAGAGATGGTTGTCCTTATGTAAGGTTCTCCCATCTCCACAGAGGAACTCTGGAGCTCTGTCAGAATGACCATCTGGTTCTTGGTCACCTCCCTGACCAAAGTCCTGATTGCTCAATTTGGCCAGGCGGCCAGTTCTAGGAAGAGTCTTGGTGGTTCCAAACTCCTTAATTTCAGAATGGATGCCACTGTATTCTTGGGGACCTTCAATGCTGCATAAATGTTTTGGTACCCTTCCCCAGATCTGTGCCTCAACATAATCCTAATGGACAATTCCTTCGACCTCATAGCTTGGTTTTAGCTCTGACATGCACCATCAACTGTAGGACCTTATATAGACAGGTATTTGCCGTTCCAAATCATGTCCAATCATTTGAATTTACCACATTTGGGCTCCAATTAAGTTGTAGGTACATGTCAAGGATGGTAAATGGAAACAGGATGCACCCGAGCTCAATTTCAAGTCTCATAGCAAAGGGTCTGAATAATATACAGTACCAGTCAAAAGTTTGGACAGACCTACTCATTCCAGTGTTTTTATTTATTTGTAGTATTTTCTACATCGAAGAGAAACTTTGAAATAACACATTTGGATTCATGTAGTAACCAAAGAAGTTGATAAACAAATCAAAATATGTTATATTTGATATTCTTCTAAGAAGCCACCCTTTGCCTTGATGACAATGTATAATGTAGAAAATAGTACAAATAAAGGAAAACCCTTGAATGAGTAGGTGTCTGAACTTGACTGGTACTGTATATCACTTTTTTGTTTGCAAAAACTTCTAAACTTGTTTTCACTTTGTCATTATGGGTATTGTGTGCAGATGGATGAGGAAAACAATTTATTTAATCAATTTTAGATTAAGACTAACGCAACAAAATGTGGAAAAATTCAAGGGGTCTGAAAACTTTCCAAATGCACTATAGCTACTGTGGGAGGATCTTCTGTGGTTGCTCTGTCCCTTAGTCCTTCTCTTTTCAGATATGGCTCTGTTAGAGCTTATTACATTTTTCTGTTTGTGGCCCCTCTGTTCTGCAGGACCCAGTGCTTTTCACCGGCACCATGAGGAAGAACCTGGACCCTTTCCACCAGTACACAGACGAGGACCTGTGGAACGCTCTCCAAGAGGTACTGCTCCTCAGACTCCCATTGATGCAGATACAGTAACGGGATATACTCACACACATTTACATACAGGTTAATGGGCTTTTGGTGGCATCTGGGTCTTATTCCAGTAACTGTTTCCTCTCTAGGTCCAGCTGAAGTCTGTTGTGGAGGAGCTGCCCAATAAGATGGAGACGGTTCTGGCCGAGTCGGGCTCCAACTTCAGTGTGGGTCAGAGGCAGCTGGTCTGTCTGGCCCGAGCCGTCCTGAGGAAGAACCGCATCATCATCATTGACGAGGCCACGGCCAACGTGGACCCCAGGTACAGAGCTGCCTCACTCACACGCACACACGACTGTCTGTCCTTTAGAGCTAATCAGCAGAGGCAGCTGATGTGCTTTACGACTGGGAGGCATCTACTAGTCAAGCAAAGCGTGATGGTGTTTCTATATCTTGGTTGAGTCTCTTTCCTGATTAACTGTGTCCTGGATCTGTAGAACAGACGAGCTGATCCAGAAGACAATACGAGACAAATTCAGGGAATGCACCGTGCTCACCATCGCCCACCGCCTCAACACCATCATAGACAGCGACCGCATTCTGGTGAGAGCTCTTACCTTCAAGTAGACCAATCTGTCTCAAACACAAGATAAAAAAACGAGGGGGGGGCATCCCCCTGAAGAAGAAAAAATTGTGTTGAGGAACTCAGTCTGGCTTTAAACTTACTCATGAAAGTTGTAATAGTAGAATGCAATTTTGAAATTGGGTAATGCATCAGAAGTTTTCCTCGTTGTGTCAGTCATTGCAGACCTTACAGAGCTATTTATAACTTGCCAGAAATGTCCAGATCAACTAGGCCATGTCAGCTAACATTTTTGTTTGAGTTTTAAAATGGCAAAATGTATAGAATTGCAGGAAATAAGCTTTAAACCTGCTAAATGTTCTCTCCGCCAACAAGAGGGGTGTGAACAGAACAGAAAAAGACAGGGGGCACGGGATGTTTCCCAATGCTGGAAGGGGCCTGAGTGAAACTGCTTGGGAACCCCATAGAATTTCAGTCCAGCCAGGTTGACTTACTGATCTTTGACCCTGCCTTCAGGTGCTAGGCGCTGGTATGATCCAGGAGTTTGACGAGCCGTACGTCCTGCTTCAGAACCAGGAAAGTGCCCTCTACAGGACAGTCCAGCAGATGGGCAAGGCTGAGGCAGCTTCCTTGCTGGAATCAGCCAAACAGGTGAACACTGACACTGCATCCCAACCTAACTTGATGTCTTTAGTTTAATCAATACACTAACAATTTATTCAAAAGAGTTTGGCCAGAAAATCTGTATAATTTGTTACATTTTATTCCATCATTGCCACGGCTAATGACTTGACTGGTATATTACACTTTTGGTGAATTCTGATAGCCCAACTGAAAATGTCTACCAAGTCACTGACACTCACAATATTTTCATTCAGGTGTATATGAACAACGGCAACAGCCATGGTCCAAAAATGGCCATGGCCTTTGAGACGGTTGTGTGACGGTGCAGGGGCCTGACGAGCAGAAAGAGATATCGCATATCTGCCCAATTTATATATTTGTTCCACTAATTTATCTTTTAACCAATCACATCACCCTGGCTGTGTAAACACAGCCAGAGTCATTTTAAAATGGTAAGTTGTTGATTACTTGTTTGTTTGCAAAATCAGGAAAGATTTATGGAACTGACTTTATTTAATATGCAGTGCTTGATCAGCTTTTTAAAAATTTAAATAAGGAAGCTAAATGTGTTTCCTTAGACACTTTGATGTGTGTTCCATCTTTAATACTACTTTCATTGACAATCATAAGAATAGTGTTACAACAATGGAAGTAGCATTGCATTTTCATACTTTGTGCCTCAATCTTTTACAATTTGAACTGCTGCTACTCCTATTGATTTATTCTACTGCACAGTATCCTGACATCATGCTGCACTGTTTATGCAATCACTTTACTGGGCAATGGAACTAATTGGCGTGTGTATTCATATACTATACGTGCAATAGAAAATTACATTTCACCATTGTACGCACATGAAAAGTCATGCTGTCATTATGCTATAAGGGATTCAGGGATTTTCATGAGGATTAACTTGACCAAAGTGAGTAACCCATGTATGTCTCACGTTGTTTGCATGAGTGAAAGCTGTGTGATGGTTGTAAGGACAATCTAGATAATTTACAAGCAGGAATATCTACCCGTCAATATGAAAATGCATTGAACTTTAAACTTATCTTGACCTTTGACTTATTCCCTAATGGGGCAGTATAGAGAGACCTTGACCTTAGCTTTAAAAAATATATAATTTTGATTCCATTGGTTTTGCAGTGGATGTCAAATTAAATTGTTTTCCCAAAGGTGTTCTTATGTTTATATGTACCTATAGCAACATAGTACCTCTTTTTCAAGTTTCAGATATATGGATGTTCTTTCCACAGTGAAGTTTGTATTAAAATGAAGGTAACATTTCAAACAAACTTATTTAAAAGTCTTCTCTCTTATGTCAGGTCTTCAAATCAAACATGTAGTTGCTTTTGAGTTTGTTAATACTAATTAGTATTGACTAAAGAAAAGGGACCAAAATGATAACTCCTCAATTTTACACCATCTTCTCACAAGCTTGTAAGCCTCTTCCCACAATTATTTCCCTTTACACTCTTCACACAGTGTTACACTATCCACCTTTAGATAAACCAAATATATACAGGTTTGTCAAGTATATAAAGTATTTAAATGCATCATCCGTGACATTCTTCAGTGAATACTTTGTGAAATTCCTTTGTGATAATCATGATTATCTGAAGGAGGATGCATTATATAAAAGGCCAAGTAGGCTGCGTTTAGACAGGCAGCCTGATTCTGATATTTTTCTCCACTAAATTGGTCTTTTGAACAATCGCATCAGATCTTTTTCAGACCTGAAAAAAATATCAAAATTGGGCTGCCTGTCTAAACACAGCGGTAGAGTTTTCCTTATCCAATCTTGTTCTGAGGACGAATGTGAATGGTTGGATGAAAGTTCAATGGTCAGTGGGCGTAGCTTGCAAGAGGTGAGAGCAGGTGAGAGTCAAATAAAGAACAGCCTTTTAGGGTTGCAGGTTGGAGGGTGTTAAAACACAGGCCATGACGGGCTAGGTTGCCAGTTTGAATCCGGCATGTGCCTTTTATTTTTATACACTGCTCAAAAAAATAAAGGGAACACTTAAACACCACAATGTAACTCCAAGTCAATCACACTTCTGTGAAATCAAACTGTCCACTTAGGAAGCAACACTGATTGACAATAAATCTCACATGCTGTTGTGCAAATGGAATAGACAACAGGTGGAAATTATAGGCAATTAGCAAGACAATAAAGGAGTGGTTCTACAGGTGGTGACCAGACCACTTCTCAGTTCCTATGCTTCCTGGCTGATGTTTTGGTCACTTTTGAATGCTGGCGGTGCTTTCAATCTAGTGGTAGCATGAGACAGAGTCTACAACCCACACAAGTGGCTCAGGTAGTGCAGCTCATCCAGGATGGAACATCAATGCGAGCTGTGGCAAGAAGGTTTGCGGTGTCTGTCAGCGTAGTGTCCAGAGCATGGAGGTGCTACCAGGAGACAGGCCAGTACATCAGGAGACGTGGAGGAGGCCATAGGAGGGCAACAACCCAGCAGCAGGACCGCTACCTCCGCCTTTGTGCAAGGAGGAGCCCTGCAAAATGACTTCCAACAGGCCACAAATGTGCATGTGTCTGCTCAAACGGTCAGAAACAGACTCCATGAGGGTGGTATGAGGGACCGACGTCCACAGGTGGGGGTTCTGCTTACAGCCCAACACCGTGCAAGGACGTTTGGCATTTGCCAGAGAACACCAAGATTGGCAAATTCGCCACTGGCGCCCTGTGCTTTTCACAGATGAAAGCAGGTTGACACTGAGCACATGTGACAGACGTGACAGAGTCTGGAGACGCTGTGGAGAACGTTCTGCTGCCTGCAACATCCTCCAGCATGACCGGTTTGGCAGTGGGTCAGTCATGGTGTGGGATGGCATTTCTTTGGGGGGCTGCACATCCCTCCATGTGCTCTCCAGAGGTAGCCTGACTGCCATTAGGTACCGAGATGAGATTGTCAGACCCCTTGTGAGACCATATGCTGGTGCGGTTGGCCCTGGGTTCCTCCTAATGCAAGACAATGCTAAACCTCATGTGGCTGGAGTGTGTCAGCAGTTCCTGCAAGAGGAAGGCATTGATGCTATGGACTGGCCCGCCCATTCCCCAGACCTGAATCCAATTGAGCACATCTGAGACATCATGTCTCGCTCCATCCAACGCCACGTTGCACCAGACTTTCCAGGAGTTGGCGGATGCTTTAGTCCAGGTCTGGGAGGACATCCCTCAGGAGACCATCCACCACCTCATCAGGAGCATGCCCAGGCGTTGTAGGGAGGTCATACAGGCACGTGGAGGCCACACACACACTACTGAGCCTCATTTTGACTTGTTTTAAAGTTGGATCAGCCTGTAGTGTGGTTTTCCACTTTCATTTTGAGTGTTACTCCAAATCCAGACCTCCATGGGTTGATTCATTTGATTTCCATTGATAATTTGTGTGATTTTGTTGTCAGCACATTCAACTATGTAAAGAAAAAAGTATTTAATAAGAATCATTCATTCAGATCTAGGGTGTGTTATTTTACTGTTCCCTTTACTCTTTTTGAGCAGTGTACCTTCTAACATTCCTCACATTTCTAATCTACATTACTAACAGACTGAACAGCTTTAAATATGTGAAACAACCAGTGTGGTGGTCTCCCCGGTGGCACCGTGGACTCGGTACAGGGATCAGGTCACCGGTTCGAATCTGTGTGTTTTTTGTTTTCTAACCCAACCCTTATTCCTGAACTTAAATAATCACCTTTGTTTCCACCCTTGACAGAACAACATCTAATAAGGAAAACCACATTCATCAGTCCTGTGACTTTCCTTACAAACATGTCAACAGTTGCAATAGTGAAATGAGCGGATTTAATAATGGTATAAAACAAATTGATTAGGGGCTTTATTTAATCCGTATGGCGTTAGTTGCCTTTCAATTTTCCAGCGTGCGTGGGGACTCTATTCAATGTAAACACCACATCAGCTTAATCAGAAATGACCTTTACATTTCAATCATGCTATACTGGGGATATTCTGTGCTACAGATTGAATCTAGCCTTTAAAATCACTCTCAGAAATAGAAGTGATATTCATTCATGTAAACTCATCTGACAAGACCTGACGATGAGGATCAATGTGAATATAAAAAGGCACATAGTCAATTACAAGCTAGAAAAGCTCCCGTATACACCATTTCAAGTCCCAGTGCAGCCAAAAGTGATTTTCCTAGGTTAGGTTGCCAGTTCGAATCCGGCGCGCGACTTGTTTTTCAACCTTACCCAACATTCCTCACTAATCACATTTCTAATCTACATGACTAACCATTTCTTAACCCAGTGCAGTCAAACATGATTTTCCTGTGTTTCATATACCTCTCCACACTATTGGAGTAATACTATGAAATTATGAAAATGATGATGCCCTTGTAGTGTAAGAGCTGTTTGAAAAGACAGGCTGAAATTTCAGGCAATTTTGGGATAGAGTTTTGGCCTTCCATGGTGACATCACCATGCGGTAAATGAGTTAATAGACCAATAAGAAATAGTGTTCCAAACCTCTCTGCCAATAAGCCAATTGTCAGTTTTCCCCTCCCACTCAGGACACTCCCAGACAGTATTTGCAACATTGTTGCCTGAGAAATTGCCCTTTTGACTAAATATTTAGTGGGATTCATATTCAAACTACCTGAGTATTGAGTTTCAGGAGACATTCGCAAGCCCTATTTGGTACATTGATGCAGTGGCTACAGCAGATGCAGTAAATATATTTGGAGCTGCTGGTGCAAATAAGTTGTCTTTAAAAAAAATGTTTACATCACTGGTATGCAACAACAAAAAATGACACTTTATATGAGATTGATTTGGTATGGCTAAATAACTTATGTTTTTACTTTGAATACAAATTATATTTATAATAAATATGATTTATATAGAAATTCAAATAAAACTGCTGCAAAAAATGAAAGCACTAAACTACATTACGTAGTATTTACTTTCAAATCGGATATTAATTGGCCACATATGAATCTAAGGAAAGAGTCCTCAAATGTTGGCCCTTAAATTGTATACGCAAGTCTGTCTCAAATATCAGTCAAGTCACGATTATACAATCAATTGTCATGGGTCTCGATGATTATTACTTTAAATCGATTGATTGGCTACCGCATGTTCATATAAAGATAAATAAAATAAATAAGGGACAGTTAACATTTAGTGTTATCCCACCACGTACTTTCCCAACTTTTTTTTAGCTTGGGGAAAAAAAATCCCTTCAACTGCATATGTGGATTTAACTCAACTCAGCCCCAACTGGACCAAACCGTTGCGATTCCTGTCCAAATGGAGTTTCCAACATGTAGTTTTTGCTGGGTGATAAGGCACTGTTGATCTCTGTAGACTGGAGAATGCCATGGGACTGCAGTGCCAGCCGACTCCGAGGAGCAGTACAACAGGCTTTAAACAATAGTCAAAGCCTCCTCTAGGTTCTTACAGGGCCGTCTCAAAGATGACCAAGTTGCCGTCTGCGCCGACCCCGCCGTTGGTCGTACTGGGACGACTCCGGCTATTGTATGCCTGAATCAAGATGAGACAACCGGTGTTAGTGTATGCCAACCCGAAACACCAGAGGTATGTGGTGGATGCACAAGAACACAAGTCCCACACATCTGTGTGGTAGTATGTCACTTTGAACATTTCTAAGCTATTTCACTGGCAGAGAACAGAGTGGGAGAGTAAAGTAGAAATGTTCTGTGTGCTACTTACCTGTTTAGCTGACTGCAAGAGGGCAACGGCCTCCTGCCTGCCTGTCTGCTGGACCATCTTGAAGAAAATACCATCGTGGTTCTGAAGTAGGGTGTGGGGCTCGTCGTATGCGTGGATCTGACCCGCGTCTAGAACCTGGGAACAGAGTCAAGTTATATAGTAAGTAATCTATGGTGTATCATTAGGGATACAAAAAGGACCTGACAAGCCCTTGGGGGACACGCACACAACCGTTCAAAAAGGTTTGGGGTCACTTAGAAATGTCCTTGTTTTTGTCCATTAAAATAACATCAATTTGATCAGACATTTAAATGTTGTAAATGACTATTGTAGCTGGAAACGGCTGATTTTTAATGGAATATCTACATAGGTGTACAGAGGCCCATTTTCAGCAACCATCACTCCTGTGTTCCAATGGCACGTTGTGTTAGCTAATCCAAGTTTATCATTTTAAAAAGGTTAATTGATCATTAAAAAAAACATTTTGCAATTATGTCAGCACAGCTAAAAGCTGTTCTGATTAAAGAAGCAATAAAACTGACCTTTAGACTAGTTGAGTATCTGGAGCATCAGCATTTGTGGGTTCGATTACAGGCTCAAAATGGCCAGAAACAAACACTTTCTTCTGAAACTCAGACTATTCTTGTTCTGAGAAATGAAGGCTAATCCATGCGAGAAATTGCCAAAAAACTTAAGATCTCATACAACGCTGTGTCTCCTTTCACAGAACAGCCCAACCTGGCTCTAACCAGAATAGAAAGAGTGGGAGGCCCCGATGTACAACTGAGCAAGAGTACAAGTACATTAGAGTGTCTAGTTTGAGAAACAGACGCCTCACAAGTCCTCCACTGGCAGCTTCATTTAATAGTACCCGCAAAACACCAGTTCCAACATCAACAGTAAAAAGTTGACTCCGGGATGCTTGCCTTCTAGGCAGAGTTCCTCTGTCCAGTGTGTGTTCTTTAGCCCATCTTAATTTTTTCTTTTTATTGGCCAGTCTGAGATATGGCTTTTTATTTACAACATGCCGGAGTCGCCTCTTCACTGTTGACGTTGAGACTGGTGTTTTGTGGGTACTATTTAATAAAGCTGCCAGTTGGGGCCTTGAGGGGTCTGTTTCTCAAACTAGACACTAATTAATGTACTGGTCCTCTTGCTCTGTTGTGCACCGGGACCTCCCACTCCTCTTTCTATTCTGGTTAGAGCCAGTTTGCGCTGTTCTGTGAACAGAGTAATACACGCTGTTGTATAAGATCTTCAGTTTCTTGGCAATTTCTCGCATGGATTAGCCTCAGAACAAGAATAGACTGATGAGTTTCAGAAGAAAGTGTTTATTTCTGGCCATTTTGAGCCTGTAATCAAACACACAAATCCAGATACTCAACTAGTCTAAAGGCCAGTTTATTGCTTCTTTAGTCAGGACAACAGTTTTCAGCTGTGCTAACATACTTGCAAAAGGGCTTTCTAATGATCAATTAACCTTCTAAAATGATAAACTTGGATTAGCTAACAACATGCCATTGGAACACAGGAGTGATGGTTTGGGCCACTGTAAGCCTACGTAGATTTTCCATTGAAAACAATCTGCCGTTTCCAGCTACAAAAGACATTTACAACATTAACAATGTCTACACTGTATTTTTCTGATCAATTTGATGGACCAATTGTTTTTGCTTTTCTTTCAATAATTTCTAAATGACCCCCAAACTTTTGAACGGTACTGTATATAAAACAAAGAATACTGTAGAGTAGACAGGTACCCAGTTGGGTGATCATTGTGTAACTGTGGAGCGCTCTCACCAGAATGCGGTCGCTGTCTATGATGGTGTTGAGGCGGTGGGCGATGGTGAGCACGGTGCATTCCCTGAATTTGTCTCGTATCGTCTTCTGGATCAGCTCGTCTGTTCTACAGAGCCAGGACAGACAGACGAGGACACACTCAGCTGGGAGGAAGAAACGCTCACTTTCCTCTACTACTTGATAACTCCCAGTCTTGTGTTGCATTCATAACCAAGTGGGAAGTTGGTAATTACCAGCTGGATGCAGTCAACTAATTGAGAAAAGACGAGTGGCTAATTGACCATAGGCTGCATCAAACTAATTTTAAACAAATTAGTGTTTGAAAACCATATTAGTATGTTGCTTTTTATTTATTTATTAAAGTATGGTTTTAATGTTTCATTTAACTGCCAAAAATGCTGCTTTTATCGAGAATTTCCTTACTAGGGGATGTCAGAGGTCAGCATGTGAGAAAAATCAGAGCTCAGGAATGATAGACAAATTTCCCCACTAGTAATTACCAGTTGGAGGGGCCTTCAAGTGGATTTTTCACAGTCATAAGTGGTAAATACCACCTTCCCACGTGGCTATGAACGCAGCATTAAAGCATGTCAGCTGCTCAGCTCTAAAGGACAGACGGGAGGGTCCTCCATGGCAACGTGTGTGTGAGAGAGGAAGCTCTGTACCTGGGGTCCACGTTGGCCGTGGCCTCGTCGATGATGAGGATGCGGTTCTTCCTCAGGACGGCTCGGGCCAGACAGACCAGCTGCCTCTGACCCACACTGAAGTTGGAGCCCGACTCAGCCAGAACCGTCTCCATCTTATTGGGCAGCTCCTCCACCACAGACTTCAGCTGGACCTGGAGAGAAAACAGTTACTGGAGTAAGACCCCGATGCCACCAAAAGCCCATTAACCTGTATGTAAATGTGTGAGAGTATATCTCGAAACTGTATCTGCATCAATAGGAGTCTGAGGAGCAGTACCTCTTGGAGAGCGTTCCACAGGTCCTCGTCTGTGTGCTGGCTGAAAGGGTCCAGGTTCTTCCTCATGGTGCCTGTGAAAAGCACTGGGTCCTGCAGAACAGAGGTGCCACAAGCAGAAACATGTATTAAACTCTAACAGAGCCATATCTGAACTAGAAGCCTTTCCTTTACTACATTCAGAAGGACTAAGGGACAGAGCAGCCACAGAAGACCCACCAACAGTAGCTACCTGAGGTATGATGGACATCTTCTGGCGTAGGTCATGAAGGCCGATCTCGGAGGTCAGAACTCCATCGATGTAGATCCTGCCCTCTGGCTCTGCCAGGCGGAAGAGCGCCGATACCAGGGAGCTTTTCCCCGCACCTGTCCTGCCCACGATGCCAACCTTCTCTTTGGGCCTGAACATGGCCTTCATGTCCTTCAGGACCACAGGTCCATCTGAGCTATAGGAGAAGCTGACCCGGTCAAAGGTGATGAGGCCTTGGCTTGGCCACTCAGGAGGAGGACGCTTCTGGGTTTCCCAGGGTGCTTCACTCTCCAGCTCTGTGTACTCCACCACCCTCTCCACTGACGTCATCTGAGGACAGTGAATAAAGCACCATGTCAAACAGCCCTGGCTTTTGTACTAGCATGGCTTCTCTAAGCAGCCCAGTACAGCATTGGGGGTGAGCTCACTACCATCCAGGAAGGGAAGGCCAAGAAAATCATTAAAGATTCCAGCCACCCAAGCCATAGACTGTTCTGTCTGCTTCTGCACAGTAAGCGGTACCAGTGCATCAAGTCTGACAGCAACAGGCTCCTGAACAGCTTCTATCCACAAGCCATAATACTTCTAATAATTAACAAAATGGCTACATGGACTATTTGAGTTACCCTTGTATTAATTTAGTCTATGCTCACTCACAGGACTCTACACACTCAATTTGCACACATACACACAAATACACACAATCGTCACATTAGCTGCTGCTACCCTGTTTATCATACATCCTGATGCCTAGTTACCCCACCCCTATCACCTCAGTACACCTGCACATTGTAAATATGGGACTGGAACTGACCCCGAATATATCTTACTGACTTCTCATGTTCTTATTTCTATATCTCATGTTTTTGTTCTGTTATTTTTAATACTACATTGATTACTGCATTGTTGGGTTTAGAGCTTGCAAGAAAGGCATTCCACTGTACTTGTGCAGTACGTTAAAATGTGGAACTAAAAGCACAATAGAGAGCGGCATTAAGAAGCTTCAGAAAACCCTCAGGCTGGATTCTTGAAAGAGCTGTTATGGACGAACATTCCATCCTGGCACGAATACCAGCATGAAAGGCCAAATAGACCAGGAGGCAGTTTCAGAGTCACCACGAATAGTTCTGAGAACTGGGTTACACATCTCAATCAACATATTTACAGACTAAGTTCTCTGGTGAGTTTGTAAAGCATGTAGCATCTCTGAAGGGATTGATTGTAAATACAGGTGTTCCTCCACATATCTGGGTTGTCTCACCATGTTCTCCACCTCAGCACTCTGCCGTACCCCCCACTGGAACATCCCCATGAGAGTCACAGCGTAGGACAACGCCAGGCCTACAGATCCAGCCTCCACCTCTAACAAGGCCAGAAGAGAAACAAACAGGACACTAGTTAGACCCAATGCTCAATCAATCATTTATATTCTAGGTCTGGCAACAAGCTGTAGTTTTCATAGCCTCTTTCAGCTAACTGTAATTGTGTTGGCTCTGTGTGCCGTTGTCTCTTACGGTCTCGGAGCAGAAGGCAGCCGAAGGCGGTGATGGTGACGAAGACAGCGCACATGCCATCCAGGCGGACGGCAAACCAGCGAGAGGTGACCAGGAACAGGAACCAGGATTCTGACAAACGAGAGACAGTGATTCAGTTTTATTCCTATAGAACAGAGCGGAGACTGTTTGAGAATTATATTTAAGAACACGTATACATTCTACCCAATGTACTTGTACAAACAAAATGGAAGTAAGGCAGCATTGAAAGGAGAACCACCTGAGTGAAGATCCTGATAAGTGTCAAAGGTGTTCTGGAATCTCTCCTCGGCTCTGAAGGCCCGGATCGTCCACAGACCTTGGAGGGACGAGGACAGGTGGGAAAAGACTGGACTCCGAGCTGCAGAGAGACACATGATTACTGTCAGCACACACACACAAAAAAAAGTTTTTAAAAAGCCACTGGCACTCACTGGTGGATTCCAGGCGCTTCACATCTCGTGACGTCTGCAGGAAGTAGCGTCTCAGGAACAGAAAGACGATGACAAGAGGAACCAATGGGATGAGGATCCAGGGGATGACGGAGGCTGCTACAGCGACCACACCGATGATCTGCAGGAATATCTACTCAGGAAAACAGGCCCAAAGAAATAACCAGAGGAGAGGGAAGAGGTTAACTGGTGATGGAATAGTAAATACCTTGTGAAAATGCAGGGCCAACATGTGTCGTGGCTCACCTGAATGAAGTCCACAAAGGTCCAAGGTAAGGCCGCGTCCAGTTGGCCAATGTCCTTAGAGAAGCGGTTGAGGACTCTTCCTGGGACACAAGAGGAGACAAGACCAGGAATTTAAAGACTTCTTTCGTTGTCTACAGATATATTATGTCTGACCTCAAGTAAACACAAATACAGCATCTCTCAACATAAAACTGTGGCAACAGAAAACCTCTTTCCCTATATGTTCCAGTTTGTGCATGGCTTATGGCTCACCAATTGGGTTAATGTCAAAGAAGCGTACAGGTGTCCGGAGGATAGAGTTGAACATGCGGTTGTGCAGAGACTGAGCAGCTTTCACCAGCACATTGAACATCAACAGACTCCTGGCAAAGCCAAAGATGAGAGTTGCTCCAGTCAAACCTGAAAACACAGATTTCCCATTTTAGGATGTTACATTTTGTAACACAGACAGACACACAAGGGTTATGGAGGAAGAAAGCACCTGCATGACACTATTCTAGGAGAAGCAAAACCATTTCCAGAGTAGGGTTTCCACGGTGTCTCACCTGCGTAAATGCCGAGGTACAAATCCAGGCTCAGCTCTTCAGTAACGTTGACACCATTTTGGACGGTCACAGTGCCGTTAACATTGAGCTTCTCCTGCTCTCCTGCCCTGTCAATCACAGAGGAGACAGAGCCAGTCCCAACACAGCATGTTAAAAGGGTAACATGACAGTTGCATGACTGGAAATGAACAGTGAAATTAAAACGTCTTACCAATATGCCAGCCACCAGTCCTGTAGAATGTATGCTGCCTGCACACAAAAACACATGTTAGTAGACCTATATCATTTAAGTCGTCATCAGATTGAGTTTCTTCCGCACGCACTACTACTTCTGTTTTTGACCATGTAGTTGTACTGGGGTTATGATGTCATTACCTGAGCTAGGAACTGAAGTAATACAACTCCTATCAACACCAGGATGTTGGCGCCTGCCTTCAGGTACTTGACATAGAGGCCGACGCCGATGGTCCCCTCCGAGCGGCTCTCCTCGACTACTGTCTGGACAGGCTCTGCCTGCATTACACAAACATCATAGGATTTAATGGGGGCTATTCATTAAAGCCACTGCAAATAAAATGATGCATGATAACTGTGCAAAGTGAGTCATTCTGTGCACTCTGTGTAGGAGAAACTCTGCAGAGGTTCAAGCACGAGGGAAGTTGAGAACTTACACAACCCCTGTGTTGGGGAATCTGAGCATGTCAACAAGATACAAATTAACTTGTTTTTTTTAAAGGAAAGTACAACATGTACTTTGCTATGGCTTGCATAGCTTCTACTGAAATTACAAGGGCAACAGTAAACACTGTCGAATGATGCCCCCCCCCCCTCTCCCTCTCGGGAAAATTGAGTTATAGCCTGTGACTAAATAATTTCAGTCTATTATTATAGATACTGCCTTGGGCCAAATTGTGTAAATGCCGAATCTCTATGGCAAGACATCATTCACCCAAGTGTCGTCAAAATCGTGTCAGTGCTGTCTGAGATATTACGTATGATGGAATTTGCTGTGTCTGGCAAACTTCTACTAAAGGTTTGTACGCACTGCCTTCTTGTGGACAAAAAGAGCAAACACAGGTAACTTTTTCTTCACTCACTGCTTTGCTACAAAATATAATCAGGGACACAGGGTGAAAATGCTCCTAGCGACTGTATCAAAGGATTGGAAGTGGGCGGGACCCACCGGAAGCTGTTCAGTTCCATCTTTAACAGAACGTATGGAGGAGGTGTGGGAGACCACGGAATTCTGCGAGAGGGTGCGGCTGCGTGGCGAGCGGCTTTCAGTCTCCGCCCCTGGGGCTTGTGGCCCCTCCTCTTCCCTCTTCAGGAGGGAGGTGAAGTCGACCCCAGAGCGCTGGAGTTCGCTGTACGTCCCCCTTGCCACCATGTGACCCTGAAACAGACTCACGAAAGTCACACCCCACCAAACATTTGGAGTTTGTATGTAATGTATAAGTCTTGTATGTGTGTAATTATACAGGTGTTCCTACATGTGTTTACAGTATAACCCATGGTAACACATCTCCCCCCTGCTTGCAGTGCAGGTCCTGCATTAACTTAAGCACAGGGTAGTGCATGTGTGCTCCTATGCAGTCTTAAAGCATGTGTAGAATGTTAAACCCTGCCAGGAACACACCTCCTTGAGGACGAGGATCTGGTTGGCTGCTTGGAGGTACTGCAACTGGTGGGTGACCAGGATGCGGGGCTTATTCTTCAGAATACCACAGATACACCTGGACATACAAACACATGGAGACAGTCTGAGATGACAGCAGACCTGCCAACCCTGTCCAACTTTTCAGAGTACCAGACTCATGTGGGCCAATTGGAGATTGGCCCTGTTTGATAGGTGACAATCACTAGGGCTCAAAAGAATTGGCTTTTCAGACACGGATCCTAATCAACACTAAAAGCAAAAACTTTTTTTTTTTTTTACAAAATTAACACATCGACAGAGACCTCAAACTGGTTTATAAGCGTGGAAGTAGGCTACCGCAAAGGGAATCTGAAAGCTGTTCGCTAGTTTTCTAAACTCCCGACTCCATTTAATGCCAAGATGTTCATTTTTGATTATACTTTGAAAAAGAATTGTGGAGTGGATAATAATAATTACAGTTAGTCTATGAGGTTGCGTGATCCACGTAATATTATGTGGAAAATACAACTAACAGGGCCTTTCGGGTGGCGCAGTGGTCTAGGACACTGCATCGCAGCGCTAGCTGTGCCACCAGAGACTCTATTCGTCGTCTGGGTTAGGGAGGGTTTGGCCGGTAGGGATATCCTTGTCTCATCGCGCACCAGCGACTCCTGTGGCGGGCCGGGCGCAGTGCGCGCTAACCACAGTGTTTCCTCCGACATAATGGTGCAGCAGGCTTCCGGGTTGGAGGCGCGCTGTGTTAAGAAGCAGTGCGGCTTGGTTGGGTTGTTTTTCGGAGGACGCATGGCTTTCAACCTTCGTCACTCCCGAGCCCGTACGGGAGTTGTAGCGATGAGACAAGATAGTAATTACTAACAATTGGACACCACAAAATTGGGGAGAAAAAGGGGGTAAAAAAATTAAAATACAACTAATGGGACGCATAATTAAATGTATCACTCGCACAATTTTTCGTATTTGCATTTAAATTTCTCACTAACAAATGCGAGTGAACTGCTGGCACTTCAGAGCCCACTGAATGTCCATCTTATGTTCGCTTAACGTTAGCTTGAAACAATGTGTTTACGTTTCCACAACACGGAGTCGAAAAGGGATTTGTCCATGTGTTTACGTACAGCTGACAGTTGGCAAACTCAGCATCACAACAAACAGGAGGGGCTACGTCGAATAATGATGTATTAATCGCCATGTCCGTAGACACAAACTCCGTTACATGTCTGTGTTGCAACTCGAGAATCTGGACGTTAAATTTACTCAGTGGATTTATTTTTCATGAAAAATTCAATAAAATACAATTCAGGCTATTCATTTCTGCATACTTTTAACCGGGATCTCGTGCCTGTGTACACGGACAGAATTGCATTGTTGGTATGCAAAATGCATGGATGTTGTCTATGACAACATCCACACCAAAAACACAGATTTGCTCTTTCAATGGTTAGAACACGTTTCAATAGCGTTATAGCTTTTTGTAAAAGTGAGCCCTGCACAGTAAATGTGCAGCCCACTGCTCATCACTGCCCTGCTGGTTCCATTATGAACACTTTCAGGGGACCATGTCATGTGACAGGAAGAGGTAGAGTAGGGCCCTGTTGCCATTGTGTGCCTGAGAGTGGCAGCAGCACCACTCCTTTTCCTGCCTTCCAGAGGCTAGGGCTGCTTTGCTGGAGACCTCAGGGAGGTAGGAATAGAGCACTCCAGGCTGTCCGCTGGACTGGGGGACAGGAGCAGGAACAGAATGCTTCATAACGCCCCAGAACAATAGTGGAAGTACCGTACATATTCCAGTTTATGCTTCAGTAAGTCAGTAGTTCATCCACTGTATTACATACAGTAAGAGAGGAACACTTTGCTCATGATCAATGAGGTCATTTCCTTGCTTAGCCAATGTTTAGACTTGGTGAGCGACCCTGTGGCAAATCCCCGTGATCCCTTAAAGGACAAGGAGAGTCCTGCTGCTGCAAAAATGGATGAGCATGCACAGACATCAATTCAACATTGGTTCAACGTCATTTCATTGAAATGACGTGGAAACAACCAGTGTGTGCCCAGCCAGTTGTGTTTTCTATTGTTTTGCTGTTTTACAGTCATGTTGAGACGGTGTACTGAGAGCAAAGTCCTATCAGTGGATTATTCTATTGCATCACTCTATTCAGTTGTAAAAAAAACAAAAACATGTTTAGCTGAAATGGTGGTTCACTCACTGTTCAAACAGGTGTCTCCCGACCTCAGCATCCACAGCACTTAGAGGGTCGTCCAGCAGGTAGATATCAGCATCCTGGTACACAGCCCTGAGACACAACAAGGCTTTCAGATCGAGACTGGAGGATATTCATCTATAGAATGTACCTCAACTCATTTCTACTCTGGTATGAAGTGGAGCTGTGGTCTTACCGGGCCAGGTTCACTCTAGCTTTCTGTCCCCCACTGAGGGTTGCTCCTCTGTCCCCTATCAATGTCAGGTCCCCGTCTGGCAGCAGCTCCATGTCCTGAACACAGAAGGGACAACCGAGACGACAGGGGTTAACAGGACCCACAACCATCAGAATCTCATTTTGTGTTCAATAGGACAGAGGGGACAGAGCTTGTATGTGTTCCAATAGGACAGAGCTTGTATGTGTTCAATAGGACAGAGGGGACAGAGCTTGTATGTGTTCAATAGGACAGAGGGGACAGAGCTTGTATGTGTTCAATAGGACAGAGGGGACAGAGCTTGTATGTGTTCAATAGGACAGAGGGGACAGAGCTTGTATGTGTTCAATAGGACAGAGGGGACAGAGCTTGTATGTGTTCAATAGGACAGAGGGGACAGAGCTTGTATGTGTTCAATAGGACAGAGGGGACAGAGCTTGTATGTGTTCATGTACGAGTGTTGGCAGCTCTGATGAAAGGCGTACCACCTAGAGCCCAAGGTGTTGGTGCTCTTTGCAGTCAAAAGTTCAAGAGATCCAACATTCACAGTGGAGCTTCACCAATCCTTGCATTTAGCAATCTCCCAGCATTAAATATAATGAGAGCTCCATTCAGTGTGTCTTACCCTCTTGAGGGCGCAGGCTCTCAGGACCTTCTCATACTTCTGAGGATGGAGCTCTTTGCCAAACAAGATGTTGCTGCGGATGGTTCCAGGGAACACCCAGGGCTGCTGGGAGGCGTAGGTCAGCTGACCTTTGACCTTCAACACCCCCTTGTCGTGAGGCAGCTCCCCCAGGATGGAGCTGAGCAGAGAGGACTGTGGGAAATGTGAAGGGGGAACAGGTGAGCTTGATAAGAAGAACATACACTGAGTGTACAAAACATTAGGAACACCTTCCCAATATTGAGTTGGATTTAACAAGTGACATCAATAAGGCATCATAGCATTGACCTGAATTCACCTGGCCAGTCTGTCATGGAAAGAGCAGGAATTCATAATGTTTTGTACACTCAAGTGTACACACAGGCAGGCACTATGTCACAGTAAGAGGAGAAAACCTCAATGTTTACACATCCTGCAAAACCGGTATCTGATTCACATTGTAGCTAAATAAATATTCCAGTTGGCTTACTTCCCCGCTACGTTGGCGGTCCTCATACAGTGATGCAATAGGCTGCCACACCAAGCTAAGAAACATGACCTCTGACCTTTCCAGCCCCCACAGGACCAATGACAGCGACGAGCTGCTCTGACTTTACTGTGAGTGACAGGTTCTGGAGAGACGGGGCGTCCTGACTCTGTACAGAGCGAGAGAGGGGTCATTTCAGGTTACACTTTATTATAAAAGAGTGAGCACCAAAATGCATAAATACACAAATGCTAACCTGCCTTGTTATTGTAATGGTGAGATGTTAGCATGTCTTGGGGGGGGTATGAGCTACCTTTCTCACAAATCATTCAGGACTATCCATAATCATGGTAGCATCCACATTAATGTAGAAGTGTTTAGAAACATATTATATTCTTATTTACAATAAGTGACATTATTTACCATTCATTTCTATTGGGCACAAAATAATCTTAAACAACCAAAACAAACAGCAAATGCATCCAACACGTTTGTAGACTCAAGTTTAATACACAAGTGAATTTGTTTAGAAACACTTTTGGTCCCCTAAAATGGGAGGACTATGAACAAAAAGTGCTGTAATTTCTAAGCGGTTCACCCGATATGGATGAAAATACCCTGAAATTAAAGCTGACAGTCTGCACTTTAATGTCCGTCATTGTATAATTTCAAATCCAAAGTGCTGGATTAGAGAGCAAAAACAATAAAATGTCTCTGTCTCAATACTTTGAGCTCACTGTACACACACACACACACGTAGCATCAAGCTGTAATAAAGGTGTTTGTGATAGCAGTAAACAGTACTGTAGGTTTATCTAGGAGTCTGGGTGGCAGTAGTTGAACATTCACCTTGTCCCAGTAGCAAATCAGGTCCTGGATTTCCACAGAGGGCTCTTGCTTCTCCTCCTGGAGAAATCCATGGTTGCTTTTCACAATCTCATCCAACAGGAGAAAAGTCTGGGTAGAAACAATAGTTCACCAAGAGTTCAACAGTGATATACAGCCATGTCTCCTTATGTTAACAAAACTGCCACATCGAGATGGACCCGAGACTTTGTTTACAATCGTGCTGGATCGAGATGACACATTCAACAACTTGAGGATCTTGACTGCAATGATGCCTGTTACGTCCCTGGCTTTGAACAATCAGATGACATACAGTAATGAAAAGCCTGGCTGTGGCTCAGATCCCATGGTGATTTTACAGTCACTGATCATAAAGCATGATAATGTGACATGATTACATAACGAGTCTTAGGGGATCAGCCAGAGCTGGGCCTTGTGTTTCACGTTGGCATCCAGGCAACTGTCAGGACAGCTCATCTAAAATTAACTAAAAAGGAACCCAGCGCAGAGACGACACCTGCACTGTCGGAAGCCAACACGTGCAGAAGACGAGCCTTGCACAACTTCAGGAGTGCACTGGTATTGCATGGTTCACACCAAGAGATTATGCATTATCTCTGTTGACAGATATGTATTAAGTAAATGCACAATAACCAGAGCAACTGGGCAAGAATGGGATTCATATCCGCAGCAGCGCTTAGATCTGCATTTCACATGGATTCTTTTTAAGGGACGATGTGTCATAGCATCTCTACCTTGGATTCACTATACAGATACTGTGTGCTTCCCAGGAAAACATTACCATATGATAGCACAAATAAACACTAAAACTCCTTCGGAGAATGCAACCATTTAAGAAGTTCACATGTATTGTAATACCTTGATCCTGCGGACGCTGATGCGCGTCTCAGACAGTTTCTCTACGGCCGAGGGGAAGAAGAGGGTGACGGTGAGGCGGACGGCACTGTACAAAGACACGGTCACAAACACCCGGCTGGCTGAGATGGTGTTCCCCAGGAGGACGTAGACGGTGAAGGTGATGAAGACTATGATCTTACTGGCCGCAAAGAAGGAGGCCATGTTGAGGCCTCGCAGGTAGGAGCTCGACATGATCTTGGAGATCTCTTTCCTGGGGAGGGAAAATGAAAGAGGCATTCCGTAACAAAAACAAACCCAGAAAGCCGATGTGCACCACAGAGTACTATCGTATTCCCATAGCGGACGCTTGCTAATTGTTAACAAGTGCAAGTCAACATAAACAAATTGCAAGGACAGACACCCCAGCTCATAATGCTGTACAACTATCTTAAATGGTTTGTTGCACGCACAAAACAAATATTAGACAGCAGGGTTCTTGATCCAGGAGGGGATTTATCATCTCTGCTGTAACCAAGAAGCTTGATCTTGCAGGCTAGTCACTTAGCTAGCAAGTTAGCAAACCAAATACATAGCTGGATCCCTGAGTTGGAGCGAATTAAAAGTTAAACGTATAGCTAGCTATAAGATATTTAGCTGGCAAACAGTTGTGAATTTCAAGCGTAACTTGAACTTCACCTCTCTTGCGCTGGACAACAGTCGTCACGGAAGCTTCCGTTAACTCTGTGTGCTCTTTGTAAACTAACAGCAGGGAGGTCTGGCGCGCTGTCGACTGTGCCGCCAAAGCATGCTCGTGCAGCAGGGTCGATTTCCGCGCTTATAAACCCAGGGTCGTAACAATACCATGATCGGCTCAATCAGCTGCTTTGGGGAAGTGCTTCATAATCAAAAAAACAAAACAGGCGAAATGAAGAACACGATCTGCTTTATCTATTAACCTAGTGCACAAGATGACTGCAGGATGACTGCACTCAGTGTCCAGTTTAATTAGGTACACCACCCCGTTCACAAAAATGGTTAGCTTCTACAGACAGTAATTCACATGGCCATGGTTTGCTATATAAAGCAGGCAGACCGGCATCCAGTTACTGTTTGATTGAACGTTAGAATGGGCAAAGCAAGTGACCCAAAAGACTCTGAGCGTGGTATGATCGTGGCCGATTCCAGTATCTCAGAAACCCGCAGTGACTAGGGTTACCGAGAATGGTGCGACTGTCAAAAAAACATCCAGTCCGCGGTAGTCCTGTGAGCGAAAACAGCTAGTTGATGAGGCCGAATGAGAATGGTAAGAATCATGCAAGCTAACAGGGGGCCACAAACAGGCAAATAACGGAGCAGTACAACAGCGGTGTGCAGAACGGCATCTCGGAACACACAACTTGTCGGTCCTTGACACGGATGGGTTATTGCAGCAGGCGACCACACCGGGGTTCCACTCCTATCAGCTTAAAAAAAAGAAGTGGCTCCAATGGGCACACTATCACCAACACTAGATAATTGAGGAGTGGAAAAACATTGCCTGGTCCAATGGTAGAGAAAGGATTTGGTGTAAATAGCATGCGTCCATTGCCCCATCCTGCCTGGTGTCAACGGTACAGGCTGGTGGCGGTGTTGAAATGGTGTGGGGAATGTGTTCCTGGCACACGTTAAGTCTTTTGATACTAATTGAGCAAAGTTTCCAATCTCCGAAGAATTCAGACTGTTCTGGAAAAGGGGGGTCTGACCCAGTAGTAGACGGGTGTACCTAATAAATTGGCCACTGAGTGAAATAAATATATATAAGTATTGAAAAATCATACTGTGGGTATTTCAAAATACCCCAGTATAACCCTTTTCATTAGGCTTGGGTGGTAATTACTAGGATTTTAGTCGATTTGACTGACATCTGTATGTTTGTATAACTTATACATTTGTGTAAGTGTTACTTTGGCACAAAGTACTAGATAAGATTATCTAAAATGTCTGGACAAACCCTCAGAAGAGACAATGTAGTTAGTGTGTTTGACAGTTTCCTTAATAAACATTGTTACATCATCATAAGAAGCTATTGTTGGTGTCGATTCGTCATGACAGAAAAATTATAAGAAGAGAAAGGTCTTTGGTTAAAACACACCATGGGACTTTCACTCGCGTCAGCAATCCTAACAGGACAACCAGCTGAAATGAATCATGGGTGATAACAGAATTCTTGAAATAACACATTTCACAATCTGTAATGGGCTTTGGACAATAGCGCCTGTTAAGCCTTATTACAGTAACAATATCTACAAATCTAACACTATCTCAATATTGAGTTTGTTCTGTGCAGTGGGATCCGTGCAAAAGCTTCAATGTTATACTTTTTTTTTTACCTTCTGACTTCATTGACCAGTGCTGAGAAGGGCTTCTCCCAGGCATACATTTTGATGATCCTGATTCCAGACACCACTTCATTCATTGTGCGTATCCTATTGTCTGTCAAGGCTGCTGTTTTACTCCTGCAAGGAAAGGACAGTCATTTATTAGGTCTGGATTCCTCAACCCTCACACCCCCCCCCCCCCCCCCCCCCCCCCCCCCCCCCCAGCGATTTTATTTTTGGAAATCTGTTCCAAAGTATTCCCAAGCATAATAGAAAGATACATATGATTGTATACAAATGTAAGTAAGGTTTGAAATGACTATGATTTAGTCAAATATCTGTTTGGGCTTCCTGCAGCCAATTTGCAGTCCACAAATGTAATTGTTTTCCAGCCCCCTGAACATCTGCTCAAGAAAAGAAAAAAATCTCGCAGCTGAATCTAGTTGATGATCCCAGCATTAGGTTAAAAAAGACCACATATATATATATATATTTCCTGGACAATCCTGGTTTATTGACAAGACAGCCAATTGTGCCCTCACATGGTCCACGCTAGGGTTAGGCCCTCACATGGTCCACGCTAGGGTTAGGCCCTCACATGGTCCACGCTAGGGTTAGGCCCTCACATGGTGCCGTGTCTCCCGCGTGCTAGCGTAGCAACGACTACCCCGCTGGACCCTATGATCACTTGGTTACATAGCTGATGCTTGCTGGACTGTTCATTTATCACGGTACTCCACTTTGTTTATGTGTTGGCCCTAGCCCCGAACTCAGGCCCTGTGTGTAGTTAACCGACCCTCTCTGCCCATTCATCGCCATTTTACCTGTTGTTGTCTTACCTGTTGTCTTAGCTAGCTCTCCCAATCAACACCTGTGATTGCTTTATTTCTCTCTCAAATGTCAATATGCCTTGTATACTGTTGTTTAGGATAGTTATCATTGTTTTAGTTTACTGCGGAGCCCCTAGTCCCACTGCACATGCCTCAGATACCTTCTTTGTCCCACCTCCCACACATGCGGTGACCTCACCCAGTATAATCAGCATGTCCAGAGATGTAACCTCTTATCACTCAACTCAGTGCCTGGGCTTATCTCCACTGTACCCACACCCCACCATACCTGTCTGCACATTATGCCCTGAATCTATTCTACCACACCCAGAAATCTGCTCCTTTTATTCTCTGTCCCCAACACACTAGACGTACCCTCTTCCTACTCCTCCTCTGTTCCTCAGGTGATGTGGAGGCTAACCCAGGCCCTGCGTGTCCCCAGGCACTCTCATTTGTTGACTTCTGTAATTGAAAAAGCCTTGGTTTCATGCATGTTAACATCAGAAGCCTCCTCCCTAAGTTTGTTTTACTTACGGCTTTAGCACACTCCGCCAACCCTGATGTCCTTGCCGTGTCTGAATCCTGGCTTAGGAAGGCCACCAAAAATTCTGAGATTTCATTACCCAACTACAACATTTTCCATCAAGATAGAACTGCCAAAGGGGGAGGAGTTGCAATCTACAGCAGAGATAGCTTGCAAAGTTCTGTCATACTTTCTAGGTCTATGTCCAAACAGTTTGAGCTTCTAACTTTAAAAATAAATCTCTCCAGAGATAAGTCTCACTGTTGCCGCCTGTTATAGACCCCCCTCAGCTCCCAGCTGTGCCCTGGACACCATGTGTGAATTGATTGCACCCCATCTATCTTCAGAGTTCATTCTGTTAGGTGACCTAAACTGGGATATGCTTAACACCCCAGCAGTCCTACAATCTAAACTAGATACCCTCAATCTCACACAAATGATCAAGGAAACCACCAGGTACAACCCTAAATCTGTAAACATGGGCACCCTCATAGATATCATCCTGACCTTGCCCTACAAAGGGATCTCAGCGATCACTGCCTCATTGCCTGCATCCACTATGGGTCCACGGTCAAATGACCACCCCTCATCACTGTCAAACGCTCCCTAAAACACTTCTGCAAGCAGGCCTTTCTAATCGACCTGGCCCGGGTATCCTGGAAGGATATTGACCTCATTCCATCAGTCGAGGATGCCTGGTCATTATTTAAAAGTAATTTCCTCACCATCTTAAATAAGCATGCCCCTTTTGAAAAATGTAGAACTAAGAACAGATATAGCCCTTGGTTCCCTCCAGACCTGACTGCCCTTGACTAGCACAAAAACATCCTGTGGTGGACTGCAATAGCGTCGAATAGTCCCAGCGATATGCAAATGTTCAGGGAAGTCAGGAACCAATACACGCAGTCAGTCAGGAAAGCAAAGGCTAGCTTTTTCAAACAGAAATGTGCATCCTGTAGTTCTGACTCCAAAAGGTTTTGGGACACTAAAGTCCATGGAGAACAAGAGCACCTCCTCCCAGCTGCCCACTGCACTGAGGCTAGGTAACACGGGTCACCACCGATAAATCCATGATAATCGAACATTTCAAGAAGCATCTCTCTACAGCTGGCCATGCTTTCCTCCTGGCTACCCCAACCCCGGCCAACAGCTCCGCACCCCCCGCAGCTACTTGCCCGAGCCTCCCCAGCTTCTCCTTCACCCAAATCCAGATAGCAGATGTTCTGAAAGAGCTGCAAAACCTGGACCCGTACAAATCAGCTGGGCTAGACAATCTGGACCCTCTTTCTAAATTGAGCCACTGCCATTGTTGCAACCCCTATTACCAGTCTGTTCAACCGCTCTTTCGTATCGTCCGAGATCCCTAAAGATAGGAAAGCTGCCGCGGTCATCCCCCTCTTCAAGGGGGAGACACTCCAGACCCAAACTGTTATAGACCTATATCCATCCTGCCCTGCCTTTCTAAAGTCTTCGAAGGCCAAGTTAATAAACAGATCACTGACCATTTCGAATCCCACCGTACCTTCTCCGCTGTGCAATCTGGTTTCCGAGCTGGTCATGGGAGCACCTCAGCCACGCTCAAGGTACTAAACTATATCATAACCGCCATCGATAAAAGACAGTACTGCGCAGCCGTCTTCAACCTGGCCAAGGCTTTCGACTGTCAATCAGCAATTCTCAGGCCAACTCTTTTCTCTGTATATATCAACGATGTCGCTCTTGCTGCAGGGGATTCCCCGATCCACCTCTACGCAGACGACACCATTCTGTATACATCTGGTCCTTCTCTGGACACTGTGTTAACAAACCTCCAAACAAGCTTCAATGCCATACAACACTCCTTCCGTAGCCTCCAACTGCTCTTAAACGCTAGTAAAACCAAATGCATGCTTTTCAACCGTTCGCTGCCCGCACCCGCCCGCCCGACTAGCATCACTACTCTGGACAGTTCTGACCTAGAATACGTGGACAACTACAAATACCTAGGTGTCTTGCTAGACTGTAAACTCTCCTTCCAGAAATCTCCAATCCAAAAATCAAATCTAGAAATCGGATTTCTATTTCACAACAAAGCCTCCTTCACTGGCGCCGCCAAACTTACCCTAATAAAACGGACTATCCTACCGATCCTCGATGATGTCATCTACAAAATAGCTTCCAATACTCTACTCAGCAAATTGGATGTAGTCTATCACAGTTCCATCCGTTTTGTCACCAAAGCCCCTTTTACCACCCACCACTGTGACTTGTATGCTCTAGTCGGCTGGCCCTCGCTACATATTCATTGCCAGACCCACTGGCTCCAGGTCATCTATAAGTGCCAGCAGCATTTTGTGCCAGCAGCATACCACCCTGCATACCACTGCTGGCTTGCTTCTGAAGCTAAGCAGGTTTGGTCCTGGTCAGTCCCTGGATGGGAGACCAGATGCTGCTGGAAGTGGTGTTGGAGGGCCAGTAGGAGGCACTCTTTCCTCTGGTCTAAAAAATGTTTCCCACTGCCCTGTGTAGAGTGCTGTCTTTAAGATGGGCCGTTAAACGGGTGTCCTGACTCTGAGGTCATAAAGATCCCATGGCACTTATCGTAAGAGTAGGGGTGTTAACCCCGGTGTCCTGACTAAATTACCAATCTGGCCCTCAAACCATCACGGTCATCTAATAATCCTGTTTACAATTGGCTCATTCATCCCCCTCCTCTCCCCTGTAACTATTCCCCAGGTCGTTGCTGTAAATGAGAATGTGTTCTCAGTCAACTTACCTGGTAAAATAACAGATAAATGAAGAAAAGAAAGTCTATGCTAGGTAAAGCTCTGCCTTATCTCTGGTCACAATACCCACATGCTCCAGCAGGTATAGCTCACTGGTCATCCCCAAAGCCAACCTTTCCTTCCAGTTCTCTGCTGCCAGTGACTGGAATTAATTGCAAAAATTGCTGAAGCTAGAGACTTACATTTCCCTCACTAACTTTAAACATCAGCTATCTGAGCAGCTAACCAATCACTGCACATAGCCCTACTTCATCCCCCATATTGTTTTTATTTACTTTGCTGCTCTTTTGCACACTAGTATCACTACTTACACACCATCATCTGCTCATCTATCACTCGTGTTAATCTGCAAAATTGTAATTACTTTTCTACTATGGCTTATTTATTGCCTTACCTCACAACATTTGCACACACTGTATATAGACATCTTTTTCTATTGTGTTATTGACTTTACGCTTGTTTATTCCATGTGTAACTCTGTGTTGTTGTTTCTGTTGCACTGCATTGCTTTATCTTGGCCAGGTCACAGTTGTAAATGAGAAATTGTTCTCAACTAGCTTACCTGGTTAAATAAAAGGTGAAAAAAAAGGTTCAACATTAGGGTTAGGATTATGTTCTCATATGGTCTATGCTAGGGATAATCATTACACATCATAAAAGCAGTCCAAAGATCAATTTGTAAAGCAATTGGTATGTTCATTGGGTTTCATATTGGGCAAGAAAAGGCACTCACTGACCTCCCTGCGTGTTTTGAAAAATCTTAAGCTCAGACTCCTATCTACATTGTGTGTTACCTGAACTTGGAGAAGAGCCTTCCAAACATGGTCTGCGTTGGCATAAGGATGACGAGGACGGCCATGCCTGCGAGGCATGATGGGCCAATCTCCACCCACAGCAGCCCCAGGACGGCCGCTGCCTGGAGAGGCCCTACCCACAGGAAGTGCAGGAAAATAGTCACCTGTAACCAAGAGGGATCATGTGTTGGAACTCATAGGGTGAGTGTTTCGAAACAAGAACAGAATTTTGGGAGGTTATGGTACATCAGTTGTCTCAAATTCCCTCCAGCAGGCCACCACAAGTGACTTATGGGCCTGATGTGGCCCACAAGCCATGAGTTGTAGACCCGTGTTCTAGACCCCCGTGTTACATCTATAACATGGCTGCTTCATCTACACTGTAGTTTGATGCTACAGTCACTGAATTCAACTGTGCACATTCCATTAAGCCATGTTCTAAACAGTAATATGTAGCAGCACCTTTCCTTGACTTTGAATCATTGACCACAATATGCAATAAAACAGCAGGGTGGAGTAGGGCAGTGTTTCCCAACCGTGGTCCTTGAGTACCCCTAACAGTACACAGTTTCATTGTAGCCCTGGACAAACACACCTCATTCAACTCATTGAGGGCTTCATGATTAGTTGACAAGTTTAATCAGGTGCACTTGTCCAGGGTTACAATAAAAGTGTGTACTGTTGGGGGTACTGGGGAAATAGGATTGGGAAACACTGGAGTAACAAGTCAAAATGTTAATTTGTCTGCCAGGTGCCTGGAGAAGCCTGTGACTCTGACCTTTATCAAAATGCACAGTACTGTACTTTAAAAACTCAAGTGTTACTTTGACTGGCACCATGCAGGTTAACAACTCAGTCAGCCTTGTGCGACTTAGGCAATCTTCCAGGGTTGAAGTAACACAGCTGATATTGGATTGGGTCTGTCTGTCTGCACAGTGGATCAAAAGGTCTTAAAAGTATAGGTTCATTTACAACAGATTTTTCTACTGTTGCTAATACACTAAGTCAGCAATATGCAAAGTGACAAAAAAAAAATGCATTACAGGGTTCATACCTCATCAAACTTGTTGACATCGTTGGATAGCAGGTTCACTATTTGGCCTGTGGTTGTTTTTCCCATCGCTGCACTGCTGAGACACAGGGCCTATGGGGTGACATATACATTACCAAGTTAATTATTGCAAACTCAATAAATGACCAGGTCATTTGTCACAATACGAAGAAGAAAATACCTACATGTCAATTTGGAAAGGCAGTCATACCCTAGAGCAGGGTTTCCCAGCCCTCTCCTCAGGGACCACTAGTTGTTTCACATTTTTTATGTAGCCCTAAACTGGCACACCGGATTGAATTACTCTATAAATCATCAACCCCTTGACTAATTGAATCAGGTGTGCAAGCTTAGGTTTAAAAAAGTGAAACGTATGGGTTGGGAAATACTGCCCTAGAGCAGGGGTGTCAAACTCAAACCAAGGAGGGCCAAGTGTCTGCAGGTTTTTCCTTTCAATTAAGACCTAGACAACCAGGTGAGGGGAGTTCCTTACTAATCAGTGACCATAATTCATCAATGAAGTACAAGGGTGGAGCGAAAACCCGCAGATACTTGGCCCTCTGGAATGAGTTTGACATGTGCCCTAGAGGGAGGGTGGCTCATCCTTTAGTCTGCCAAGTTCATGTTCAGGACATCAGATACAACCTTGAAAAAAACTGTTAAAACATTTAAAAAGGTCTGTAGGCATGTGTCTCTTATACTGACCTTCTTGTAGATCATGTGACACATGGCTACTCGCATTTTCATGCCGGTCCTCTGGACGTGGAAGAAGTAAAGGTGATGCGTGACGGCCAAGATCAGGGTGGACAGACAGACACCAGCAGCGTAGCCAAAGGCCTCATACAGTGCATCCATATTATCAGGATCGTACTTCTCAAAGTATTGGATCAGCTTTCCCAAGAACACTGGCTGGATCACCTTAATCACCTCCTATTGGGGGAACAAGAGAAGAGGTAGAGAATACAGAGGATATGAGGTGAATCCACAGCTTGATATATAAAACATATGGCTAAGATATCATTAATTCCCTAGCAGGGTACCAGTAAGTCTTACACGGGTCGTGTTTTTTCTTCTACATACCTCAATAAGAGTAAAGATCCCCAACACTGCGTAGGGTTTCCAGTAGCACTTGATCAGGACTTTGGCGAGTTTGGGAGGCCTGAGATCTTTGGCAGCCTTCTGCACCTCATGGTCCCAAAGACTGTGGAGAGATGGCTTTCATTTTACTTTGGGAGAATCTCAATTGCAATGACTTGATTTCTCACGTCCTCGCCAATGAGTTTTGAGGAGGCGAGGACCGACGACGCAAGGTATCCCTATAGGTACCTGGATGTTCAACTCTGCATTGCATCATGTGGTGATACAATTACCCTTAAAGGGGCAATCTAGGATTGGTACATCCATTTCTTTACATTTAAATGAATGATTATATAGCCATTGATTTGTGAGCTTAGTTCAACTGTCTTAATCCATCACAACACAAAATAAGCTTGTTTTACTCCACTGTGTCTAAACAATGTCATTGTAAGCAAACACTATACATATTCAACACATGGTTAAAACTATCATTCTGACCTCATGGATGGTCAGTGTTTGCATCCATTGCTCTGTCTGAATCTTAGAGTATGAATGTGTAACTCAAAGAAACTCACTGAAGGTTCATAATATAAAACAATATCAGATCAGTCTTGAATGTCCTAATTACACACCAATGTGTCGCCAGATCACACATGGAACACCTTTAAATAGTTCTGAAGTAACTACATTGATTTGTCATTTTAAAATATATCGAGGTAGTTTTCCCTGCAAAAAACAATATTTTAAAATAGTTTATATTACTCAAACCACCTGCGGGCTGAAATGGACCCCCTGCAATGTTTGACACCCCTGTTTAGTTAAAGACAACGGATTGATCAGCATGACCACATTTAACAAACATAGGATCTGTTATTTACATTTGTGTACCTCCCTTTAGTATGATACGCTACGTTGCGAATAGAATAATGGTCTGGTTACTTAAGACAGAAACAAAAGTAGGTCAGGGAGCATGGGTCTGTCCAGCAACTCAAAGGTTGCATGTTTTAGTCACGTCGGGGACGACTGTAGCATTTTAGCCAACCCTTCCCCTAACCTCAACTTAAATTCTCCATACCTGCTAAGCAAATACTCCTAACCTGCTGCTTTAGCCACTAACGTTAGCCACAAATACTAACAACGCAACAAGAAGCCCGGTCTCAGAGAAAGATGTATAATACTATACGTCCTCCAAGATGATTGATATATTCAGTCATCCAATATGTATGATGTGGTACAATAGTTCTTACATTTTGTAAGGTAACCTATAATAAATGGAGGGAGACAAGTGTACATTCCAAATCCTACAAATCTCCCTGAGGCCAGGTTGGATAGGTGAATATTCACAATGTCTTGGTGAAATGCTGAAACACTTTGTTTATTTTTTCCCTCATTTACAGGAGGGTATGCATGCTTCCTTTTATTGAGTCATTTTATAACGGTCCTTGAAAGCAGACAGGACAGGCAGCATGTAAAATATTAACAAGGACATGTTAAATGCTGCAACTCCTTTCCACCCATTTATCAAAGGGTAAACAGCCAAAAGGATATGGCTTTCATGATATGCTTGGTGTATAGTAGTGGTAGGATAAACATCCTCAGGGCGATAAGCAACTGGTTTGAAGGCGATTCCGCTATTACATTTTATTTAAAGGTGATGTTTGGGCTTAATTAACCACAATTCATCAGGCCACTTCTGTCTTGGTTCAAAATGATACGTTTGCCATACCTCTGTAGTTCCTCTCCCAGTCTTTCAGACCCATCCTCCGGAAGCACTTTGTACATGTCATCTTCCTCTAGCCTTCGTTTGTATCCAATGCGGAACAAAGGATTTAGCCAGCTAATGAAAAGGGGAAGAGAGAATATATGGAAAAGGGGAAGAGAACAGAGATGAAGAGAAGTGTTTAATACATGTGGTGTTACATTCAGGATGAGCAGGGCAATGCATGCACTAGACCAGGGGTTCCCAAACTCCTTCCTGGGCCCCCCATGGGTGCACGTTTTGTTTCCAGTTTTTTTCTTCCTAGCACGACACAGCTGATTCAAATAATAAAATATTGATGATGAGTTAGTTATTTGAATCACTGTGTAATGATAGGGGGGAAAAACTAAATGTGCACTCCGGGAGGCTCCAGGGCCGAGTTTGGGAAACGCTGCAGCAGACCAGTGCGTCCTAAACTTTTTCACTCATGCTCCCCTTTCATCTAGGGATAGGAATTACCAGGGACCTCACAATATAATATAATCCTGATTCTTACGTGGCGATATGATATGCATTGTGATTCAATGCTGCGATTTTTATTGTGATTCAATGTCCCAAACATATTGCTCACCATATGTCTGCTGCAGAGGGACAAGAGAGAGCTATGAGAACGAGTTTTGATCTGTCATGGAAATAAGAAAGTGGTGAAATGAATTGACTCCCTATTTAAAAAGAAGATAGAGAACATGATATGAAGGGGAACAAATACTGGAGATATGGTACAGCTACAGCAAACTAGCACAAAAATAATGTTGGGATAGTCAAAACGATAGCTACATAATCAGGATATTATTTTTGATCTATCGTTTTTCCCCGATCACTACTTTCATAATCACCTGGACATTTCTGACAAGTTATAAATAGCTCTACGGTCTGCAATGACAAGAGGGAAAACTGCTGATGCACTACCCAATTTCGAAATTGCACCTTGTGCATTATACTACTACAACTTATTTTTAAAGTTTTGGTTATTCCTCATCTCCCACTACCTCTTCAAGCCCCCACTGCAGACCCCTCGCGGCCCCCAGTTTGGGAACCACTGCAGTAGACGATCTACTCTATTTGTGACATAGGCCTACTGGTAGCATTTCTTTGTAAAAAACATTTATTGCAAATGCTTGAGTACCCAACTGTGTGCTCTGTGCATGTAAAATGTACAAATTGTCAGCAAATGCCTTAGCAAACTTTTTTTTAAATACCTACTCCAGTCTTCTTTTGAGCTAATTTGCACTGAAAAAAAAGATTTTGCTCAAAGGATTTTGTTTTACCCATTTGTACATTACTGTCTTTATACGTGGGGTGGGGTATTGTTTTTCAACTGGAAAAGTCAACAACAAAAATAGCTGGAGCGCGTCTTTAATGTAAATATAAGGCACAGATTGTCTAATTCAATTCAAAATGAGGCATTCAACCTTTCCCTTCTCGCAGAGGTTTACCTCTGAGTGTATCCGAAACAAACAAGGTGGGGATTAATAGCCTAGTTTGCGCAAACAATATTCTTGGTTAATAAATTACTGGAATCTTATTTGGCACCATACATAATCCAAGACTATGAATCAACCGGAAATTGTGATTTCACAGTGGGGGAAACCATGGAATTACATTGGTTTATTACACAAAGTGCGTTGTACCCGACTAGTGCTTTTTAAGTTATAAGTGTTCATTATCACGTTATACCCAATTTAATTAAACAGCTAATCGTTTAACCTCTCAAACTCAAATTGACTGAAGATCTTTCGAATAGCCGAACAGTAAAAACTATAACGACTATCGACTATCTGTAGAGCCTAGCTCAGCTTCATTTCAATAACCCGGCAGCGAAGGTTGCTGACTTACCAGAAGAATACCTGGGAGAAAAGATTAGCTGTTGCCGATGGATTCGTCTTCGCATCTTTTTTTACCGGTTCCATATTTCCCTGCTGGCACTATTCAAAGATTTAGCCAACGTCCACGTGTGCGGTCGCCACCTCCACTCTTCAAAACTGTAACTTTATTTTCTGTTGTGTAACATAGTTGCACGCACATGGTACTAAATTACAAGACAGACAGCCAATAGAAAATGTGATAATTATGTAAAGCCAATCACTGATCTCGAGTCGGAATTGTGCTGTGGCACGACACGCGCTAGCTAGCGCCAAACAGGGTCGTCCCTAGTTACCAAAGTCATAATCCCCGCCTATTTCTAAAAAGTATCTTCTTAATTTTTATTGTTGTAACCTTAACCACACTGCTAACCTTATGTCTAACCTTAAATGAAGATCAAAAAGTACATTTGGGTTTTCATGAATTAAAAAGCCCGTTTTTATTTTGTGGCTGTGGTAACTAGTGGAAACCAGGGAGCCGTGGAAGTATAGTAATTGGTGACAGTCAATAGCTGAGACTGAGGTCTCATTCAGTAATGTCCAAAATGTGATTGCATAGTACTGCATGCTACATCCTTTCTAGGGGTAGAGCCAGGTTGGCTCTAAGGGCAACTTCTACCTGGAGCTAACTTCGAGTTCATGAACCTCCTGGTTCAATTGAAGGCATTGGTTTGTTGAGAACATGAACTCTACAAAGATACTGCTGCAATTTATTGAATTCTCCATGTGTTCTATATTAAAGGGCACTTCATTTAATATAACAGGCTATTAAAATTCAATATTGGTGCATCATTTCTACTTAAAATGTCAAAGGAAAGGCACTATTTTTGTGGAACGACCCTCTAACAAATATGAGAGCTTCAGTCTTGAGAGTTTAAGCAAATCAACATCAAACATATCACTGTGTAAGTGTGTGAAGCCGCCCTATAACAGTTATGTACCATACCTATTTGTTATTTGGTTACAAACAAATAATAAAAACAATAGGGTTCCTGCATCTTTGGTGCTAAGAACCCTAAATAGGTGTGACACAAAACGAACTGTAAACCTGACTGTGTGTTCATGTTCCTGAATCCCAGCTAACAAAAACGTATCCTTAGAACATACGTAGATTATCATGTTCCAGGGATGTGATCTGGTTTCTCTCTCTAGCAGAATGGGTAGTAAACAGTGACACCATAACAACCATCTGTTATATATTAGTGCTGTGGCAAATATGTACTCAGTGAGGATCTAACCTTCAAGCAATTAATTTGAACCACATGTAACCACACAGAGAGCAACAACTTTTCAGCATGCACATACACTATTCTTGACACAAAGCATTTTTGAATGTAATTTTCAACAGCGAAAGCTACTGTAGACCCACTGTAAGGCTCACTAAAGCATCGCTCTCTCTTTTCTCTCTTGCCTCTCTCTGTATAGCCACATATATACCTGGCGCTAACATGCATCCTTTTTCCTGATCTTGTTCACATTCTGATTGTGCCCATATTTTCAGAAACGTGTCTACACATTGTATTCAAATGTGGCTCATATCTTTCCACTGTGTCCGCATTGGGACCAGATTTCCTGGTCCCTCCCTGTATGCAAATTATTTGACAGCTACTCTTTCAAAATAATATGTGTTTATTTATTTTAAGACACATGTTGATGCCATAAGTCAATGGTCCCATTGGGCACACACTGGTTGAATCAATGTTGTTTCTACGTCATTTCAATGGAATTACGTTGCAATAATAATATTTTAAATGGTTTCATTGTCCATATCTGTCTACACTTGTAAGATATCCGGACACAATGCGTTCCTGACTACTTTCAGAGGTGGTCAGGAAGATCAAATCACAATCGGATCACAATGCATCTTTTAATCGTCTACACCTGTCTGAAAATGTGTGCAAAATCAGAATGTGGACACGATAAAAAGTGAACAAGATAAATCAATGAAAGAGTGGATTGCAGGTCCTTCTTCAGGTAAAGGGCCTGGTGAGAGAGAACCCTCTTCCCCCCTCCTATACCTATCCTCCATCCCTGATCTGCCCTTTCACCACAGACAAAGGAGTGGCTCCGGGAGCTCTTGCAGGAGCAGACAAATCGTCTCCTAACTCTTTTTCTCTCTCTCCTTTTCTCTTTCTCTCTTTTCTCTTTCCCTAAATTCAATTCAAAGAGCTTTATTGGCATGGGAAACATGTTTACATTGCCATAGGAATAGAAAATAATAATAGAAAATAAACAAAAGGGAAATAAAGAAGGGAAATTAAAGAAGGGAAATTAACAATCACAAATTATCAGTAAACATTACACTCACAAAGGTTTTACAATAATATAGACATTTCAAATGTTATATTATTGGCTATGTTGTAACAATGTGACAATAGTTGAAGTATGAAAGGGGAAATACATAAACCAATAAATATTGTTTGTATTTACAGTGGTGTTTGTGTTCCACTGGTTGCCCTTTTCTTGTGGCAACAGGTCACATATCTTGCTGCTGTGGTGACACACTATGGAATTTCACATAATAGATATGGGAGTTTATCAATATTGGATTTGTTTTAAAATGATTTTTTGTTTCTGTGCAATCTGAGGGAAATGTGTGTCTCTAATATGGTCATAAGGAGGTTAGGAAGTGCAGTTCGGTTTCCAGTTCATTTTGTGGCCAGTGGGCACATAGTCTGTCATCTCCTGAGAGCCAGGTCTGCCTTTGGCGGCCTTTCTCAATAGCAAGGCTATGCTCACTGAGTCTGTACATAATCAAAGCTTTAATTTTGGGTCAGTCACAGTGGTCAGGTCTTCTGCTACTGTGTACTGTCTGTTTAGGCCCAAATAACATTCCAGTTTGCTCAGTTTTTTGTTGAGTCTTTTCTAGGTTTCAAATAATTCTCTTTTTTTTCTCTCATGATTTGGTTGGGCCTAATTGTGTTGCTGTCTTGGGGCTATGTGGGGACGGTTTGAGTCCCTGTACCAGCTGGCTGAGGGGACTTTTCTCCAGGTTCACCTCCCTGTGGGTGAGGGATTTGTTAAGGAAGGTTTGAAAATTGCTTCTTTGTAGGTGATTGTACAATTTCATTTATTTTTTTCTGGATTTGAATAATTAGTGGGAATCGTTCTAATTCTGCTCAGCATGCATTATTTGATGTTTTTTGTCCTGCATTTCATTGAATTTAATTGTACAATCTAGTGGGCTCTGGTAGTCTTCAATAGCTGATTCTAAGATTTTTAATTGATCATCTATATGTTTTCACTGTTTGTTCTTTGTTATAGGGCCAAAAAGATTGTATGGATAAACCACTTCCACATGTCAATTTTGGAAAGATAGCTCTTTATGTTGTCGTTTGTTTAGTGTGTTCCAATTTCCCCCAGAAGTGGTTAGATTCTATGGATTCTTCAATTACATTGAGCTGATTTCTGACATGTATTTCTGTACTGTTTTAGCGTTTAATCAAATAAAATGTTATTAGTCACATGCGCCGAATACAACAGGTAAGCTTATTTACGAGCCCCTAACCAACAATGCGATGGCTAGAAGACCGGTGATGTCGACCACCGAACGCCGCCCGAACAAGGAGAGGAACCGACTTCGGCGGAAGTCGTGACTGTACTCCCCCCTTGACACGCGGCTCCAGCAGCGCGCCAACACCGGCCTCGAGGACGACCCGGAGGGCGAGGTGCAGGGCGATCCGGACGGAGACGGTGGAACTCCCGCAGCATTGAAGGGTCCAACACGTCCACCACTGGAACCTAGCATCTCTCCTCCGGACCGTACCCCTCCCACTCCATGAGGTATTGAAGGTCCCTCGCCCGACGCCTCGAATCCAGTATGGAGCGAACGGAATACACCGGGGCCCCCTCAATATCCAGAGGAAGCGGAGGAACCTCCCGCACCTCAGACTCCTGAAGCGGGCCAGCCACCACCGGCCTGAGGAGAGACACATGGAACGAGGGGTTAATACGGTAATCAGGGGGAAGCTGTAACCTGTAACTAACTTCGTTCAGTATCCTCAGGACTTTAAATGGCCCCACAAACCGTGGCCCCAGCTTCCGGCAGGGCAGGCGGAAGGGCAGGTTTTGGGTTGAGAGCCAGACCCGGTCCCCCGGTGCGAACACCGGGGCCTCACTGCGGTGACGGTCTGCACAGGGTTTATGGCCAGCGCACTCTCGCGACCACCCCGTGAGAGCCCTCCGTTGCCATGAAACAGTGGGGTCATGACAAGCTAACCAGGGTAGGCCTAGCACCATGGGAAACACAGGAGAGTCAATGAGGAAGAGACTGATTCTCTCCTTGTGACCTCCCCTGCATCACCATGCCCAGAGGAGCGGTGGCCTCCCTAATCAACTCTGACCCTAATGGTCGACTGTCTAAGGCGTGAACTGGGAAGGGCATAGCCACTGGAACAATGGGGATCCCTAAACTATGGGTGAAGGATCTGTCTATAAAATTCCCAGCTGCGCCTGAATCGACGAGCGCCTTATGCTGGGAATGCGGGGAAAACTCAGGAAAAGTAACATACAAAAACATGTGTGCAACAGAGGGCTCTGGGTGAGAATGGTGCCGTTATCCAGCCGAATGGACAGGTCCACCAGCTGGTCGACGGTGAGGGTGGTGTACCCGCAGGCCAACTCCCGACGGACGTCCTTGCGCAAACTGCAGCGATAGTGGTCGATCAGGGCCCTGTTGTTCCATCCCACGCCGGCGGCCAGGGTACGAAAGTCCATCACGAACTTCTGGGCACTCCTCGTCCCATGCCTCAGATGGCATGGGACGAGGATGGAAAATGGAAAATCCTCGAAATGGTCCAGCACCACATATCCTTCTCCCCACCCGGCGTTGGCCCAATCCAGGGCTTTCCCCGAGGGGCATGAGATGAGGGCGGACACCTTCTCACGGCCCGAATGAGCCGGGTGGATGGTTGCCAGGTAGAGATCCAGCTGCAACAGGAAACCCTGGCAGCGTGCAGCCGTCCCATCATACTCCCGGGGAAGGGCGAGAGGAATCCCACTGGGACCGGGTGCAGAGGGGGTGAGTAGTGGAGACCCGGTTGTGCTGGTGGAGGCGCTGGAGGAACTCCCTGTCTCTCCCAGCGGTCCATGGTTTGGACGATGCGGCCCATGGTGGTGCCGAGATGGTGGAGAATTGCCGCATGCTCCCGGACGCGTTCCTCGACCCCTATACCAGGGGTACTTACTCCTGCTGACTCCATATTCGGGTGTGAAATTCTGTAAGACGTGCGTGACTGGCTGCAGGGAAGTCAGGCACAGGAGAGCAGAACTGGGTAATAACCGGAGCAGTTTAATATGCAAAAACCAACGGCACCCAGAACAACAAAATATGGGTACAATATAACCCGTCGCGAACCAGTCAGAGTGCACAAACACTCTACAACAAACAATTTCACACACAGACATGGGGGTAAAGAGGGTTAAATACACGACAAGTAATGAGGGAATGTAAACCAGGTGTGTGGGAAAACTAGACAAAACAAATGGAAAATGAAAGGTGGATCGGCGATGGCTAGAAGACCGGTTGCATCGACCACCGATGCCGCCAGAACAAGGAGAGGTCGTGACATTAAGTCGTACTTTAAAGTATTTTTACTTAAGTTCTTTACCACCACTGCCAGGAAGTTGTCTGAAAGGAATTTAATTTGTTGTTGGCTAATTGTTTTCTGTTAGGTTTCTACACTATTTTCCTTCCATCTTTAGCATTTCTTAATAGTATGCAGTTTCTTCGGCTTTGATGCCTCATGATTGAGTATTGCTCTGTTCAAGAAGGCTGTGATTTTGCTGTGATCTGATAGAGGTGTCAGTGGGAGGACTGTGACCGCTCTGAGATACTCTGGGTTGAGGTCAGTGATGAACTAGTCTACACTACTACTGCCATGGTAGGCGTACCTACCGTAAGAGTCCCCTCGAAGCCTACCGTTGACTACAGTATGTACAGACCCAGTGTGCGACAGAGCTGCAGGAGTTGTGACCCGTTTTTGTTGGTTGTTTTGTCGTAGTTGTGTCTAGGGGGGATATTGTAGAAGGAATGCTGTTTTACTGGAAGAAGGAGAGAAGGTGACTGGCGAATTGCAGGCGCTGAAGCTCAGCGTGAAGACACAATCAAATGTTTTATGACATTGTTTGGATGGCTGACCATTTGTGGGCTAACATAAGGGGTCAAACACAGGGGTTTTCTCCAGCGCGGGGCGTTCCCATGGAAGTCATGGGGTCACTGATGCCAGAAGAGGAATGAAATAGACAAAATGAATGTTACTGTATGAATGAAATTGTCATGTTTGCATTGTCTCAAGAGTTTATAAAGAGCTATGACTTATGATATATTTAATTGTACTGCAAGTGCTATGGATTTATTGTTACAGGGAAGCTGTATTCTTTTGTTCATTGGACAGGGATAGTTAAAAGAGGAGTGACACAGAGATGCGCTCCTATCAGTTAAATTGATTAGATTAGAATCTGGGTATGTGGTTCCTGTCTTTTGTTTTTACTAGCAAAGTGCAAAAAAAAGCTATTTGGGGGTGGGGGTGAGGGTGAGTTTCTGCTTGAATTTGGTTAAGAGGGTAGTGAATTTGCTCATACTTTGAGAACGTGCTACCAAGCTCCTGTGTGTATCAGACACATTGTTTATTCTCTTTTTCTCAAACAGATTTAAGTCAAAATTGTAACTCGTCCACTCAGGAACATTCACTGTCTGCTGAAAAGGGAATTCATCACCCAATATCTGGTGGAAAGCACACTGAACCAGGTTTTCCTATAGGACTTTGTCTGTGCTTAGCTCCATTCCATTAATTTTTTATCCAGAAAAACTCCCCAGTCCTTAACGATTACAAGCATGCTCATAACATGATGCACTCACCACTATGCTTGAAAATATGAAGAGTGGTAAATGTGTTGTATTAGATTCAAAGGACGTTGGTGGCACCTTAATTGGGGAGGACGGGCTCCTGGTAATGGCTGGAGCGAAATAATAAGAATGGTATCAAATGCATTAAATACATGGTTTCCATGTGTTTGATGCCATTTAATTTCCTCCGTTCCAACCATTATTATGAGCCGTGCCTCAGCAGCAGCGGTTTCCATTCTCTCCGGCAACTGAGTTAGGAAGGACGCCTGAATCTTTGTAGTGACTGGGTGTATTGATACACCATCCAAAATGTAATTAATAACTTCACCATGCTCAAAGGGATATTCAATATATGCTTTTTTTTTACCCATCTACCAATAGGTGCTCTTCTTTGCGAGGCATTGGAAAACCTTCCTGGTTTTTGTGGTTGAATCTGTGTTTGAAAGTCCATGCAACTTATTATGTGACTTGTTAAGCAACATTTTTACTCCTGAAGTTATATAGGCATGCCATAACAAAGAGGTTGAATACTTATTGAATCAAAACCTTTGAGCTTTTCATTTGTAATTCATTTGTAAAAATGAATTTAATCCATTTAAATATAGGCTGTAATACAACAAAATGTGGAAAAAGTCAAGGGGTGTGAATACTTACTCAAGGCACTGTGGGTAGCACACAATATGACATTTTTCTCTGTTGAGATTATTTCCTTATTTATTTCTAACCAGATGTAAAATGTTCCTGTTTTTATTATTTAATTGAGTGGGTTAGGTCTGCTCTATACCAAATTAGCATACTCCCGGAGTCTCTTCCCTGTTTCACACCAGGTCATTTGGTGGATGGGACTACCAGCTCTCTGTAACCTAGATGGAAACCAGTGGGTACATTTCCTCTATATCATGTTTCTTGTAGGATGACAATGTCTGTATTTCCCGATTTCTTCAGTGAAGTCTGGGTTCCTGCTCTTTAGTCCAATGGCAGACCTTGTATAATCCAGGATGAAATAGTCAAAGCTTTGTGTTACATAGTGTCCAGTGTTGTTATTTGTGTGGTTTAGGCTCGGACCAATAGGTGTGAGCTGAGTATCTGGTGCTTGCCTCTTAGGCTGCAGGATGGGGCTTGGGCGGGTGTATTAGTGGGGGTTGGGCCTGTTGCTCTGCATACGGCCTTTCTCTTTCTCTCTAACTCTCTCTTTCTCATTATCTTCATTACAGCAAAGAACAGAGATAACACCCTCTGGGTGTGGTGCTTTGGCTGAAACTAAAAACAGCAGAGTCATGCTATCTTGCTGTAGCTTTTTAGCTCCTCTCTGGGGCCAGAGCTCAGGGAGAACAGCCAACAAGGGATTACACTATTGCCCTGCTCAACCAACTCAGTAAAATCCATCAAGAAAGGATCAAGGCTTTCCCTTATTGAAACCTTGTGATACGATTAATCTTCTACGTCAGCGTTTTTCCTTATCCTTTCTTCCGCTCTTCGTTTTCTCTTAAACTACTTGTAAGGCAAGTGGCCATAGTCAAAGGACTGGAAAAAGGAAATGTATGTCACCATAAATTGATCTGTGCGAAGTGTGGTGTACTTGGGATTATGTAAACGAAAAAGACTAGAAAACATGATGCAATACACACTAAAACCAAATGGTTCTATATAGTACCCAATAAGAGTTATTTGGCTTGTAACCATTGTGGATCCCTTTTTGGTTTGAAGGTTCTATAAAGAACCATGCTCTTATGGTTCTAAATGGAATCGGAATGGTGCTATAAAGAACCCTTTCCTACAGTTCTATAAAGAACCATTAAAAAGGGTTCTATATAGCACCAACAAAAAGGTTATTCTATGGTTACAACCCTTTTTGGGGCTATATAGAACCCTTCTTGTGGTTCTTTCTTTATTGTTCCAAAGTATTCCCCCTTCGAATAGCCTCAATTCGTCAGGGCATGGACTCTACAAGCTGGCCCATGTTGACTCCAATGCTTCCCACAGTTGTCAAGTTGGCTGGATGTCCTTTGGGTGGTGGACCATTCTGATACACACAGGAAACTGTTGAGCGTGAAAAACCCAGCAGCGTTACAGTTCTTGACACATACGGGTACGTCTGGCACCTACTACCATCCCTCGTTCAAAGGCACTTAAATCTTTTGTCTTGCCCATTCACCCTCTGAATGGCACACATACAATCCATGCCTCAATTGTCTCAAGGCTTAAAAATCCTTCTTTAACCTGTCTCCTCCCCTTCATCTACACTGGTTGAAGTGGATATCAATCAGGGATCATAGCTTTCACCTGGTCAGTCTATGTCATGGAAAGAATAGGTGTGATTATGTTTTAACAAATGCTCTTATCCAGAGCGACTAGGGTAAAGTTCCTTGCTCAAGAGCACACCAACAGATTGTTCACCTAGTCAGCTCAGGGATTTGAACCAGTGACCAGTGGCCAACGTTCTTAACCGCTACCTGCCGTCAAATGTTATATCAGTTTGCGCTTCTTTTGGTCAATTTGCAGTCTGCAAATGATTTATAATTATGTTCCGGGACCCTAGCCATCCGCTCATGAAAAAAATCAGCCCCCGTGGCTGAATCTAGCTGATGATCCCTGCCATAGGCTTTATTATTGAGTTAATTGACAAGTTGAATCAGGTGTGCTATGTCTGGAAAGGCTGGGGTCCCTGAGGAGAGAATTGAGAACCACTAAGTTGGCCAACAGTTTTCAGTTGACACAAGGCCTTACATGAGTCTTTCACAAGACACAGCATTGGTCATGTATAAAGTGTAATGGTGTAACACAGCAGATTACATACACTGGAATGACACTCACTCACGATTGCACAAAAAGAGCTGTGAGCAAACCACGCCCCAAATTTCTTTTTTCATGAGCCGTAACCTACATTTTAATGACCACTAAAAAAGCGAATAACCCTTTTGTGAACTGTAAAGAACCATTGAATAGCTCAAAAGGTTATTTGGGTCATTGTGGTTCCTCATAGAACCATCACCTTTCCCAAAGAACCTTAAAAAATAAAATGTGTTAGTGTGCAGGTAATTCCATTGAATTTTGAATGGAATAAGCAACCTCTCATATACAAGCTTGTACATGATTGTGTTAAGACATGGTAAAGTAAAATGTATATTTATCTGAGGTTGTCACATTTTAACTCTTGGAGTCAAGAATGGACTTCGCTTCACAGCTCAATCACGTTGTCTGCCTAGTTACACATTCAGTCATTCTGTCATTGTTGTTAGTTTCTTCCTAACAAAAACACATGGATAACCTACCCATGACCCCAGGATTTGGACCCACTATTTAGGGGTCAGAATGTGTGACCTCAATGGAAATTAACTGACCTTTGTAATGTCTAAAACAAAGTATACTAATGTTAGGAAAGTGAAGTGGCATTCTCTCAACTGTAGGATCACACTATTAAAAAACAGATTATGTTCACCTTAGTTTTTATTTGACACTGTGGCTGGTTTCCCAGCCACAAAGAAAAGGGAACTCTCTTTAAGAATGTATTTTTAGTCCTGAACTAAGCTTAATCTAACCCTATATGACCTTTACATGAAAGTCAATCACCAGGCGAAGAACCATGCCTGTGTTCATACGAGAAGGGTGACATATTGTTGTCTTGTCTAAGTCTCTTATGATGCTGTGCCATTGTCATGACAGCACATATTCTGCTTTATCATTGGAGCAGCCCTAGATCAAATCTCTTTGGCAACAGCTGCTCTGGCAACACACCCAGATGACATAAATACTATTGTCAGGGGTTTTTAATGGGCCGCACACCACATGCTCACCTCACCTTGTTTATAGAGGTGCACATGGTCAACGCATATCCGTCTGTAATAGTTTAGTGTAAATGGTTTTCTTGAGATTTCAGATGTCATTTATTATTCCATTTGACTGGCTCTAGTTTTTGACACAAAGAGGGAAATTAGCCCACAATAGTGACTGTTCAGAGGAGCTAGTAACTCTCAAAACAGAAACTGCAGGCTGGCCCAGCCCTCGAAATGACTCTTAACCATTATACTCAAGAGGTTTTATTTATTTTAGGGAGGCATGTAGCCTAGCGATTAGACTAGAGAGGTGAGCCAGCACCTGGAAAGTTGGAAGTTTGAGTCCTGGGTCTGACAGTAAAAATCTGGTGGGAAGTGAGCTGGCAACCAGAATGTTACTTGTATCAATGTCATTGCCTCCTGTTGTGCCCTTGAGCAAGGCACTTAACCCCATACATCAACTGCTCCAGTGTGGCAGCCCCTTGCTCCAATCTCTTCCAGAGGGGTTGAGATAAAATCTTATCTTAATGGTCTCTCAAGAATTCTGCCTTTTCTGTATATGTTCTTATCCACCCACACACCTCTGTGAAGTAGAGGTGTTGTGTTCATGTTTTGTAGGTCTGGTCATCTGATTGGACGTTCACTTTTAGAGTATGCTATTGGCCAACAACTCAAATAGGTCAGATGGTTATAAAAGGGAATCAGATTCCTTGTATGTTTCTCTTGGTTCCTGCTCTCCTTCGGTGAGGTCAGAGTATGTGAGGGGAGTGGAGCTGGAGCGTACAGAGGTGTCCACCTCTACCACAAAGGGACAAGTAGGATCAGGATGAACAAAAATGCATCCAGAGGTGAAACGTTCCTTGAGCAATGCCTGTCAGACTCAGTAGTCAAGCAAAAAACGAATCTGAGACTTGCGGGTTATGACCATGGGAGGCGCTGCAACCGCACCAAAGTTGCATATAAAACGCCTGTAAAAATTGCCAAACCTGAGGAACCAGGTTCAGCATATCAACATATCCCTAAAAGTGTCATTGACCAATGCTTGAAAGACTGACGGCGAGTTCGATAATCCGAAGGGCATGACTAAATACTCATAGTGACCACTAGGGGGTGTTAAAGCCAGTTTTCCACTCATCTCCCTCCCTGATTCTCACCAGATTGTAAGCGTTGCGGAGGTCCAGTTTGGTGAGGAATTGGGCCCCTTGGGCCAGCCCCAAGGCGGCGAACATCAGGGGTAGGGGGTAATGATTATTGATCATAATCCGGTTCAGCCCTCTGTAATCGATGCAAGGACGCAGGCCTCCATCCTTCTTACCCACGAAGAAGAAGAAGAAGCCTCTCCCGGCTGGGCATGTAGAGGGGCGAATGAAACCTGCCTCCAGCGACTCCCGGATGTAATTGTCCATGACTGCTGCTTCAGGAGTCGAGAGGGAGTACAGACGGCCCTGGGGAGGAGCCGTGGAGGAGTTCTATGGCACAGTTGTATGGACGATGGGGGGGGGGGGGGGGCTTGCCTCTTACTGAAAGCCTCCCGGAGGTGGAAGTATTCGAGAGGGAGAGAGGAGAAGTCTTGGTCTTCAATGGATGCAGGAGGACACGGCAAAGCTCTTGGTGGGGGTCTTAGTCTGGTAGTCCCTACCCCAGTCTAGTAGGTGTCCCGTGGACCAGGAGAATGGTGGTTTACATAGCGCTAGCCAGGGGTACCCTAGGATAAGGGGGTTCTCAGGAGCAGTGATCAAAAGAAAACTAAAAGTTTCTGAGTGGTTCACCTCAACTTCCAGTTGAAGGGTCTCTGATATCTGGAAGAGTTGTTCTTGCTGCCTCCCCAGCAGTGCTCCTTGGTGGGTTACAACATTCTTGATCTGGGTGATCTCTGCTGGGTCCATGTTTGGGCAGAAGCTTGCTGTGACGTGGTGAGGTTGGACCCAGGTGCAGAGAAGAGACCAGACGAGGAATTAGTGGTTAAGGATAAACGTAATACTTTATTGAGAAACGGTTGCCACAGGATAACAGTACACTTGAAAAAACAACAAACTCAACAAAAGTCTCAAACTCACTCAGGAAACGAACGCACATGGTAAACAATTCAAGCTTCTGCAAAGGACAAAAAAAACCCACATCTCTTTTAACAGGGAAATCATAATGAGTAAATTGGACACACCTGAGTGTCGTTAATGCCTCTAGGATGTCTCTGCCACTCTCTGGTGACAGGTGGAACCATGACAGAAGGCAAGACAAATCAAAGTGACATATTCATGTAAGAAATGGTCTCATATCAAACTGTTGGTTTAGACCTCTAGGAGACATGGTGCACGCACGGTGAATCCAATCCAATTCTCTTCTCAATAACAGATTATCAGTATCCCTCCTAGGAGTCTTAACATGCTCGATGCCAATGTATTTCAAAGAGCTGATGTTGTGACGAGCCTCCATGAAATGCGTAGCCACAGGGTTTCTCTGGTCAAGGGTCCTGATATTACTCATGTGTTCTGCTATCCTTGTTTTCAGAGCTTGTTTAGTTTTTCCTACATAGCATTGACCCCCAAATACACTTGATCAGGTATATCAAATTTTTTTTGTGGAACATGTAATGATGCCCTTAATCTTAATGACCTTGCCCGTAATAGGGTGATTGAACATAGTGCATCTTTTCGTAAAGTTACACTGGGTACATCCGCCACGTCTATAGTTACCATCCGGCACATTGTCTATCTAGAAAAGTACTACATGGCACTGGTGGAAGATCACACCTCTCCACCATTGGACTGATGTTGGGGGCGTGTCTGAAGACTGCCTGCGGGGGTTCTTTAAATGTATTTTCCAGTTGTGGATCAGTGCTCAAGATGTACCCGTGTTTTTGAATGATGTGGTTGAACTGTTTACCAAGTGGGGAGTATTGAAGGAAGCATTAAACGCGTTGGTCAGGTGCGCGGGGAGGTTTGGGCGTGAGGGTGTCATCAAGGGTTATATTTTTTATAACGTTGCGTCATGCAGCCATTCATCTGGTTAGCCCCGCAGTCTGAAACGCTCATCCAGATAGACGGCTTGTTCACTCGGTGTACTACCAATCCTTCGTATGCGACTGTATTGGCTAATGGGGAGGCTCTTTTTTAGGGGTGTGGTGTGGAAGCTGTCTCCGGGTAACAGTGAGTTGGCTTCCTGTATAGATCCGTGCTAAATCCACCCCCTTCCTCTTAAACAAAATGGCAAGAAAACTTGTTTCATGCGCATCAAAGGCTAGGGTGCATTTCAAATGTTGACTGCTTGTGAAGGAGTGGAATCGATGAAGTTCCTCTGCTGTGCCTTGGAATGAAAAGAATACGTCATCAATGAGGCGTTTCCAGAGTCTGATACGACGGCGCAAGAATGAATTGTTAGGGCTGAAAATCACATTCTTCTCAAACAACCCCACATGCAGATTGGAATAATTCGGTGCCATTTTTACTACCCATCGCAGTTCCCTTCTGTTGAATGAACATGTCATTGTCAAACATGAAAAAGTTCTTAGACAATCTGAGAAAATTGAACCATATGGTTAATGCTAGGGAGTGTGCCAGTGGGTCGTTGACTAAGAGAGTTTGCCATGGCTTCTAGGCCTCCCTGATGGAGGATGTTAGTATACAGGGATTCAACATCAAAGCAAGCCATAAGCGTCTCCCCATTGATGTTGTGCATTGTCTTGAGGGTGTTAATCATGTCCATAGGATTGCGTACATTTGCAGAGTGGCACAACACTGGGTTTTTTGAGAGAAATCTACAAAAGCAGAAATATTTTCAGTCAAGGAACCAATGGAGGCCACAATAGGTCTCCCTGGCGGCTTATCCAATTGTTTGTGGATTTTTGGTAAGGAATGAATAATGCTCCTGATTAGATAGTCTACTTTCATGAACTCACATTCTTTTTGCATAATGTCTCCACTTTCCACAAGAGACTTCAGCTTGCAGTGAATCTCCTCTTTGAACAGTGGTGTGGGGTCACGTGACAATTTCTGATAAAGTCATCACGGTTTAACAACACCACAGCTAATTAAGTGTATCATTTTAGCGAAGTATTTATAAAACAAAAAATTCTCTTACAAGTTTCCTTAATTTTTCTTCTATTATCTATACAATAGGCCATAGTTGATTTTGGCTCCGTTTTTCATTGGGTAATTTTGCCTAAAAACCTTTATGCCTACCGATAGAATAGAAACTCTGTCAAGAGTGGCCAAAAGGGTGTTTAGCATCCCCAGTGGCTCTGCAAGCATGGTGAGAAGATATTCTCCACTGCTGGCCTGCTCTCCAGGCACCATCGCATGAGCAACAGACTCTGGCCAAAAGGGTGTATCTAAATATCCATTCAAAGGCACTTTAGACTGAGTCTAATACTATGTCACACTCACAAGTGCTTCTCAATGTTTTTCTTTGTAGGCCATAGCCTTGAAATAATTGAAATAATATAGCCTAAATAATTAATTTCCGTTCCTTATTAGACTCCCTGTCGGGCTCCTGACGTATTTAGAGTGTTTATATACTGTTTAATATGACATACAGTCTATTTGGAATGATGAGCACCTCTTACATTCACCTTTTCATCTTTATTATAATACTTTTCATTCAAATCATATGGTTTGGTTTCAATACTTCAAAACCAAAGGGTAGGTCCACATAGTCACAAAAAGAATACATTTTTGTTCCTTCTTATTCTTGCCTGGCTCCTGACCTAATAGAGTGTTTATATGCTGTGTAATATGATATGTAGCCTAAATGGTAGGTCCAGGTTGTCACAACAATGGATGGCTGCTAGTTCAATTGTGATTTTAATTAATGGAATGAATTTGGATTATATATATATTTTTAGCGATTTTCTGATTGCTCAACTCTGCTCACATACTCTGGGTGAGGTATTCTCATTCACTCACACTCTCTCTCTCTCTCACACACACACACACACACACACACACACACACACACACACACACACACACACACACACACACACACACACACACACACACACACACACACACACACACACACACACACACACACACACACACACACACTCTACCCATAACCTGTTTCTCTGGACCCACTATTTAGGGGTCAGAAAGTGTGACCTCAATGGAAATTCATTGACCTTTGTAATGTCTAAAACACAGTACACTAATGGTAGGAAAGTGAAGTGGCATTCTGTCATCCGTAGGATCACACTATTAAAAAACAGATTATGTTCACCTTGTTTAGCCTAAATACTATTATCAGGGGTTCTTAATGAGCCACCTCACCTTGTAAATAGAGCTGCACATGGTCAATGTAATAGTATATTGTAAATGGTTTTCTTGAGAGACGGACTCACTCTTCCCAGGTTCTACTCACATCTACATTTCAGCTTTAATTCATTATTCTATTTGACTGGCTCTAGTTACTGACACAAAGAGGGAAATTAGCCCATAATAGTGACTGTTCAGAGGAAAATGCAGTGCCTTTAATTGAATCGCCCCCAACAACATTTCTCCTATTTACTGAGTCAACAACAATTGCCGTTCAAGAGTGCAATAGCAGTGGGATGAGTCATTCAAACAGGTTGCTACTGTAGCTATTCCATCAGGTCCTAGAATAAATAACTTTGTTATGTGATGTTCATTCTGATGTAAAACTGGATTTATAGCTTCTGGTCAATGTGTAACCAGCCACAGGAAAACACATCCACAATAACAGAACATTTACCTCTCTCCCTCTCTCACTCAATTCAATTCCATTTGCTTTACTGGCATGACGTAACAAGGTACATATCTTTATCTCTCTGTGGTATGATACAGCATTGTTTTACAGTAGGGCATTTCCATGTCAAAAAGCCCCATGAGCACTAGCATGTGAAGTTCACAGGAGCACATCAAAGTTGGTATCAAATTAAATTAAGGCATACACTTTTTCAAACATTTTCCATCCTATAATTTAGGAATAAGCAAAGGCTTTGATTTCTGGCCAAACATATGGACAAGGGGTCGTAGAAAACTAATATCAACATTGATCTTTAGTTTTGCAGAGATTATTTGCCTTCTGTAAGTGTAATAAATGTTGTCTAGTGTCTTGTCATTCTGTTACCAAAAACCCACATATCTTTTCAAATTTCTCTCCCTCATGAGGAGGGAGGAAAATGAAAGTTCACAGTAGTAACAAGGAAAGGTAGACCTTCCAATTAGTTATGTTTTTACTAATAACTTGGTTTAGGATTAATTAAGTTATTAAAAAGCATAATTCTATTACCAAATTGGTAACGGAATGCCCCAAAAAATCTGTTACAGAATGACTGCAACTGAGTTGTCCACAATGGGAATTCATAGTAGTCACAAACCACAGGTGGGTCACCTGCTACTGTTCTCCTTTCCATTGGCATACTGTTATGTTCAGCCACACCTACCCATGAGGCCCCTCTCTTTCCATTTACTATAACTAGCCCCTTCACCAACTGATCACTGACTGACACCGGACGTCCATGGACGTTGAAAATAGTTTATATTTGGGCAGTCCAAATCTGAACCAATCATATATGTCAGTTTCACAAGTTTGGAAAGTGCAGTACAGTGGATTAAAGTAGAGTTTAATAGAGTACAGTACAGTAGTGCACACTACAGTGGAGTACAGTATAATCTACTGTACTTTACTGTAGGCCTACTAAACTCAGCAAAAAAAGAAACGTCCCTTTTTCAGGACCCTGTCTTTCAAAGACGATTAGTAAAAATCCAAATAACATCACAGATCTTCATTGTAAAGGGTTTAAACACTGTTTAACATGCTAGTTCAATGAACCATAAACAATTAATGAACATTCACCTGTGGAACGGTTGTTAAGACACTAACAGCTTACAGACGGTAGGCAATTAAGGTCACTGTTATGAAAATGTAGGACACTAAAGAGGACTTTCAACTGACTCTGAAAAACACCAAAAGAAAGATTCCCAGGGTCCCTGCTCATCTGCGTGAACGTGCCTTAGGCATGCTGCAAGGAGGCATGAGGACTGCAGATGTGGCCAGGGCAACAAATTGCAATGTCCGTACTGTGAGATGCCTAAGACAGCGCTACATTGAGACAGGATGGACAGCTGATTGTCCTCGCAGTGGCAGACCATGTGTAACAACACCTGCACAGGATCGGTACATCCAAACATCACACCTGCGGGACAGGTACAGGATGGCAACAACAACTGCCCGAGTTACACCAGGAACACACAATCCCTCCATCAGTGCTCAGACTGTTCGCAATAGGTTGAGAGAGGCTGGACTGAGGACTTGTAGGCCTGTTGTAAGGCAGGTCCTCACCAGACATCACCGGCAACAACGTCACCTTTGGGCACAAACCCACCGTCACTGGACCAGACAGGACTGGCAAAAAAGTGCTCTTCACTGACGAGTCGCGGTTTTGTCTCAGGGGTGATGGTCGGATTTGCGTTTATCATCGAAGGAATGAGCTTTACACCAAGCCCTGTACTCTGGAGTGGGATCGATTTGGAGGTGGAGGGTCCGTCATGGTCTGGGACGGTGTGTCACAGCATCATCGGACTGATCTTGTTGTCATTGCAGGCAATCTCAACGCTGTGCGTTAACAGGGAAGACATCCTCCTCCCTCATGTGGTACTCTTCCTGCAGGCTTATCCTGAGATGACCCTCCAGCATTACAATGCCACCAGCCATACTGCTCGTTCTGTGTGTGATTTCCTGCAAGACAGGAATGTCAGTGTTCTGCCATGGCCAGAGAAGAGTCCGGATCTCAATTCAATTGAGCACGTCTGGGACCTGTTGGATCGGATGGTGAGAGCTAGGGCCGTTCCTACCAAAAATGTCTGGGAACTTTCAGGTGCCTTGGTGGAAGAGGGGGGTGACATCTCACAGCAAGAACTGGCAAATCTAGTGCAGTCCATGAGGAGGAGATGCACTGCAGTACTTAATGCAGCTGGTGGCCACACCAGATACTGACTGTTACTTTTGACCACCCTTTTGTTCAGGGACATATTATTCCATTTCTGTTAGTCACATGTCTGTGGAACTTGTTCAGAGTTTATGTCTCAGTTGTTGAATCTTGTATTCATACAAATATTTATATAAAATAAAAATAAATGCAGTTGACAGTGAGAGTACGTTTCTTTTTTTGCTGAGTTTATATGGAATTATACTGTACTGTACTGAACTCTATTCTACTCCACTGTACTTTACTGTGTTCTACTGTGATGTCCAAATGTATGAATCATAGACATCTATGATTGTGTAATGTGTGCGCTGAGAGTCGGGAAGCAAGTTCAGGGAGTGAGTGTTTTAATGAATAAACGTAACACAAAACACGAACAACACACAGACATGACATTAGAAAATAAATAATAACGCCTGGGGAAGGAACCAAAGGGAGTGACATATATAGGGAAGGTAATCAGGGAAGTGATGGAGTCCAGGTGAGTGAGCACACGTGACAGATTGGTACAGATTTGATCCGGTACAGCCCAACCAAATTTGGTCTTGTTTGGGGGCGGAGCTCATTAGAATAACAGCCAGTTTGTAGAATAACACCCAAACATGCAAAGGAAGAAATGACATTTTTCTACTTTTGTGTCTATTCAGAATGCATCATCATGAAGAGAATGACATTCATAATTATGGATTTCTGTATAGTACAGATCAGGGACCCATGATGTCATTCTGTTACCAGCATTATGTTACCGGGTGTTAATCCACTTCACCTACAGTAATTCAATAACAAAAAATGTTTTTTTTCTAAACTTAATGTGTCATGACACCCATTCTGTTTTGCAGACATCTTTGAATCTTTAACAGAGTTTTGGGAAAATGTGGTCACATAAAAAAACTCTACATCTGCACTGGTCTTTGAGTAAATGTGTTTTTGTCAAATTTGATGTGGAAATTGTTCTCGTGTATTAGACTGAGTCTCAGAGTCATTCTGTTACTGTGGAATTGCCCCGTATCTATTCTTTCAGGTCCCTAAAATAAATACTTTGGTCTTTGATGGAAAACTGGACTTACAGTTTCTGGTCAATATGTAACTAGCCACACACATCCATAATAACAGGAAACTAAGGACCATATGTGTGATATCTCTCTCTCTCTCGTGATCTCTCCTTGTTTCATTTCGAACAGCCAAACACCCCCTATCCACAGGAATGTGGAAAAAATAAACAAACATGACAAGACATGTTGGCCTTTGCTGAAATACCAACTTCCACCTCATTTTCAACATACAGAAACAACTACTTTCCTTCCATCTGCACTGATGTGAAGGAAATAAAGCAGTGAATACTTGCCCTTTCACCAATCCTGTGTTTGTTTGATCTGGATGTTTTCAGATAAAACAGAGAGAGGAAACGCCCCTATTGAGGTTTTCGCATCATGGCTCAGGACACCATCACGTGGTTGCATGAATATTTATATCTTCTCTCCACTGGGTGGGGCTATGAGTCAACAGATAGGCCTACTGAATACCAGATAACTGCAACATTTACCGTTTTTTACAATCACTTTGGCACTAATTTCAGAACCTTGGTGTCATTTTTCAAAACTCTAGACACAAAAACTCACAACCGATGATAAAAATGCACATTTTTCAAAACTAACACTTTTTCCAATTGCTTGGATACAATACAGATAAAGCTAAGATCATTTGTTCATTGAACTAAAATCACCTGTTCAAAATGACACAACTTAACATCAAAGTATTACCATTTCAAAATGCAATTCACACATTACATTTGAGAGGACTGTCTATTCATTTCATTACAATGATCTAACTATCAATTGATACAACTGCTCAAAATGATAAGTAACTGTTGCAGTCCTCTTAATGCATAGATTTATGGAAACTAACAAACAATATTCTATGTTTAGATCATGAAAGTTTCAGGATAACGAGATCCATTGACACCAATTTCCGTGGAACATGAACCAATTGGACTACATTATCTATGGATGTAATATTTCATCCTCATTCTTTATCAGACACATGATTCGCTGTTCGAATGTAACCTTCCTTGATGATCTAAATCATGTCTGTAGAGCTGATGGCATGACCTATGTCATTGTGTGGGATAATGTCAGGTTCCACCAAGCTCAAATGGTGCAACCATGGTTTCAGGCCCAACCACAATTTACCACCCTGTACTTACCCCCATACTCTCCTTTCCTAAAACCCGATTGAGGAATTTTTCTCCACGTGTAGGTGGAAGGTATATGATAGGCGCCCTCACGAACAAGCCACCCTTCTACAGGCCATGGATGACACATGCAATGACATCACGGCAGACCAGTGTCAGGCCTGGATTCGCCATGCCCGAAGATTCTTCCCAAGATGTTTGGCTGAAAACATACATTGTGATGTGGATGAAAAGGGTTGACAGGGTTGAGGGAAATATAGAAGTACAGTAATCAAACCTGTGTTTAGCTTTTTACAGTAAGCCAGGTGAGGAACACTGCAGTTGACGTTTTACTGTATTTTTTTATTTTTTTGTAGCTAATTATTTTTGCTTTGATTCAAAGAAACCTGTTGCGATTTTATTGTATTTCATCAATACATTTCAGATTTTGTTCAATAATTCCACTGTGTCTGTAGTATTCTCTCTATACTGTAAGTCCTTTTACAGTGATGTATTTACGTGTAGTACCATAATGAAACATGTATCACATATTTTGTACTACAATATTTAATAATTGAACGAACAGTGAAACTATCGGTATCTTGTGTGTGGGTGATTTTAAATGAATGTTCCTATGGTATTTCATTATAAATGAGTTATTTGAACCAATGATTCTGCAAGTCCAAGGTTTCTTTAAAGATATGAATGCACAATGCAATGTTTTGAACATTGGACAGCCTGTCCTACAAGTGATGGCCGTTTTGAGTTTTGTGTCTAGACTTTTGAAAAATGACCACAAGGTTCTGAAATTAGTGCCAATGTGATTGTAGAAAACTGTAAACACTTGTATGAAATATTTATAGCAGGACATTTTATAATCAAATCAATGAATTGTATAATTTCAACTAGTATAATCGTAAGGAAGCTATGTGACACTAACCTTTGCAACGAGTGAACAACGGTCTTCCTCTGTCTATCTACATCTTGAACAGTTGCTTATTGTCAATTTTCCTGTCATACACATGTCAGTGTCTTAGCTCTGTTTCCTGTCCACCAACAAACATTTCAAATCCTTTCAATTAGCCCCATCTCCTACTGATCCACTCACTGACCCCCCCCCTCTCTCACTCAAATGACTACTGTGGAGTGATGTGTGTGTGTGTGTGTGTGTGTGTGTGTGTGTGTGTGTGTGTGTGTGTGTGTGTGTGTGTGTGTGTGTGTGTGTGTGTGTGTGTGGCTGGGTGGGTGGGTGGGTGGGTGGATGGGTATGTGTGTGAGAGAGAGAGCATGTGTCTGTGTGTGTGTGACTATGTATGTGTGTGTGTGTGTGTCAGTGTTTGTGTGTGTGTGTGTCTCAGTGTGTGTGTGTGTGTGTGTGTGTGTGTGTGTGTGTGTGTGTGTGTGTGTGTGTGTGTGTGTGTGTGTGTGTGTGTGTGTGTGTGTGTGTGTGTGTGTGTGTGTGTGTGTGTGTGTCAGTGAGTGATGTGTATCCTTGGGATTGGTCCAGAGGTAGAAGTGCAGAGGCTTGAACACAGAGCCCTCCCTGTTGAGCATAAACCAGGCTACGACATCTTAACCACAGACACACTTCACAACCTAACCATTCGTCCTGGACTGACTCTGCTCTCCATCCACTATCTTCAGCCCCACAGACATACAGTCTCATCTGCCGCAGTTGCTGTTAACCAGCTTACCTGACCCAGCTCTACAACAGACAGGACAGGACTATCCGAGGAGGATGAGCAACATGGCCACGGAGATCGTTGCCTTCATCCTGACCATATCTGGATGGATCCTGGTCTGCTCCACGTTGCCTACTGACTACTGGAAGGTGTCCTCCGTGGATGGGACAGTCATCACCACGGCGACCTTCTGGTCCAACCTGTGGAAGACCTGCGTCACGGATTCTACAGGAGTGTCCAACTGTAAAGATTTCCCCTCCATGCTGGCTCTGGATGGTCAGTCCAAACTTTAGCTGCTTGCTATTTTTGCTGTGATGTTGTATTGTCATTGTAATTGTATGTGATTGTGTGTATTTTTTGGTTTGCGTGTGTGTTTGTGTGTGTGCATATGAGTGTCTGTTTGTGACTGTAATGGAGGTGTGTGTGTCTCTCTCTCTGTGTGTGTGTGTGTGTGTGTGTGTGTGTGTGTGTGTGTGTGTGTGTGTGTGTGTGTGTGTGTGTGTGTGTGTGTGTGTGTGTGTGTGTGTGTGTGTGTGTGTGTGTGTGTGTGTGTGTGTGTGTGTGTGATTTCTTTGACCTAATCACAGATGTGTTACATCTTAAGCATCCGTCTCCTGGGATGAATGGCTGGCTTTGAAAAAAGTGGTATTTGGAATTTGATAACCCTATCGGTTTGTTGGCTTAAGCCCAAGAGCCTCTAAAAGATGCACTACCAGAGGCCAGAGCAGCATTTGAACCGGGTGTTCAAGCTGCCATTTGAGGATACAATGCTTTTAAAGTGGCAATGAGAGGAAAACTGAGAAAGTCAGAGCACTTTTACAAGTGTGAGATAACTCTGTGTTTGTCTCTTTATCTCTCTCTCTCTCTCCCTCACACCCACACCCACACCCACACCCACACCCACACCCACCCAGCGTATATCCAGGTGTGTCGGGGCCTGATGATTGCGTCTGTGTGCCTGGGGTTCTTTGGAGCCACCCTGGCCCTGATGGGAATGAAGTGTACCAGGATCGGAGGCTCAGAGAGCACCAAGGCCAGACTAACAGGCCTCTCAGGCCTTCACTTCATACTCAATGGTGAATATTCATTATATTGTGTGCTTGTTGAACTACTCCTTGCTATTTAGACCAGAGCTGAGTCCTCTGTTTTCTCTGCAGGGCTTTGCTCCTTGACTGCATGCTCCCTGTACGCACACAGGATCACATCAGAGTTCTTTGACCCACTCTTTTTTGCTCAAAAGTAAGTGTTCAGCTTAACTGTGCTACTTAATGTCCTACTGCACTGCATGTCGACAAATGAAAATGCAGTGAGCACATGTATTTACTAACTGGTCACTGGCTTTGCCGGCTATGCCCGTCCTCTCGTTGCCAGGTTTGAGCTGGGCGCAGCGCTCTTCATCGGCTGGGCTGGCTCGGTGCTCTGCATTTCAGGAGGACTCATATTCTGCCTCTCCTTGTCAGAGGGCTTCAGGCAAGTCTGTACAATTTAATTAAATGATGGTCAATTACAGAAAAGTATTACTTTGACAGACGTGTCCCCCCCCCCCTTCCATTTACTCAGTGTGTTATGTAATCTGTAAGTACGGTACGTATCTCAACATCATGTTGACTGAGACACAGAAATGGAAAGTTATCTATAATAGAGTAGACGGACCGTAAAGCTTGTCATTCAGTAAGTTAATGAAGCAGTTTAATATGGACTGTAATGAAGTTGTTTATGTACTGGGATATCCAGGGATCACTGTCAACATCTTGTCTCATAGTGACAACAGTATAAGGACATGCACTGTATGTTGATGACTGAATGTTTTCTTTGTGTATAGTGTCAACGTATTTATGTGAAAGTCACCTTGGGTGGGGGGCCTAGGGAACGAGTGCATAGGGTGGGATGAGGTAACAGGCTGCTTCAATAACTGTCACTACAATTGGCCTAGATCCGAGACTTCTCTTTCTTCTGAACTCAGACTTTTTTTTTGTTACCATGGAAATGGAATGAGGACACTGTATATCTCAAAGGAGTAACCCTTAGTGTTTTCCTCTAGTCGAGCAGAGTGCTCCTACAGTGGTGGTACGTCTATGGTAACCAAGCGTCACAAACCCGGCAAGCCTGCCAACAGTTTCTACAAATCGCCAGTTTCCACAGACCCCCGAGACCCAGCAGAACACTCAAGGCAGTTTGGAAAGAACGTCTATGTGTGACAACGGAAGGACCACTGGCATTGGGCATATGGTCATATGAGGTGACCGTGGACTGTTTGACCCTTGGGCTAAGCTTGTTGAGGTCACCTTTTCATACCTCTTCAACCAGAACCCCAATTCCTTATTGAGACGGAGTCCTGTGTGATTACATTACCTAAGGATGTGATGTAGGCTACCTGCTTTTATTTTCCTTAATATCACACTTCTTTCCAATGCACTGTTCATGGAACATTGTTTTTAATATCTTCTCTGCCAAAGGAGACTCCTTGCTGTCTCTGTGCCTCTGCTGTATAACTGACTTGAACAATGTCACCCCCTGTGGCACAAACAATGCTGGTGGAAATAACCCTTGAAATCAGCAAGAGGAAATAGATTGTTGGCTCCTCTCTAAAACCACATTAGGTAATAGGTCTCTTCTGTCAACGGGCGATAAACAAAAGAAATCAGATAAGCTTGTTTTCTTCACAGGGCAGGAAATTCGGTTTGGCTAGGATCACAGTATGAACTCCCGGGTCACCTTGAAGGGACAAACGAACTGGTGCTCTTCCAAATCCATTGTTGCTCATTAGATATGCCTCAAGAACAAATATCAGGAATATGTGTCCGTTTGAGGTCATCGAAAGACATTACTCGATTGGTTCATTCCTGTACATCTCCCAATATGTTGTAAACAGTGGCAATGTCAATAAATGCTGTTTTTTTGCATACAAGAAGGAATTCAGTGATCATTTTCTCTGAATGATCTGATGAAAGATTAATTTATTTTATTTATTTAACTAGGCAAGTCAGTTAAGAACATATTCTTATATTCAATGACGGCTTAGGAACAGTGGGTTAACTGCCTGTTCAGGGGCAGAACGACAGATTTGTACCTTGTCAGCTTGGGGATTCGAATTTGCAACCTTTCGGTTACTAGTCCAATGCTCTAACCACTAGGCTACTCTGCCGCTACTCTACTCTGCCCAATTAAGTATAAAGAAAAGGGGTATTGAATAAGTGGACTTTTTAATTTGGGGGTTTATCACTTTGACATGGACCTCTGTATGAGTGTCTCATGACAACTACCTCCGGAACTCAACTGTGGAGCCAATGCCCATCTGCCGTATGCTGTCACTCTTTAGCAGACCACAAGTGAAGCCTAGATGAACGAAGAGTCAATAGAGAGCATTGTGTGCTCTCAAGAACTGTCAAATTCTTGTATTTTTGCAATATACCTCACACTGAAAGATGGCCTCCTACCAGCCACCACAGACAGAAAGGGGATTCCGTTGTCTCGACTGATCACAGAGTTACTAATCAACAGCAGTCCTGCCCCAGTTGATCTTTGTTCAGACTCGGATATGGGAATCGGAAGTTTCCCCCCCTGCCGCCTGCCATCTATCTCCACCTTCTGATCAATGGAAACCTTAACCCTGTTCCGCGAATCCTTTTGGCCCTCCGAGCCGGGGGACTCTCACCAGCTGGCATGGGGCTACAGCTGGCAGCCGCCCCGTGCTCCCTGCTCCAGTCCTGTGTATCCGTAAACAAGTGTCGGGTGTCCCGCAGCTCTGGTTGGTCAGAGGACCTACTCTGACAATGCTACTATGTTTGGATGATAGCCAGACATCTAGACAAAATCAATAATGGTGAGTGATTTCCCATTTTGATGTCCATATTTTTCAGAATGAATCAAGAGATGAATACGCCATATATATATATATTTTTTTTTTTACCGTTTTATTGTATGCAATAAGTCTAAGATTCCTAATTTGTATGGATTGAAGCATCAGAATGGCCACATGATTCACAAGCATCCATAATTCATGTTTATTCTGTCACATCAGATTCTACATTCAAACATGAAGGCCACCAGCAGAATCCTTGCGCCCCAATGTTTATTTCTGCCAAATTTACAGCAAATAATTTCCGTACACAAGTTGAGTCAGATTCGGACTGTGGTTGAGGCACAGTTTGAGGCACAGTTTGGTCGCCTTTCAACAAGACACCACCAGACTGTATGGCTACACTTTTATTTAGAGGACCGTAGAATCAAACTATTGACAGATAGAAACTCAAACAATGTTCTGTGTCCTTCAATCTTTGGATGGAATCTTACTTAATATTTCTACAATTCTCCTGGTAGGTAATTCTGCAGCAGGTATTTGTGCTTTATAACCCATAATTAACGTGAGGCCCTGCCAGCGAACACAACCACTCTTTTGTTCATTCTCTCTTATTAGCCCTTGATTAATGAAAAGCATGAATTACCACCATATAGGTCCATGCATCACAACAGTGGGTCCATTCCAATGTCCCATCTACTTTGCCGATAAGCCGAGGGACTCGGTACAAAGAAGACCCTTCTCATCTTCACTCACCACAAGAAAATCCATTCCCCATGCAACTAATACCATCAGAGAGAGCCGTGGATTTAAGCATAATTATATGAGGTCAAAGACGTTATGTTTTAATTATATAAGTGAAGCAGGCAGCACACCTAGCTAATAACCCACCGCAGCCTGAGGCAATGTCAACGGACAATGGAAGCGCTTCAACGGACTCTGAAGTTGTAATTCCTCAGGTAATGAGTTCTTATTGAACTAGTTAAGGTCAGACCTGCACTGTATTTAAAATAATGATAATCTTGAGATGAGGTCAAATTTTTCCCATAGCCTTTGGACTATACTAGGTCATGTTTATGTATTTCGAATACATTTGATCAGAATTAGTCAAATAAATCAAAAACCCAAGGAATCAGCTTGGGACATAGAGATGGATGTTTTTGAAACGTGAGATAAACGCTTAGGTCAACATCTTTAGCACCCAAACAGGGTTCTGGGAACCTGAGCAGCAACAGACCCATATCCACCCTCATGCAGTATGGGAAAAGTGACAACCAGGTAGAGCGACAAAATGACTGTCTCCTTAGTCGTACTGAGCCCTGCTACCAAGCTGTATGACTGGGATGAGCAGGTTTGTTCTACAGCACAGCACAGTACAGCAGGAGACTCAGGCTCCACTGGACAGAGGCTCCACCAAGGAGACACACCATCGTATAGACGAGGGAAAAAGGAATCGCCAAATAAGTCAGATCTCGAAAAAAGAAACGCAACAGAGACGGTCATAATAAGACAACTTGAGGGTTATCTAGATATAGAGCATATAGACTGACTCCACACACCGGAGTATCAGGATGAAAATCCGCGTGATGCAGATCTGGGGCTTCCTGATGACAGTGCTGGGCTGGATCTTTGTGGCATGCACCATGGCCATGGAGGGCTGGAAGGTCACGTCTATCGGGGGCATGGGCGGCTCGGCTGTCATCAAGGTGGCCTGGTACTGGTCTAACCTGTGGAAGGCCTGCTTCACCGACTCCACTTCTGTCACCAACTGCCAAGACTTCCCTGTGCTCTGGTCCGTGGACAGTAAGTACCGTAGAGACATGCATCATATATTGTGTTCTAATTCTATTTCTATGGTGGGCATGAAGTCGTATATCAACAAGAGGTACACATCTGAAGACAGCCTGTTAAGTTAATTTACCCCCCCAAAATAGGGCTTAAAACAAATTATGTTAATATGTGAGTATTACTGTGCTTTGTCTTTTAAGCAATGCAGACAGACTTCTGTGAGTTTAGACTGTTTCAGTACAGTGACATTGGTTATTCCACTGAAGTTATAAAGCCTACTGTAGTGTAAAATGTGACCGTGCGTTCGGTTGTGTTCTAATCAACCAGACCACATCCAGATTGTGAGGGGCCTGCTGATGGGTGCTCTGTCTGTGGGGATGCTGGGGTTCGTACTCAGTCTCATTGGGATGGAGTGCACCTTCCTCGGGGGCAAGGACAAGGCGAAGTACAGGAAGCTCTTTACTGGAGGAGTCTTTCACATCATCAGCGGTAAATATTCTTTCAGTTGACTTTTCTCTCTGTGAAAGCAACCTGGCAGATGCACACTGTAGCAGATTGAGAGTAGCTGACTGACTCACTTCGTCTTATGCAGGCTTTCTGGCTGCGTCGGGATATGCTGTCTACGCAAAATACGTCTCCGGGGAATACTTCAACCCCTATTTTGACGGATTAAAGTGAGTTGACTTGGATGCAGGTTTTTCCATTCAGTTACAAGATAATATTAATTATCTCTCTCTCTCTCACACATACACACACAGGTTTGACCTGGGGACTCCTCTGTTTCTTGGCTGGGTGGGATCAGCTTTCCATATGACAGGGGGTTGGTTCTACTTGGTCTCTGTGTGCAAACTGCTCTGTGGGGACGAGAGGTGAGTACAAGCATAGCCATGCTCATCATGGAATAGTTATTCATTTACTCATAACATATTTGGCATTGATTTGTTCTTTCTCATTTTGTATGTCATCTCTCCCAGCGAAACCATAGTCATCCCTGAACTTCCCGAGGTTGAGAGCGACCAGGCCAAGTCCACCACACCACAGTCCCCAGTATCCCAGATCACCTCAAAGATCAAGGTTTCATCTGCATCTAAGATCTCTTCCAAAGCTGCACACTCAGATGTGTCTGCCATCTCCTCAAGGTCTGGTCAGTCCGGTCGCGCGTCCAAATCCGAGCGGTCTGGGCGGTCCTCAAACTCCGTGCAGTCCTCGAAATCTGGCGGCGGGTCTTTGACATCTGGTCGTTCATCGAGGTCGAGGTCTCATGGGTCAGTGCACTCTGAGGTGAGCAGCGGCAGCAGTAGTACAGTGTCCTCTTTATCCAGTGGGTCAAGGCGGAGCGAGAGAGAACCGTTTATCAAAAACTCCTACATATGACCTGGTTCTGTTCAAGTATGTGTGATTTTGACTGGATTGAACTGAAGCAACAATTGTATAATCTGTATATGATGATTAGGGCTGTCAGAGTTAATCCGTTAACTTCATGGGATTTTAGTGAACTACTGTTTTGTAAATCGGGATTAATCTCATTGTCTGAAAGCTTTCAAAATACAGTGAGAATATCCAAAATACATCATTTACACAGCTAAAAAAAAACAATTCGATGTCAAAACACGTTAACAATGAGGTTAAATTAAGTGTGCTTTATCAATTTACCTGATTTGCTAACCGTTGCTTTGGACAATTCAATTTGAGCAAATTCTGAATTTGCGATGAATCACAACAAATCCTTTGATTAACTTGATTAAATGTTTGAATCGTATGACAGCCCAACGATGATCCAATTGTGAATCTGTATGTGGGGGAATGTTTCTGTATCTAATGGCCTTTTATCCTGGGTGTGTTTCACTATCATTAAATAAAATGCTTCATCACATTCATTGTTTCATGTGTTGCTATTGATAATGTCATTCAAGCAGGACTTTTCTGCCTTTCGACCAAGCTCTCTCTGACTCCGTGTTGTTGTTGTTCTCCCTTTTCAAACGATTCAACTGTAGTCCAATCAAAATCAAGATATTTTAGGGTCTATAAATAATCCCCAACTCTTTTAGATGTTACCTTCCTAATATTGTCAGCACAGTCATTCCTGCCAAAGCAGTCAGGGAGGTTGCCTGTAAACAGTCTCTGTTTTTGGTGTTGCCACTCAATTCTGCCAGGACACTGTTTCCTATTTAAACCAAGAGTGATATGCCGCACAGCTGACAGACCGATGCTCCTATCTTGTGCTCTTCTAAATTAATATGGAATACTTTTTAAACAATGCATTTTTGTGAATTCCGTGACCTAGATTGGATAAAACCAATAGCCTTGAAATAGCTCCATTAACTTACCCTCGGAGGTCCCTGTGAGCGATCCTCTCCACCTGTCCAGACAGAGGAATGTGGAGAAAGTTGGTTGTTTGTGGCCTGCACCCTGGCTATCGACTACTGGAGGGTGGCCCAGGTCAGGGGCCAGGGTGGGTCCTCAATCGTCAGTGTGACCTGGTTCTGGTCCAACCTGTGGAAGGACTGCTCTGAGGACTCTACCGCTGTGGTTAACTGTGTGGACTTTGGGGTTCTGAGGACGGTGAAATGTGGTTTGAGTACTAGAATCTCTCATCTCGTATCTGGTATCTCTGTGTGGAATAATCAGGAGTCTTACGGGTGCCTGTTAATATGAATCTTTCTCTAAATAGAACTTAATTAATTAAAGCATATTGGCAGGCTAACACACCTATGATACATACTGACTAATACAACGATACATGTTATTTGCAATATATTTTATTTGGCTAAGCTAGGTTCAATTCATTTTGTACATAATGTTACAGTAATTGATTAGCCTCCAAAGCAATGAGATCTGTCTGTGTTACACAGCGTACATCAAGGGAGTGAGAGGGCTTCTGATGATTGGTCTAGCCGTGGGTCTGGTGAGAACTGTGTTTTCCTTTGTTGGAATGGAGTGCCCTTACATTGGATGAAACCAGAGAACCAATGGCAAACTGCTATTAACAGCTGCCTCTCTCAGGACACATACCGTACAAATCACCTTAACTTAGAGGGTTTAAACTTCCTCATCCTGACTATATGTTTTTCTTCTTTGTCATTGGTTCCTAATCCCTGACGCATCATCATGCAGGCGTCTCAGACATCAGCAGTTATTGTTTAATAAACACAGTTGCAGCAGCCATTTTTACATGCCAAAGCAGACCCATCAAAACTAAGGCAATGTCGCAAATAGAACAATCTGAGGGAAGATGTTGGAGTAACAAACCGTATGGGAATATCAAGCTGTTTCTTTCTACATTTTCCCCTACTCAGGTATGATATTGGATCTGTTCTTTGGCTTGGCCTAGTGGGATGCTTCCTCATCATATTGTACCCATACTGCTCTCTGACACTATATTCACAGTAGCCCATTCAAACAGGTTAAATGTACAGTACAGTATAAGTATAAGCATAGATGCCTGATTTACACACACCACCACATATGCATGCTTCTCTAAATGAATGGTGTATTTTCAGTCTACAATGCAATTTGCATAAAGCTTGAGTGCATGTTTTCTGAATATATCTTAATACGCTAGCAGGGTGGAATTGGCCCACTCCTCCAGATCTCCCATGGTGCCCCTCACCAGAGAATTTTGAACGAGAGAAAACAGCCAATCAAAACAGTCACAGGAGCCAAAGGGATCCAACAAGTCCCACCTCTACAGTGATTGGTTGTGATCGTGTGGCATGTTGCGCTGGGATTGACATTTTTTGTTTGTTATGTAGCTGTTCCATGTGTATTGGCATGTTCTTTTTCATTTTAAAATGCTATTTTCATTATTGTGGCAAAACAAATTGTCCAATAAAGATCTACTTTAGGATACTGTCCTCAGCTCTACTCTATAGGCTATATTACATAGATCATTATCAGTTTGTCCAGAGAATATTGACATGAATCAGTTACATGCACCAGTGTCTTGTGACCTTAGCTGAGAGGGAGCAGTTCATCCACTGTGATTTGAGATAAAGGGCTATGAGAGAAACCTAGTGTCAAACCCCCATACGAGGGGAGGGAGGAAACCAGTTTCATGAATCCCCATCCCTGACTCTATCTCCCCCTGGTTCGTGGGAAAAGAATACGTTTGCTTACGGAGCAAAACCCTGTGAGATAAGCCAAACGTCCACAATGCTGGTTTGACTGGGAGGCATCAGTGACATAACAATGCAAGTGCCTGGCTGCACCTTGACTTCCACAGACCGAAGATCTCTGAGCAACTCTGGAACTTCACTCCAGCTTTGTTCACTACATCCATTTCTCTGGTAAATCCTCTTCATAAACGTAGCTTTTTTCCCCCTGTAACCACTGCCAAGCTAGAGGAGAGCGTCCTCCTTATCGACCATCATCATGAAGCATAGGACGGTGATGATGTACATGGAGATAGGCTGCTTTGTGTCTGGCTGGCTGGATTCTGGTGAGCTCCACCCTGGGTATAGAGTACTGGACCTGGTCTGAAGTGGGCAGCGTGGTGCTCACCACCAGCAACTACTTCCCTAACCTCTGGAAGGACTGTGTCTCAGACTCAACGGGGGTGTCCGACTGCAAAGAGTACCCCTCCATGCTGGGACTACCAGGTATGTTCTGGACAGCTTGTCACAACTTGCATGGATGTGTGACTCTGTCTTAATATGGACACCTAACATCTGATGATACATGATGGGATATTGACTCTTACAACTTAGAGGGTTGTACTCAAGATCTTCAGTGCAGTTTGGTGCAGTTGATTATCATTCAGCAGATGCTCTTATACAGTACTATATTACAGGTAGATAATGGGGCAGGGCAGAAGTATGACTATAAATATCATGATCAACATTTTGCAGACGGAAGTAGCGACACCATAGAGTGGAATCCACAATATACACGGAGTACACAACACATTAAAAACACCCTATCTTTCCATGACATAGACTGACCAGGTGAATCCAGGTGAAAGCTATGATCCCTTATTGACGTCACGTGCCACTTCAATCGGTGTAGAGGAAGGGGAGGAGAAAGCTTAAAGGACTGTGGACTGTGTGTGTGTGCCATTCAGAGTGTTAATGGGCAAGGCAAGAGCCTTAAGTACCTTTGAATGGGGTATGGTAGTAGCTGCCAGGCACACTGGTATGTGTCAAGAACTGCAACGCTGCTGGCTTTTTTTTTTGACATCCAGCCAACTTCACACAATTGTGGGAAGCATTGGAGCCAACATGGGCCAGCATCCCTGTGAAACGCTTTTGACACATTTTTTTATTTAAATATTTCAGTCATTTAGCAGACACTCTTATCCAGAGCAACTTACAGTAGTGAGTGCAAACATTTTCATACTGGTCCTCCATGGGATTCAAACCAACAAGCCTGGCTTTGCAAGTGCCATGCTCTAACAAGTGAGCAACACAGGACTTGTAGTACATTGTAGAGTCCACACTCTGATGAATTGTAGCTGTTCTGAGGGTAAAAGGGGGTTGGTACAACTCAATATTAGGAAGTTGTTCCTAATGTTTTGTATACTCAGTATATAATACATAATTGTGGTCCTGTACTTTGGCTTCCTGTTTAACTGAGTGTTCTACTCTGCATCAGTGTTCCTTTACTCAGTAAGGGCTTTGTCCATCTGTTCTATCATTCTTGGGTTCTTAACTGGGTAGGCCATCATTATAAATAAGAATGTGTTCTTAACTGATTTGCCTAGTTCAATTTTTAAAAATGTGATATGATAATAATAGCTGTTTTCCTCCTATAATTTTCTGGCCTGATCCTGTACTCCTGGTGGGGTAACAAAGTAAGATCAGAGTCTGTGGATCCCAATTTCAAGGCACAGAAGTGAGTGGATTTTTTTTCAATGAGACTGCTGGAACACACTAGAACAACATTGGTTTCAAGTAGTTAAGTATACAGTATATGCATTCAAATTTTTTCTCTTTGAAATCGGAGCAGCGTTTTTTATTGGCTGGGGAGGCTCGCTCTTGCTCATCACCGGTGGTTTCGTACTCAGTTTCTTCTCTGGAAAGGAGGGTCTACGCTCAACGTAATACTTTCCACAATATTCCTGCTTCACTCGAAAGACAATAGATTGCATCAAAGGAATATTTTTTGTGTCGGATATGTTCATCATCTCACAATTCTCTCGCTCCGTCTTCCAGTTGAAAGAAAAGGCCCCGCAGACCTAACTCCTATGCCACAGCTCGGACCAGACGCACATACAGGATGACAAACTCTTCCAGAGTGACTCCAATGCCACAATTGGTCCAAGGGAGCAGAGGTGGCAGAAGGATCAGGACAACAAGGACCACTGGGGAGATTTTGTTTGAGCTGCAGTAGCTCCTGTACTGCAGGAAATACACTGCTTCATATTATTGGTTGTTAGTTACCATGAAAACATTGTGGGAACTGACTCAATTTGATTTGGTAACTGTCTCACCACCTACACCTTGTAGATACCTCATGTATGACTGTTTTACTAACATATAACTGTGTTCCTTTAGTGAACTGAATTGACATCAAGGAAAGGGATGAATGTTTTCATTTGATTAAAAAAAAAAGTTTTATTGCTTGTCTAGCGTGTATAAATATTTTATATACATTTGTTTTTCATAGGACATTCAAATGTCTTACAAATTTCATGTAAATTGTTTTGACACAAATCATACAAGTACCTCACATGGAGTGCAATATCACATTTCATAAAACCTCTAAGGTGACAATTCCCTGTAGCTAATATATAATCTGTATATGAAATAAAAACACTGAAAACTGCCACAAGGCAGATGGCTACCACTGTCATAGGTGTATATCTCAAGAGATACACTGTGTCCTGAACAGAGAGGATCTCTTCGTTAAGTCTCTTCTACATGCAACTGTTATTCTAACAGTATCGGTAAATCATGTAGAAGTATATTTGTCTTCCAAAGAATTCCTATGGGCGTCATATTGAGTTTTATCATTGTCGAACTGTAAACCCGTATCACCTCCATATGACTATATATCATCGTCACTCCAGTCGCTGACAGAGACCAGGCTGCTCTTCAGAGTGCTGCCGGTTCCTGCTTCATTCAAACCTGGGGAATGGATAAACATCATCAGAGGCTGAAGATGAAGGATAAAGGGACCTGAATGGAGCCGGGTCTGTGAGAGTGAGTGAGATTGACCTGTTTTCTGCCCCTTCCCGGTGGATGTTCCCCAGACACTGGTAGTGCTGTCTGAATCCAGGCTCTTCCTCACAGGGGCGGTGGGCTTGCCCACGGGGGCGGGTACCGATAGGTCATCCAACGAGGAGATATCCCAGTCATCCTCATCATCCTCGTTTGCATACTGAAACGCATAACAGTCCAGATTAACACGATTAGGATATGGGAACATTCTGACGTTGACAAATGTTCTGTTTGTTCTCTGTGTCTTATGTTACTCTGAGTTGATGATGACACTGCAGAGAGGAGACTACAGAGGATTTCTCACCTTGAGTTCCCGTACAACGTCTTTGTCTTTACTCTCTGGTAAGATGCTCACTCCCCCTAGTGGCTTCTTTGGTCCTCTGTCTGCAAGCTGCTTCTCCAGGCTCTTAGTCAAGTCCCTGACCAGGTTATCTGGAAAGACAAATATGGTCAGCACAACGCATAAAAACCTATGGGCAACAGTTTTCAATAAACACACAACAAAAAGAAAAGGTGTGTTGTTATCTGATATTAGCACTTAACTTCTTTGGGACTGGGGGGCAGTATTGAGTAGCTTGGATGAATAAGGTGCCCAGAGTAAACTGCCTGCTACTCAGGCCCAGTTGCTAATATATGCATATTATGAGTAGATTTGGATAGAAAACACTCTGAAGTTTTTAAAACTGTTTGACTGATGTCTGTGAATATAACAGAACTCATATGGCAGGCAAAAACCTGAGAAAAATTCCCCCCAAAATTCCAAAAATCCAACCAGGAAGTGGGAAATCTGAGGTTTAGTTTTTCCAAGTCATTGCCTATCGAATATACAGTGTCTATGGGGTCATATTGCACTTCCTAAGGCTTCCACTAGATGTCAACAGTCTTTAGAACCTTGCTTGATGCTTCTACTGTGAAGGAGGGGGGAATGGGAGCTGAATGAGTCAGAGGTCTGCCAGAGTGGCAATAGCTGATCACACGTGCTCACGTGAGAGGTAGCTGCGTTCCATCGCATTTCTACAGACAGTTGGAACATTATTGAAGATTTATGTTAAAAACATCCTAAAGATTGATTCTATACTTCGTTTGAAATGTTTCTACGAACTGTAATATGACTTTTCATCTGAACTTTCGCCTGGACTTGCCCGCGTGTCGAGTTTGGATTGTGTACTAAACGCGCAAATATAAAGGAGGTATTTGGACATAAATTATGGACTTTATCGAACAAATCAAACATTTATTGTGGAACTGGGATTGCTGGGAGTGCATCCTGCTGAAGATTTTCAAAGGTAAGTGAATATTTATAATGCTATTTCTGACGTTGTTGACTCCACAACATGGCGGATATATGTTGGGCTTGTTTTGTTGTCTGAGCCCTGTACTCAGATTATTGCATGGTGTGCTTTTTCAGTAAAGCTTTTTTGAAATCTGACACAGCGGTTGCATTAAGGAGAAGTGGATCTAAAATTCCATGCAAAACACTTGTATCTTTTAGCAATGGTTATTATGAGTATTTCTGTAAATTGATGTGGCTCTCTGCAAAATTACCGGATGTTTTGGAACTACTGAACGTAACGCGCCAATGTAAACTAAAATTTTTGGATATAAATATGAACTTTATCGAACAAAACATACATGTATTGTGTAACATGAAGTCCTATGAGTGTCATCTGATGAAGATTATCAAAGGTTAGTGATTAATTTTATCTCTATGTCTGCTGTTTGTGACTCCTCTCTTTGGCTGGAAAAATGGCTGTGTTTTTCTGTGAATAGGCACTCACCTAACATAATCGTTTGGTGTGCTTTCGTCGTAAAGCCTTTTTGAAATCGGACACTGTGGCTGGATTTACAACAAGTTTATCTTTAAAATGGTGTGAAATACTTGCATGTTTGAGGAATTTTAATTATGGGATTTCTGTTGTTTTGAATTTGGCGCCCTGCACTTTCACTGGCTGTTGTTGAGGTGGGACGCTACCGTCCCGAATATCCCAGAGAGGTTAAAGGAGTAAATCAGCCTCGTGGTGTAAAAACAACAAAAGTCCCTTTTACTGTTTGTAGTCTTCTGTACGTTCCCATTCTGGTCTTTGTAGTTCTGGAGCTGTTGTGGGTCGACCTCCTCCAACTCACTCCCCTCTGTCCACTCTCCCTCGCTCTCTACCACAGTGACTGCCGTTTTGGTCGTGTTGACCGCAGTGCTTCTGGGCTGCTGGGGTTTATATGGCTGAGCCTGGGTGGTAATGGGCTGGACCTGTTTGGGCTGGCTTGATCTGGCCTGGACCGGTTTGGACTGGGTGAGTTTGTGATGGGGGGTGGTCTTGGGTTGTGTTGGTTTGGGATGGGAGGCTCTGTGATGAGGGACTCTCTGCTCCTGTCTGAGTTTCTGAGGTGGCTCCTCCTCCTCTTCCTCCTCTGATGATGACTCATCGTCTGAGCTGAAGGGAGGGGTCCTACGAGAACAAAGGCAATGTCATAATTTGAAATGAACGTACAATCAATCACTCCCTTATAAGGTAATAAGAAACTGATATACACATAAATTAAGCCAGTGGTGAGGTAGTCTCTTTAGACAGGGTGTCTATCTGGCATGTATTGAGACAAACCGCAGGAGATTCTGACTAGGTACGTACTTGGGAGTGGAGGTATTGGGCAGGGTAGTGGTAAGGGTCCGGGGGGCAGGCTGGGGGGTCGTCTGCAGCTGTTTGGCAGGCGCTGCTGGTGGTCCTGACATCACTTGGGTCACCTTGGAAGAAAGGCTGCTGGACAGCTGTCTGGCCTGGGTCACTGTAGGGAGGGACAGAACAATAACAATCAGCTGATTCCTTCGTTTGAGGACATCTCGAGGCCTAAGTAGGTTAAAACGGTGACGAACATGACTCCTGTTGCGAGCAGCTTAAGGCTTAAACTGTTACATTGATTAAGGGGGACTTGTTTAATGTCACCAGCAGCATGCTAGCAAACTATCACAAGAGAATGGAATAGACCCACGAGATGAAACATGAACCCCTCAGCAAAAACCATATGAACATCCTTGAATGCATTAAAAGTTCTAAGTCCTCATACTCCCCACATGCCATAGACCACCAAGTGCTAACAGTCAGTATCTGGATAATATCTGTGAAATGCTTGACAATGTATGTGACATCAACAGAGAAGTATATTTCCTGGGTGATTTAAAAAATTGAATGGCTCGCATCAAGCTGCTCACTCAAGAACAAACTTCAAACTGTAACCAGTGCCTGCAACCTGTTTCAGGTTGTCAGTCAACCTACCAGGGTAGTTACAAACAACACAGGAATGAAATCATCAACATGTTTTGATCACATCTTTACTAACGCGGCAGAATTGTGCTTTAAAGCAGTATCCAACTCCATTGGATGTAGTGATCTCAATATAATATCCATATCTAGGAAAATCAAAGTTCCAAAGGCTGGGCCTAATATAGTGTATAAGAGGTCATACAACAAGTTTTGTAGTGATTTATATGTTGATAATGTAGAGAATATTTGCTGGTCTGTGGTGTGTAATGAGGAGCAACCAGACGCTGCACTTAATAAAATTGCTTTTCCAGTTACTAATAAGCACGCACCCATTAAGAAAATGAATGTAAAAACTGTTAAATCCCCTTGGATTGATGAGGAATTAAAAAATTGTATGGTTGAGAGTAGAGGTCGATCGATTATGATTTTTCAACGCCGATACCGATTATTGGATGACCAAAAAAGCCGATACCGATTAATCGGTCGATTTTTATTTATTTATTTGTAATAATGACAATTACAACAATACTGAATGAACACTTATTTGAACTTAAAACCTGTTGTAACTACCCATCCAGTGTCCGGGATTGTTGTCATCATCTGACACTAATTAGCATAACGCAACAGACAAAAAATATTACTAGAAAATATTCATATTCATGAAATCACAAGTGAAATATATTGAAACACAGCTTAGCCTTTTGTTAATCACCCTGTCATCTCAGATTTTGAAAATATGCTTTTCAGCCAAAGCAAGACAAGCATTTGTGTAAGTTTATCGATAGCCTAGCATAGCATTATGTCCAGCTAGCAGTAGGCAACTTGGTCACGGAAATCAGAAAAGCAATCAAATTAAATCGTTTACCTTTGATGAGCTTCAGATGTTTTCACTCACGAGACTCCCAGTTAGATAGCAAATGTTCCTTTTTTTCAAAAATATTATTTTTGTAGGCGAAATAGCTCCGTTTGTTCTTCACGTTTTGCTGAGAAATCGACCGGAAATTGCGGTCACGAAAACGCAGAAAAAGATTCCAAATTAGCAAATTAGATTATAAACGTAGTTTATAATCAATCCTCAAGGTGTTTTTCACATTTCTATTCGATAATATATCAACTGGGACAGTTGGCTTTTCAGTAGGACCGATAGGAAAAATGGCTACCTCTGTATTTTACGCAATAATCACTCTGAGAGCCATCAGGTGACCACTTACGCAATATAGTCGTTTACGCTTATTCTTCAACATAAATGCGTGAAACTACGTCAAAATGCTGTAGACACCTTGGGGAATACATAGAAAAAGGAATCTGGTTGATAGCCCATTCACTGCTCAATAGGGACGCATCGGAACGCAGAGCTTTCAAAACATGAGTCACTTCCGGATTGGATTTTTCTCAGGCTTTCGCCTGCAATATCAGTTCTGTTATACTCACAGACCATTTTTTTTTTTACAGTTTTGGAAACTTTAGTGTTTTCTATCCTAAGCTGTCAATTATATGCATATTCTAGCATCTTGTCCTGACAAAATAGCCCGTTTACTCTGGGAACGTTATTTTTCCAAAAATGATTTTTAGGTTTTAAGTTTTAGGTTGTAGTTATTATAGGAATTATAGCCATTTATATACCATTTGTATTTCATTAACCTTTGACTATTGGATGTTCTTATAGGCACTTTAGTATTGCCAGTCTAACAGTATAGCTTCCGTCCTTCTCCTCGCTCCTCCCTGGGCTCGAACCAGGAACACAACGACAACAGCCACCCTCGAAGCAGTGTTACCCATGCAGAGCAAGGGAAACAATCACTCCAAGGCTCAGAGCGAGTGACGTTTGAAACGCTATTAGCGCGCACTAACTGGCTAGCCATTTCACTTCGGTTACACCAGCCTCATCTCGGGAGTTGATAGGCTTGAAGTCATAAACAGCGCAATGCTTGACGCACAATGAAGAGCTGCTGGAAAAACGCACAAAAGTGCTGAATGAATGCTTACGCGCCTGCTTCTGCCTACCACCGTTCAGTCAGATACTTAGATACTTGTATGCTCAGTCAGATTATATGCAACGCAGGACCCGCTAGATAATATCTAGTAATATCATCAACCATGTGTAGTTAACTAGTGATTATGATTGATTGTTTTTTATAAGATAAGTTTAATGCTAGCTAGCAAGTTACCTTGGCTTACTGCATTCGCGTAACATGCAGTCTCCTTGTGGATTGCAACGAGAGAGAGGCAGGTCGTTATTGCGTTGGACTAGTTAACTGTAAGGTTGCAAGATTGGAACCCCCGAGCTGACAAGGTGAAAATCTGTCGTTCTGCCCCTGATCAAGGCAGTTAACCCACGGTTCCTAAGCCGTCATTGAAAATAAGAATGTGTTCTTAACTGACTTGCCTAGTTAAATAAAGGTATACAGTTTTTTTGTTAAATATATATATTTTTTTTAAATCGGCGCCCAAAAATACCTGTTTAGGACCCTTACTGTTTTCAATCTTTACTAACGACATGCCACTGGCTTTGAGCAATGGCCAGAGTGTCTACGTATGTGGATGACTCAACACTATACACGTCAGCTACTACAGCGACTGAAATGACTGCAACACTTTACAAAGAGCAGCAGTTCGTTTTGGAATGGGTAGCAAGGAATAAGTTAGTCCAAAATATTTCCTAAACTAAAAGCATTGTATTTGTGACAAATCATTCACTAAACCCTAAACCTCAACTACATCTCGTAATAAATCATGTGGAAATTGAGCACATTGAGGTAACTAAACTGCTTGGAGTAACGTTGGACCGTAAACTGTCATGGTCAAAACATATTGAAACAACAGTATCTAAGATGGGGAGAAGTTTGTCCATAATAAAGCTCTGCTCTGCCTTCTTAACAACACAATCAATAAGGCAGGTCCTACAGGCACTGATTTTCTCGCACCTGGACTACTGTTCAGTAATGTGGTCAGGTGCCACAAAGAGGGACTTGGGAAAATTGCAGTTGCCTCAGAACAGGGCAGCACAGCTGGCCCTTAAAAGTACACGGAGAGCTAACATTAATGACATGCATGTCAGTCTCTCATGGCTCAAAGTGGAAGAGAGATTGACTGCATCATTACTTGTCTTTGTAAGAGGTGTTGACATGCTGAAGGTACCGACACCCATACATACCCCACAATACATGCCACTAGAGTTCTCTTCACAGTCCCCAAGTCCAGAACAGACTATGGGAGGCACACAGTACTACATAGAGCCATGACTACATGGAACTCTATTCCACATCAGGTAACTGATGACAGCAGTAGAATCAGATGTAAAAAGCAGGTAAAAATACACCTTATGGAACAGAGGGGACTGTGAAGTAACACAAACACAGGTAGACACATGCAGACACACAAACGATAACATACGCACTATACACACGCATACATGGATTTTACATTGTAGATATGTGGTTAGGGTTAGTGTGTTGTGACTTCTGTAAAGATTGGATTGTAATGTTTTTTAAATTGTATAACGGCTTTAATTTTGCCCGAGGAATAGTAGCGGCTGCCTTGGCAGCAGTTGCGGGGATCCATAATAAATACAAATACATCTACCTTGAGTGGGTTGTTTTGGTTTGACCCGCTGCTCGGGGGCAGAGTCACTCTCCGTCCTCTTGTCCTTCAGTCTCAGACGCAGTGTGAGAGCCACATCCTCACGGTGACGCCAATAGTCCGGAATGTCCTTCGCCATACTCTCTCTCTCTGAGCGCAACTTAGCCATGAGATCACTGTACTCGCTGCCTCCGAGTCCCCTCAGACCCTACAGAGTTGTGTAGATTAGAAAATGGAAGACGCTTAACTATCATAAGGATTATCTTTACTGGGGAAACAAATGATCCCTCAAGTCTATTAGTGAAGTCAATTTGTTGTATGTTTTTGATGGTGTATCTGTCAGGCTGACTCTTTCACGGCATAGATCTTCCAGAGTGTGATTTTAAAGATGCCATTGTGTATTTGTACTCATGAAGGTACAGTACATACCGGTTTGACTCCCAGGGACTCAAGCTTCTCTAGGAGTGCCTGCTCCAGGGCGGGACGCAGCTCCCTCTTGATGTTGGGGTTCTTCCTCAGGACACTGGTCACAGAAGACGGCTGCTTCATTACAACAACTGGCTTCTTCTCAGACACGCTGGACAAGTCTATGACAAGCACCAGACAAGTACAGTACAGTTACACATACACTTGATAACACACTCAAAATAACACTGATGCCTTTGTAGTTTCAGAGGACAGGCTGGGCGAGCATGAAAATGATTTGAGAGAGAGAGAGCGGTGCATATGAACTTCCTTTTCTTCCATTTACAAAGGACCTGTGCCATAGATAACTACAGCTAACAGCCACATGATTCTGGAGAGGGACGGGCAGAAGAGAACATCTTGCTGCCTTTTTGGGCCAACGTGGCTTTGACTGACTTGACTTCACAAATGCTCACTGACTACATGGCAGGCATCACAGACCGACTGACACGTCCGTGCAGAGAGCATGCATGGAGTAGACAGACGCTGCTGCCGTCTAGACTGTGTTACCTTTGTCCTCCTCAGACAGCTCCTCTATAGGATCCAGTTTAGGAGCAGAGGGAGGCTGCTCTGATTGGACAACACAGGGGGTCAGAGGTCAGACAAGATCGGGAATTAGGAGGAGGGAATTCAGGTAGATGGAACAATAACATTGATCTCTAATGGTGTCTTGTTGGGAGATCGCTGACAGAACAGTCTCGTTACATGCTAGCATACCTTTTCTCTGAGCAAAAGGATGCAGATGTCTGGATTGACTGAGCTACATATCGTTGGGAATCTCCTGCTAATAACTTACCCTTCACTACTCTCTTTGGTTTAGGCTCTGGCGCTGTGGCTGTTAAGATCACTGAAACATACAAAGTAGGAGGAATAGTCAGTAATAACAGGTTCTTTACAGAACTATAAACAGCTAACATCCAGATTCAAGCTAACATCCAGATTCAAGCTAATATCCAGATTCAAGCTAACATCCAGATTCAAGCTAACATCCAGATTCAAGCTAATATCCAGATTCAAGCTAATATCCAGATTCAAGCTAACATCCAGATTCAAGCTAATATCCAGATTCAAGCTAACATCCAGATTCAAGCTAATATCCAGATTCAAGCTAATATCCAGATTCAAGCTAACATCCAGATTCAAGCTAATATCCAGATTCAAGCTAACATCCAGATTCAAGCTAACATCCAGATTCAAGCTAATATCCAGATTCAAGCTAACATCCAGATTCAAGCTAATATCCAGATTCAAGCTAACATCCAGATTCAAGCTAACATCCAGATTCAAGCTAATATCCAGATTCAAGCTAACATCCAGATTCAAGCTAATATCCAGATTCAAGCTAACATCCAGATTCAAGCTAATATCCAGATTCAAGCTAATATCCAGATTCAAGCTAACATCCAGATTCAAGCTAATATCCAGATTCAAGCTAATATCCAGATTCAAGCTAACATCCAGATTCAAGCTAATATCCAGATTCAAGCTAACATCCAGATTCAAGCTAATATCCAGATTCAAGCTAATATCCAGATTCAAGCTAACATCCAGATTCAAGCTAATATCCAGATTCAAGCTAATATCCAAATTTGACAAATATAAACAAAGTAATACAAAAAATAAAGTCAAAGAAAAAGTATGCATACCTGGAACTTCAACTACTTTAGTAGGTGGATTTGAGGACATATGCTTTATCTGTGAAATGAAGAAGTACAATAAGCTACATTTCTTAATTATATATTTTTAATGTTTTGTATTCAACCCCTGCTGTTGAACCCCAATGGCGTAATCTAATTTAATTTAACTTTTTAACATGCTTATGAAGTCAGAGTGGCCCTGACGACTACACTATATGAGTGTGTGGAAACATGACACACACTGGGAACATGAAACAACGCGCCATCAAATCCAGGATTTCCTGTATGAGGGTCAAGTAGGCGCCCAGTTTCCCGGTGGCCGGGTCGCCAGGGGGTGGTGGTGAGTGAACTGACCTGCTCTCGCTGAGAGAGGATGATTAGGTCCCGCTCCTGAAGCCGCTGGTCACTCTCCTCCTTCTGCCTCTGGCTCTGCTGCTGCCACTCCACCACAGACGACTCCAACCTGCTAAACTGATCCTGCCACTGAGAGGAGACATAGGACAGACGTAGACGTTAGAGATCCCACAGCGATGGCTGCCTCTTTCAAGGCTCTCCGCTGAACATTAACTATTCAACAGAACTCACAAGTAGTTCTGTTAACCAGTATTCTTCATCAAAACTTAATATACCTGATTCTTTTCGCTCTCATGGTTAGCCTTCATTTTTTCAATTTTTGATGTAAACCTTTCTTCCTGTAACAAAATAAATAGTTGATACATAAAAAAAAAAAAACACAACTTGAAATATTTAAAGAGAAGAAGTACTGCTTAGCTGCTTACCAGTTTCTTGTGTTTCTGATCCATCTTCTGGACCACAATCTTGTTTTTTTCATCCATGTCTTGGTCAGTCTGCTGGGGAGCAGGACTGGGCCTCCTCTCAGGAGTGGTCATCTTGAGATCCACTTTCTGTACAGATCACATCAAATCATTCAAACAAAAACCTCCCTGACTTACAGAACCAAATCACTAACGCATCAGTTTGAATTGGACACGGAACCAGGAAAGTCAGTGCTTTGACAAATGGACTAGTAGACTCACTTGTTGAAGAAGAGCGTTCCTGTTGTGAAGCATCTCTATCTCCCTCCGGAAGCCGTCTCTCATCTCCTCTATCTTCCTGTGTTCTTCTTCCTTCCATCTCTCTAGCTTTCTCATCAAATCCTGGTGCATGGACTGCTGGTCTCTTTCCTACAGATGAAAAGAGAATGAAAATGGTCAAAAGCTCTAAACAAATACGCAAGTGCAAAATGATCAATGTCATGGAAACAAGCACGGTTCTTATTGTCCCACCTGAGAGGCTTTGGCCAAGAGGGCTTGCCTCTGTGACTCCAGCTCAGATGTGGTGTAACTCAGCTGCCCTTTCAGCCGACTGATCTCCTCCTCATCTGCAATGCTCTTCACTTTCCTCTGGTTGCCTGTCCTTAACTCTGAGAGAAACATTAACAGAGACATACTAATGGAGAAAAAGTTAGCCTAAGTTGTGTTTCAGGGCCGGGCTCAAAGATATACACCTCTCTCTTTCTGCTAGACTCTGTGGGAGTGTGTGACATGTCTACTGCTGCTGCAAACTACAGTGGGATGTCATAGGAACTGGTTCTCCAGCATTGTAGACACACTGTGGTGGCTTGGGGACACCCATACCAGTGGGACTCCCTATAGGAGACAGGGTAGTTGGCTGCAGTGAACCTTCTTACCTGACTGACGGTTACTTTCCCTACCGTTCTCTCTAAACTGATGATCAAACCTTTTAAAGTTCTCTTGACTTACGGCTGTCGTACTCGTCTGCATGGCGACGTTGCATATGATTCTGGAGAAAGGAGGAATTCATGAAGGCTTTATCACAATGTTGACACTAAAGGAAAAGAAAAGGAAACAGAATTATACATTGACAGTACATTCCCATGCAAAGATTGCAACGAATCAATGGTCTGAATACATGTTGTTTGCTACCTTCACTGATAGATCAAACGTAAGGCCAATTTTGTAATAGGCAACTTGGGCTGTGTGTAAAAAATTAACACATCTGAACCCAAAGCTCAAGTCGCGACTATACTATCCACCATTAAGCTTTAAAGACTGTTTCCTGGGAGACAGATCGACATAGCGACATTACCATCCACCAATAAGCTTCAGGGACTGTTTCCTGGGAGACAGATCTACATAGCGTGTGTGACGTGATTCACCCCATATGCCTGGCGTCACCTCGCTCCAGCTCACAGGGGAGGGGGAGTGACAGACGGGGCAGATTAAACGCCAGAGCAACCACATCACACGCCACATTTAACGCCCGACACCAACACAGCACGCATCTGTGCCTTCATTCAAACTGAACCGCACTGCCACCGATACCTTGTTGCCTCGCGTGCTGGTGCTCTACCATGCTGCAGGGGAAGTGGTGGTTTCTACAACAGAGACCCTTGTTGTTGTGTGCTGTAATTGCATTGCTGCTCTGGAATAACTTTGGAAATCGCCAGTGAAATTGAATTAGGTCTGGTCCTTGATCGAATCAAGGCGGTTGTGTGTCTGTTGGCATCCGTTTGCCGTGTCTTGATGTGCGAGACAGTAATAAAAAAGCGGACTAAAACGTTCATTTTCTAGATTGCATTGACAACACACAGGCTGAAATAGACAGGACGTTTCTTGAATGATACAAGTACTACAATTTATGCAAAAATTCTGCGAATTGCAGACAATTAGGCTAGATACTGTGTATCAGATACACTGTACATTCTGTATATCTGTTGAAGTTCCTGTAAATGTAGCTTGACGTAATACATTTGAGTACCTGTGTGAAACAATCAACACATCTAGGCCTATTTCTGGAAGCACGGTGGCCCATCAATAATTGAGCTGTACAGACGCCTCGGTTATCAACGTGCCTGTTAGCCGGGCAGGGCACTCTCACCTAGCAACAATGCTCAGCCATATGAAACACTAGGTGTTGCCTTGGCAACAGCTGGGCCCTATTCAACAGCAATGCCCTTTAAAAATATAAGGATCCTTCTATTCTACATCTGTACAATAAATGCATACATTTCTGGTGTAACAAATAGAAGAACATCAAAATGACACGTTGACGCGAGACCAATGTCATTATGGAAACATGAATGAGGGTGGGGGAGGTGGTTCAGTCATTTTGGTTCCGTCTCTTGCCACCCTTTTGTAAGTGGATTAAAAGAACTAGGTCTAATTATCACCAGCTGACACCATCTGCTCAGAGCACAATCCTATTGTTTAGGTCCCAAAACAAAGCTGATAACGATTACGTCTACCAATCCTTATAAAGTGGCCACATTACAGCTACGGGATGAGGTGAACCTATTTCCAATACTATGTCTCTGATTTAAATGGTATAATTAATTTAAACCAAATCAAATTTGATTTGTCACATGCGTTGTAAACAACAGGTAGACTAACAGTGAAATGCTTACTTCCCAACAATGCAGAGAAAAAAAAGAAGAAAAAAAGATGTAAAAATAATAACACAAGGAATAAATTCACATTGAGTAACGATAACTTGGCGATATACACAGGGTACCAGTACTGAGACAATGTGCATGGGTACGAGGTAACTGAGGTAGATATGTTCGAAGATGAACCTCCTATTAGCATTCTCACTCCTCTGACAATGATAATTGAACAAAGCTAAAGCAGCTCTGAATATCACCTGGGGAACAATGGCTAAGAGGGGGACCCAGGAGGAAGGGGGGACTAACTGTTGTACAATACAAATGGAAACCGACACCGAGAAGAAGCAGCAACGTGAGGTGTTCAGTACCTTATGGCAATTGGTCATGTTTATCATAGCCTGCTGGTTGAGGGCAATGATTTTCTTCCTCTGCTTCAGCTCCGTCTTCAGTACCTTGGCCTGGTCCGCCTGCTTCTGCTGCTGGGCCAGGAGCTGCTGGTGCTCGCGGGCCTGGGTCTGCAGCCTCTCCTCGGCCTCCCCCAGGCTCAGGGTCAAGTACTCCTGGGAGTGCAGCAGGTACTCCACTGTCAGCTGGGCCAGGCGGAAGAGCTTGAGCAGCGCTGGGTCCACGGGGCTCTGGCAGCGGACACAACGCTCCCCCTCCACGTTGCAGAAGGTCACCCCTGTGATGTGCTCCTGCAGGGTCTGGAAGTCCAGCTCGCTGGCCACCAGGTCCACGTCCACCGCGCTGATCCGGCGCCAGTCAACGCTCTCGCGCCGAGGCCGGAATTTGAAAGGCGGGATGGTGGTGGATGTGGAGGCAGACATGGCTGGTGGTGGTGGTGCTGGAGGACACCGGCCGCTGGAGGAGGGCTGGCTCAGGGGGGAGTTTAGGAGGGAGGGGATCCCAGCTGATGAGTGGGTCCCTTGGGTCTCTGGCTGGTATGGGTAATACACGTTATTGTAAAATGGCTGAAAAAAACAAGACATTTATACTAGGTTATTGTTTTTTATTTTATTTGTGACAGACAACAACAAATAGATTATTGTGTGCTACAGATTAGAAATGCAGCATCTAAATCAAGGTCAGGGAGAAACAAACCTTCTGCAGGTATCACAGCAATACAACAGCAGCATGAACAGAGTATAGAATATGGAAGAAAAAACAAAGATTCCACCTCTCAGCACATGAATGAACAATATGAGATGACACAAAAATGGCTAAGCATTACATTCGTATTCGATGGTAATCTACCCAATTCTTCCGATGTCAAGTTGACGCCGTGTTGTCCTTACCATCGTGGATTTCATGCGCATTTATGAGATCGAACACAGAGAACGAGTAGTCGTTTCCTATTGGTGCACGCCCCCTTCAGCTGTCTGCCGCGACACCGAGGCAGGGCGTCCTCTCGATCACCATGGAGACAAAACAGTGCGTCCCACTTTACGGGCTCCCTGGGGAGACATATGTTATCAAAATATTGCACCTAATCAATTCTAAATGATTCCACAATGCACGCGACTGCAGCATCAACAGTATCCTCGCTAGCTGGATGTATTCAATGTTTTTTGTGAAGCCACTCATGCCACTGACACTGCAGTAATAACATATGACCATTTTTAATTAATATTCTGTTATTCTACCCACGTGATATATGTCTGGCTAACATCTGCAACAAAAATGCTTAAACTTCTGTCTTTTTTTCTATTTGTGCATTAAAAGCCACATAACCAATTGAGTCAAGTGAAGTGTCAAGCTCTCAACATGCATGACATTGCTTGATTGCTATTACCAAATAATGGAAACCAAATTACGCAGCTATTCTCATCGAACTAACGTTAGATACTTTGTGGCCCAAACTTTTTACAATTAATGACTGTTGACAAATAACCATATTTATATTCTGCAGCATCACCCACTTCTGGTTGTCCCTCTCAAATTACGGGCACTGTGCCTCAAAACAGTTCAAGTTGGGACAAGTTGAGCCCAACAAAAGAACAGAACGCATGTGGAGAAACAGTTTCAGTATTTTTTTTTTACGTCAGTTAGCTACCTAGCTATAAATGTAACTAGGCTATATTAGTTAATAGCGTAGTAACTAGCTATTTAGCTAGCTAAGTAACGTTTATTTTGTAGACATTAACAAAATAGCAACCAGTAAATTAGCTAGCTCACACGTCTGTATTTTCAAAAATATCCCTAGCTAAGTAGCGGACTAAACTCCACTCCATGGTGAAGGAAGAGTGGAGTTTAGTCCGTTAGTTACTACCGTCGGCTCGCTAGCTAGCTAAATTGGCTAACGGACATTTACTTTAGTAGCAAACAAATTTATTGAACATGGACTTCATCCTACGTGCCTTTTGAGTGTGTCTCATAAAATAAATAACATTCTGATCGAACTCTAAGTTTTAGTCAGAACTCAAACTTACCGTCCGCAACGTTTTTAAAGTCCATAAAAACTGTTTTTCCATGGGACTCGGGCTTTACTGAGATCTTCGGATGGAGTGAGACTGGAGAGACCGCGGTGACGTAGCAGCTGCTGCACACATTCCAAAAGCTCTGCTCATCCCGTGTCCCCTCTCCAAAGAGGGGGGAGGGGATTTAGGGAACTCAAACTGCTGAGATTTAGGAAAGGGGGATTGACAAATGTGGATGTTAGTCTGTTATCTCTGAATACGCAATTGCATATACCATATACACATTTAGAGCCAAGGTGCTTTTAACATTTAGTTGGCTGTTGGCCGTTACTTTTTAGCCACCGTCGTTGTTTTTACAGGCAAGAAAAGCAACCGCGCAAAAAGGACAAGGCTGCTGCGCTCAAGGTGGTGTTCGTCCTTAAGCAGTTTTCAGTGGCTAAAGGACTCCCCCTTGTGGTGTAGATTATGAACTTCCCCACAGAGATGTGTGCCTTGTTCTGTCAGAAGATGTCAGTAGTAGGTCCTTTATAAAAATGCTTATGATTATGCATCACTGGCATGAGGCATTGTCAAGATAAGGCTGAGCAGTTAAGCCTAGTATTTCTGGCAAAACGTATTCCTACTTATTTTTATTATATTATAATACTTTTATCACATTTTCAAGACAAATTCTAGTTAATTTGGTCCTTTGGAATCACAGTCCAGATGTCTCATAATAAAATAATAAAATGTTGAGATTATTAACATGAGTGCACTGTCAATGACTCAACAATACCCTACACACTATTATTAGCATGACACAGACAATAGGACATCTAACTCACTATTATCAAGGGGAAACATGTCAGCTGTTTTAGTTGAGGGCAGTCAAGCCAAACAGCTGTGGGGGCAGGGAGAGAACACAGAACCTCCTTGTTAAAAAAGACAGAAAGACACTGTAGGGTGCATCGTGCCAGTCAGTACACACACACACACACACACACACACACACACACACACACACACACACACACACACACACACACACACACACACACACACACACACACACACACACACACACGCACACGCACACTGAACATTACATTTATCATTTAACAAGGGAGTTTAGGTAGTAGGACAATCCTAAAACTCGTACTTTACTTTCCATCTTGAGAGTGCCTTTCATATCACATCAGCTTAAAGGGGTGGTAGGTAGCCTAGTGGTTCGAGCGTTGAGCCAGTAACCAAAAGGTTGCTGGATCAAATCCCTGAGCTGACAAGGTAAAAAAAAATCTGTTGTTCTGCCCCTGAACAAGGAAGTTAACCCACTGTTCCCTGGTAGGCTGTCATTGTAAATAAGAATTTGTTATTAACTGACCTAGTTAAATAAAGGTACAAAATGAGAAAGATCATCTAGTGCTGAACCTGCTGTTGGAGTCCTGCTGCTGTGGTAGACGGACAGTAGATGAGCAGTGGATGCTGGTCATTCCCCAGGCTGTACCACTAGCAGCAGATAGAGGTCCTGATGAATAGTGGATTTAATTCAGACAGACAGGATAGCCCTAGATAGACTGACAGGATAGCCTTGGGCAGACAGACAGAGACTTTTCCCTCAGGGGCTTTTCCAGGAACAGGCAGGAAGCTGGTGTGATGTGTCATCCCAATGAAGCATCCCACAGTTCAGCAAAAGGACAACATGTTGAAGATGATGTGTAGAGGTCCAAGTTTCACCCAAAGGCGTCTGACCACACGCCCATTAGATGCTTACTCCAAAGGTATTGGTGATGTCTGGAGACCTTTGGAAGGTGAAACCATCAGAGCCACTTCAGCAACTATCAAGCTGAGTGACAAGGACAATTGCAAGACAATAGTGTATAACAATAGTGCAGTATCTCAGAGCTGAACATTCTATAGAAATGGTCCTTTTCCTTTCCTCCAAGCCACTTTGTTGTCTATTTTTGACAGGTGAGCTGAGGAGTGTTTAGATAGGGTGTAGCGAGGTGACTCAGCCTCGTAGGAAGGGAACATGAAAGGAAATAGTGACGAGGACAGAGGCAACCCATGGATGCTTTTATTGTCTACCCACAAACACGTGTTGCTAAGTTCACTGGGAACCGAGGACTTTGTGTTCACAGGTTGTGCGTGATTCGTTCCTGGAGCTAGGGGCGGAGAAGGCTTTAATAGTGTGAGAGAGAAGGAGATAGAAATAGAGAGATTACCAAGAATCTCAAAAGTAATAAGAGGTAAGAGTCATGGAGAGATACCTGTATGCTGCATGTGGACTAGGACTGTGCTTTAGTGCTCTAAAATGGCTGCTTCTTCTTCTATCCTTTCCCGGAAGGTGAAAGGTCTCCGTTGTTTTCACTAATCTCCAACCTGATTCTATATCACTGGTCATCAAACCAAAGGTCAAATAGGGGGTGCTTATATTTGTCCTGTTTCGCACATATACAAATGTGTAACCTGTATACGTGTGTGGTGTGAATTGGAATTGTGTTTTTGCATATCCCACTCCCCCTGAGAAATCCTCGGTGAGTGGGGGCCACGGTCAGGGATCAGCCATTATTGACAGCGACCCTGGAGAAATGAATGCTAAGTGCCTTGATCAAGGGCAAATCAAAAACAAAATTAGAACCAGTGTGCTAGCCACTTTTCGGTTACTGGCCCAACGCTGGTCAGCAATAAGGAAGGGAAGATAGTTCCTAAGAGTCACAGCTTAAGAGTGTTGGTGGGCGCCAACATTCATGGAGGAACTGTGAGACATTAGCACTTCTCACCATCTTCCAAGATAGTGCTATGTGCAACACTGAATAGTATAATTTGTATGTTAGTGAGTAGCACTCACTGGTTCTGATGATGGTTATCAGTGCAATATGCATCTCAAGGTTGCTGCTTACAGCCCTGTGTTCACTAGTTGTAGATCTGGGCTGGGGCACGTCTTCTTAATGACGATAGATCCATGTGCTTTATGTCATGTGACATCACATCAAGCGGTGTTTCGCTCCCTTTGGCCTGGCTCCAGCACACAAAAAGTCATCATCTCATTATAACACATCCTTTGAAAGCAGTAGTCATTTCTAATGGCTCCTCCCCAGTTGTCTTCCCAGAATATTCACTTAGACAGCTTTTAATCAATGAAACATTAAAGAGCCATCAATCCGCTGAACATGTGTCTTCTTGACTTATGTGATGCAATGCTTTCAGACTTTCAGTCTCTCTATATAACTCACTGTGTAAAGTCTGTACAGTATCACTCTGGTGTTGGAAGTAGAGAGTTCACACAAACTGCAGTGAGCCAAGCATGGCAGGAGGAGAAGTGTTTGAGTACTAGCTGTCGCTATGCAATAGGGAGATGGGAAGTGGACATCACCATGTATTGACATAGATCATACTGTAAATTGATGTACCTGGTTAGGAATGTTAGCAAATAAATAGGGTTACGGCTCCACTTTCTACTCAATTGAAATACTTGAGTTCTCTATCTCAGTGTGCAGGTAGAGAGCATCAGTAGCTATCTTAATTTGATAGGTTGAAAGGTGTAGCGGTGTAGATTTGAAAGGGCGATATCCGACATGGTCCCTGGCAATTCTCCAGCCGGATTCTCTCCCAATTCAGAGAAGGGATCTCATTCCTGTCAAGCCAGGACAAGAAAAGCACTTAACTTGACATTTAGAAAGGCTCAGAGATTTTCTCTAGAGGCCAGGGGAAAAAGAAAAGAAAAGAAGAGGATGTTATCGCAGACATGTGTTTAAATGTCAAATGGGCTGGTAGCTCTGTGACCACGGAGATAGCAAAAACCTGTCCTCTGGCCTAATTTGGAGTTCACATATTAAGCTTTCTCTACACATTCTCTTTTTTTTTATCAAACATTATCTTCCAAGGCTTAGTGCTCAGCGAAAGGTCATCATCCCAGAACAATCATCGTACGTAGCATATTAATGCTGCTCTAACCCTTTTAGATACTACTGTAATACAAATTGATTTGACACTGTCCACACATTTGGGCTGGAATGAGATTTCACTGGTCTTCATGACTCATCTGAAGTCATAGCTGCCTCAATAAATGAACAGACAGTTCTATAATACACACACAATCAAAAACATAATAACAGACATATACCTGAACAAGGTTAGTATTCTCCTGTGTCCCAAATGGCACCCCATGCCCTATATAGTGCACTACATCCCTACCTACTGTAGGGAATCAGGGACGTATCCTACATCTACTTCAGGTGTCCCTTTGAAGCAGTCATCTACGGGTCCCGGTCAAAAGTAGTGCACTACATAGGAAATAGGTGCCATTTGGGACGTATCCTACATCTACTTCAGGTGTCCTTTTGAAGCAGTCATGTTTTAAGACCTCTCTAGATATTCAACCACTGCTCTTGAATGATAGAGCACTAGCTGCATCATTCATTCATCGTTCCAACTGCTGCCTGTTGAAAGAATCATTACAATGTTATTTCAAATGGTGTTCCTTTACGTTGATATACAGTACCAGTCCAAAGTTTGGACACACCTACTCCTTCAAGAGTTTTTCTTAATTTTTACTATTTTCAACATTGTAGAAGACATCAAAACTATGAAATAACACATCTGGAAACATGTAGTAACTAAAAAAGTGTTAAACAAATCCAAATATGTGTTAGATTTTCAATTTTTCAAAGTATGACAGCTTTGCACACTCTTGGCATTCTCTCAACCAGCTTCACCTGGAATGCTTTTCCAACAGTCTTGAAGGAGTTTCCACATATGCTGAGCACTAGTTGCACTCTGTGGTCCAACTGTGGTCCAACTCATCCCCAACCATCTTGATTGGGTTGAGTTCGGGTGATTGTGGAGGCCAGGTCATCTGATGCAGTACTCCATCATTCTCCTCCTTGGTCAAATAGCCCTTATACAGCCTGGAGGTCTTTGGGGCCATTGTCATGTTGAAAAACAAATGACTGTCCCACTAAGCGCAAACTAGATGGGATGGCGTATCGCTGCAGAATGCTGTGGTAGCCATGCTAATTAAATGTGCCTTGAATTATAAATTAATCACTGACAGTGTCATCAGCAAAGCACACCCACACCATCACACCTCCTCCACCATGCTTCACGGTGTTAACTACACACTCGGAGATCATCCGTTCACATACTCTGCATCTCACAAAGACATGCGGTTGGAACCAAAAATCAAACATTTGGACTCATCAGACCAAAGGACAGATTTCTACCGGTCGAATGTACATTGCTTCTGTCTCCTGGCCCAGGCAAGTCTCTTCTTCTTATTGGTGTCCTTTAGTAGTGGTTTCTTTGCAGCAATTCGACCATGAAGGCCTGATTCACACAGTTGAACAGTTGATGTTGAGATGTGTCTGTTCCTTGAACTCTGTGAAGCATTTATTTGGGCTGCAATTTCTGAGGCTGGTAACTCTAATGAACTTATCCTCTGCAGCAGAGGTAACTCTGGGTCTTCCTTTCCTGTGGCGGAACTTTAAAAGTTAATGAAATGTTCAGATTGACTGACCTTCATGTCTTAAAGTACTGATGGACTGTTGTTTCTCTTTGCTTATTTGAGCTGTTCTTGCCATAATGTGGACTTGTCTTTTTCCAAATAGGGCCATCTTCTGTACAGCAACCCTACCTTTTCACAACACAACTGATTGGCTCAAACGCATTAAGAAGGAAAGAAATTCCACAATGAACTTCTAAGAAGGCATACCTGTTCATTGAAATTCATTCCAGGTGACTACCTCATGAAGCTGGTTGAGAGAATGCCAAGTGTGCAAAGCTGTCATCAAGGCAGAGGGTGGCTACTTTGAAGAATCTCAAATCTCAAATATATTTTCATTTGTTTAACATTTCTGTTTACTACATGTTTCCATATGTGTTATTTCATAGTGTTGATGTCTTCACTGTTATTCTACAATGAAGAAAATAGTCAAATAAAGAAAATGGAATGAGTAGGTGTGTCCAAACTTTTGACTGGTACTGTAATTGGCTTCATTAATCATTTAAAGGTCAACAAACATTTGTTTTGAGGTTTTGTTTCAGCTAATCCTACAATCTAGTCTACTAAGGGGTGTTGGGAACACAACATACTCTATTTTCTATTTCTGTCAGCTCTCACAATTGTTCATCCCAAATGGCACCATATTCCCATATAGTGCCCTACTTTTAACCAGATCCCTATTGGCCCTGTTCAAAAGTAGTGCACTATATGGGGAATAGAGTGCTATTTGGGACGCAACCCATGTCACTGTGGAACATGTCACTCAGGGAATGTACTATAAAATACTCCCTGTTGGCTGCCTTAAGGAATGTGCCAAGATGAGATTCACTATATTTACGGCCGGAGGGAGATGACTAATCCATGAGTATATTTTTCTTACCATTTCTGCTCTGCTCACTGAATATTTTGAGGCTTTGATGTACAGTTGTCTAATGCACTTACCTAAGCAGCCCAGCATAACAAGCTTTCAAAGATTTCCCAGTGCAATTCTCCTAGTTTTGTGCAATGTGACTGCATTCTAATGTTAAGATATCCGTTTGAAGCCTCCTTGCTCCTCCTCTGGGGAAGGTGTTTTCAGTAGATAATGACTTTCTGTGATTCAGACTGGATCCACAGGCTGTTCACCTTGTTTTCTTACCCAAGTTGCCCTGTTAAAAGTCCTGAATATCCACACATATTACTGCATGAATTACACCATGATTCATTGACATTATTACACATACTGCTTTGGGAAAAATAACAGTAATAAGAGCTGTAATAACAGAAAATCCTTTTAAACAAATACACATTTTGTTTTTATATATACTGTAGTTGGGATATGACTTTAACAACATATATAAATATTGTTGACTTTCTGTGAGATTTGAAGCACTATGGAATTATTTAATGTTGGCCCTAGTCTTTAGTGGTGGAGTAATACATTGACTGGTGAGGGCTAGTCTGGTGCCAGGGTCTGTGTGGCACAGCTCCCACTTCCTCTTTGACTAAGGTGGCACCCTGGGTTAAACTCAGCACCCACACATGCACGCACACACACGCGCACACGCACGCACGCACACACGCACACACACACACACACACACACACACACACACACACACACACACACACACACACACACACACACACACACATATCAAGGTATTTAGCCCTACCATTACCAAGAAAGGCCAGTGAGTGTAGTCTCTATCTTATTCTGCATCCCATGAATGTCCTTCCCTATAGATGGGTTAGCTGATCGCTAGCTGATTGTTAGCTGATTGTTAGCTGATTGTTAGCTGATCGCTAGCTGATTGTTAGCTGATTGTTAGCTGATCGCTAGCTGATTGTTAGCTGATCGCTAGCTGATTGCTAGCCATCATGACAAGGAACTGCCATGCAGAGATTTGTAAGTGTCTCATTTCAGATGGTTTCAATTTGTTCTTCATTACCATGTCTTGTTTTAAGATGTTTTGACTGATTTCATGTCAATTCTAACATGGAAAAATGTGTTAGCTAGCTAACCAACAACTGGAACGAACTAGTGCTCATTGTGAAAATGTATTTATGTTTTCAATAAACATATAGTTTACATGTTGTCAACAATCTAAGCCAACCCGGTCTGTTTTTTCCCCATAGTTAGTTGCATATGCGTTGGTTTTGTTGCTAAACAACCAGACCTGGGTTCAAATACTATATGAAATCATTTCAAAGACCAAAACTGCAAACCCACCCATTTGGTACTCCAGACAGACTCAAGCAAACCCTTATATTTGAATGATTTAGTATAGTATTTGAACCCAGCTCTGCTATATACATCTATTGGAATCCTATGCTAATCCAAAAATAATTGTATGTATCCCGTTTCACCCATTACTGAGTCATCTATGGTTTGACTTGAGACCTTCTTTTTAATGCATCCATTACACAACTATAGTGCGATTTATAATAAACACTGACATATCTTTCAAATTATTTTATCAGGGCCAAGGCAAAAGGACACCTGAGAATTCACTCTCACAGCTTCACACTTTTGACCCACTTTAAATGGATCCTTTGAAATGTGACATACACAGTAATATACAGTATATGCCTGAAATTCTAAAGAATATGATCAAAATAACTAGTATGTGGTTGAGTTTCTTTACACTTGTTTTTTATTTTCTTCTTAAAATCTTTCATTATCTCCTTCAATTATGTCCGTAACTCAATCAATGTAACAGCACCACACAGTCACGGAATTACTTCAATGAACCTTGCTACAATGGATCATTTCCCCTCTCCCCGGAGACTGCCTGCAGAGAGGAGACCGCCTGCAGAGAGGAGACTGCCTGCAGAGAGGAGACTACCTGCAGAGAGGAGACTGCCTGCAGAGAGGAGACTGCCTGCAGAGAGGAGACCGCCTGCAGAGAGGAGACTACCTGCAGAGAGGAGACTACCTGCAGAGAGGAGACTACCTGCAGAGAGGAGACTGCCTGCAGAGAGGAGACTACCTGCAGAGAGGAGACTGCCTGCAGAGAGGAGACTACCTGCAGAGAAGAGACTACCTGCAGAGAGGAGACTGCCTGCAGAGAGGAGACTGCCTGCAGAGAGGAGACTGCCTGCAGAGAGGAGACTACCTGCAGAGAGGAGACTGCCTGCAGAGAGGAGACTGCCTGCAGAGAGGAGACTGCCTGCAGAGAGGAGACCCCAGCACTGAATCACTCCTGTGAAATCAACAGCAGGAGACAGAGGGAGGTAAATCACAGTTGGAAACACTTGATGACACATCTAAGCTCTTTATCTCACACAGCAGCACTTATAATTAACATATTTTTATGTAAAAAAAACATGAACACATTAATTCACAGGAAGGATTCTGATGCTTGTGCGTCCATATGCACCATGCAGTATGTCAAAGCTGCCAGTACATGCGTTTCAACTAGTTTAATTCTAGCTTTAAATAGACAGGGAGGACAGCAATTACTTGTGGGCCTTTTCACATGTGATTTTTCCCCCGCAGAGCGGTAGAAGGCCTTGCAGTGGTGAGTACTTCCTCCCCCTCCCTCAGGAAGGCTGAGGTGACAGACTCCGGTCGGAACCCAACAGTCCTCCTCCAACTCCCCAATTTCCTGCCAAATCACAGAGACAGGTTCTGTGTATTTCCTGTTTGGACAGGAAAGTGGGTAATGGCCCTCCTGTCACACAGAGCAATCATAGCTGCCATGGTAACCTTGGTGGGCAGAGCATGAGCGAGAAGGCTTTTGTACAGGCCCAAGAGGAAGACATGGGAGCTATACCATTGTGTAGTTGGACCAAGGGGGACAGTGGGGGGGGGGGGCAAAAGCTTGGCACTGGAGCTCCACAGGGCAGGGGGTCTTTACAGAAGCAAAGGGCTTCTATCTAACTCATTTATGTGCTGGCACACACACACACACACACAAACACACACATATGCACGCACAGTCAGTTATATGCAGCTAAGGCGAATGGCATAGTGTGTGATTCATGCACCTATGAAGTTAGATGTCACGTCCTGTCCAGAAAGTGTGTTGATTTGGAGGGCCATCTCAGCTCTCCAATGAGGATTTCTCTTGGATCTCTTCAACCAGAACTACTCAGAACTATTGAAACTGAGAGGACATGTTATGTACCCCCTCAATGTGATCCAGTTCTAGGACAGAAATATAACACATAAACAGAGCATGAATGCAAACAGTCACATGATCTGTCCTCACATCTCAGGACACCAGGGAACGTTTAAAAAATGTATATATAAAAAATATCTAATATCCTGTAGTCGCCTGTGCCCATCGGGACTGTATATCAGCGGTGAGGTGCTGAGTCTGCACTCTGAGGGGTTGTTCCTCATACCGCTGCCTGCTTGTCGGAGTCTCAGGCCCTATAAACATCACAGCCACAGGATTACAAGACTCTTTACCACACCTCACTAACTGGGACTGGTGCCAAGGGGGTAGCCAGCTAGCACAGAACATTCCCGTAACGATTCTGAGAACCAACATTTGTTAGCCGGGACGGCTGATGTTGACGTTTACAGTCACCAGGACTGGATTTTTTAAATTCTGCTCCTGATTAGACTGAATTCAATTGAATAATAAGACCCCAACCTTTATTGAGTAATGTCCATCAGTCTCAATCTTGAGCTGTAATCAATGATTGTGGCATTGGGAATGGCTCCAACTGCCAAACGTCTGTTCAAAGGTGTCCATGTGACCATCAAACAGTTTGGCAAGTGGGTTAATGTTCAACCAACGAGGAGAGGAAAATGGCGAGAACTTATCTGTCTAGTTTGTTGTGGTGTTCTGTTTGAACTCATTCAACTGCGCGGGGTCCCTTAACAGCGGTGATCTCTGCGCTATAAGAGGACACAGCTGTTGCCTTCAACCCTTTCTACAACACAACTTCTGCTGTATTATCCACAGTCTCTCACCGCTAAAGCCCGGCATGTGTTTATCTAACACTCACAGCTTATGGCTTTGTTCTCCTGGCTGCAGTGACACAAACCACAATGTCACATTTTTTCCGGTGCTGATCAAAGCTGTGATTATGTTACCGCAGGACAGGACAGGGCAGGACATGACAGGACAGGGCAGGACATGACAGGATAGGACGGGGCAGGACAGGACAGGGCAGGACAGGGCATGACATGACAGGACAGGGCAGGACAGGGCAGGGCATGACAGGACAGGGCAGGACAGGGCAGGGCAGGACAGGGCAGGACATGACAGGGCAGGACATGACAGGACAGGGCATGGCAGGGCATGGCAGGGCAGGGCAGGGCAGGGCAGGGCAGGGCAGGACAGGGCAGGACATGACAGGACAGGGCAGGACATGACAGGACAGGGCAGGGCAGGACAGGACAGGACAGGACAGGGCAGGACAGGGCAGGACAGGGCAGGACATGACAGGGCAGGGCAGGACAGGGCAGGACAGGGCAGGGCAGGACAGGGCAGGGCAGGACAGGGCAGGGCTGGACAGGGCAGGACAGGGCAGGGCAGGACAGGACAGGAGAGGACAGGGCAGGACAGGGCAGGACAGGACAGGGCAGGGCAGGGCAGGGCAGGGCAGGACAGGGCCAGGACAGGGCCAGGTCAGGGCAGGACAGGACAGGACAGGGCAGGACAGGGCAGGGCAGGACAGGGCCAGGACAGAACAGAACAGGACAGGGGCAGGACAGGACAGGGCAGGACAGGACAGGGCAGGACAGGACAGGGGAAGGACAGGACAGGGGCAGGACAGGACAGTGGAAGGACAGAACAGGACAGGACAGGGGAAGGACAGAACAGGACAGGACAGGACAGAACAGGACAGGACAGGGAAAGGACAGGACAGGGGCAGGACAGGACAGGACAGGGGCAGGACAGGACAGGACAGGACAGGGGCAGGACAGGGCAGGACAGAACAGGACAGGAGAGAACAGGACAGGGGAAGGAGCCATGTGCTGGAGCAGTCACGGCAAAAAGACGATGGAATACTAAAGTGCTTCACCACATCGTCATAAAAGCCTTTGATGGTGGGGGTTTCAGGAAAATCTCAACAAAAGCTTGAGATCGGTATAAAAGCTTAAGAAACATGCATTTTTTAAAAAGCTTAGTGGAAGCACTTACAGTCATTATGATGCAGATTGAGAACAGCATGAGAATAGGCTATATTCACGCACACTGTCCTGCACGAGTGGGCTATGCACACTGTCCTGCACGAGTGGGCTATGCACACTGTCCTGCACGAGTGGGCTATGCACACTGTCCTGCACTAGTGGGCTATGCACACTGTCCTGCACGAGTGGGCTATGCACACTGTCCTGCACGAGTGGGCTATGCACACTGTCCTGCACTAGTGGGCTATGCACACTGTCCTGCAAGGCCATGCAGGTTATGGTGTAATTTTGGAAAAGGCGGTAATGTTGGAGGTGCATTGCAAAGAAAATCATCAGGAAATGATTACACACACGCACTTGCACGCACACGCAACAAGGCTGCCGGCCCAGACGGCATCCCTAGCTGCGTCCTCAGAGCATGTGCAGACCAGCTGGCTGGAGTGTTTACGGACATATTCAATCTCTCCCTATCCCAGTCTGCTGTCCCCACTTGCTTCAAGATGAACTGAACTAAGTGAATATTGCCCCCTGGCACTCCCTTCTGTCATCATCAAGTGCTTTGTGAGGCTAGTTAAGGATCATATCACCTCCACCTTACCTGGCACCCTAGACCCACTTTAGCAGCCACGGCCTGTTCTCCCCGCTACCATCCAGAAGCCGAGGTCAGTACAGCCGAGGTCAGTACAGGTGCACCAAAGCTGGGACCGAGAGACTTAAAAACAGTTTCTACCTCAAGGCCATCAGACTGTTAAATAGCCATCACTAGCCAGCTACCACCCAGTTACTCAACCCTGCACCTTAGAGGAATCACTGGTCACTTTAATAATGTAATTTTAATGTTTACATACTGCTTCACTCATCTATATATTGTATTCTATTCTACTGTATTTTAGTCAATGCCACTCACATTGCTCATCCTAATATTTATATATTTCTTAACTCCATTCTTTTACTTTAGATTTGTGTGCATTGTTGTGAATTGTTAGATATTACTGCACTGTTGGAGCTAGGAACTCAAGCATTACACTTCACCAGCAATAACATCTGCTAAATATGTGTATGTGACCAATAACATTTGATTTGATTTGACACACACGCACACCAACGTAGTGGTTGCAAAGGTGCTTTGCTTTCCTTTAGTCTGTCACTATTGGACCTGTCCAAGGTTCTGGAACGTTATAGCCTAGTATAGACCGTTCAGCTCAGCACCGGGCTCACTTTAAATCCAAGACATACGACATTTGCTTGAAAGTCATGTAGTTACTATTAGGAATTTGATAAACCTGAAGTTTGACATCAGAAACGACTTTGCAAACTGACTGAAAAGGAATTTGATGTCCATTCATGGGGCTGGCCAGTGTAAGCTATAGGCATAATCATGTATCCCCGTTTCGATTGGCTTAAAAAGTCATGTTTTAGTGCGAATATTGTTATGGTGGCCAATGGGTATTTCACGTAGGCTATGTTCATGGATTGGTCGATTTTACAGCAAGTGATAATAAATGATTGGTTCATATGTAGATGGCTCTCTATCCTCCTCCGCTTTCAATGTATTGCCCTGCGCACAGATGAACAATTGTTGTTGAGATGTTGACTTGAAGAGCCAGCCTTAAGCGACACAAAAGTATTATTTAAAAACATTGTTGTGGTGACGCAAAGGTTTAAAATGAACAGTGGACTGGTTAGGCTATAGAGAGATGCATGGGTAGTACGTGTGCGCCTGGTGGTTATGCTACTAATGACAGCGTGATGCATTTATGCGAGCTTGCAGTCGCCGCCTCCGGACAGAGCCGTTGTCGAAGAAGATGCTGAATCAGCTGCGCGCTCGTGAGATAGACTACCCCGGGTAGGCTTCAAATTTCACAAATGTCTCCTTTGCTTCTGACAATAGAAGACGATACATTGGCATAACGTTGGGAATAGTTTAAAAAAAAAACATTTTGCTGCTGGAAATAAATAGGCTGCCTGTCTAGAGAGATGTTCATCGCTCCAAAGGAGACATCAAGTTTGACAACTGTAACCATCTAGGCTACGATGAAGCAGGGTGCACGAGGAGTTAGAGCATTTGGTTTGGCTGGAGACTTTATGTTACCGCTTATATCAATGGCATGACTATTTCACCACGCACAATGGAGGACAAATCCAACAAACTCATTTTGATTCCGATACTGGCCGTGGTCTTCTTGATGATAGGCTATCAGTACCTTTGTCCAGCCGGCAGTAACTCTTGTCGCTTCCTAACTGGGGACAAGTTGAGTGGAATGTTCCGCCAATATCACTCAGGGGACGACATTTACGCGTACCAGGAAGGGCTGGAGTCGGAGGGTTCCTCAACAACTCTGTCCAAATTCAATTTTACTGACCGAGACCTTGAGCGACACGTGGATTTCAACATCAAAGGAGATGACGTTATAGTGTTCCTCCACATCCAGAAGACCGGTGGGACTACTTTCGGACGGCACCTTGTCCGAAACATTCACCTCGAACAGCCCTGTGATTGTATGCCAGGACAGAAGAAATGTACCTGTCACCGCCCGGGCAAAGCGGAGTCCTGGCTTTTCTCCAGGTTCTCTACTGGCTGGAGTTGTGGTCTACATGCGGACTGGACCGAGCTGACTAACTGCGTGCCTGTAGTGATGAACAAGAAAGACAAGAAGGATGCTCAGAGGGACCGACGGTATGGGGTCTCAATTTGATTATTGTTCCTGTAGCTAATCAAGTAGAGCCTAAACTGTTTGTGGCCAGGAGAAACAGTGTGAGATGCAAGTGTACATTGACAGAATTCAATTCAACGATCAGATAGGTTTGAAAGAATAATGTAGCCTATACTACATTTCTATAACAGGAACAATAGCATGCAACACGGGTGGCAACCTGGCCCTAGGGGGCTGCAGTGGGCAGGCTATTGTTCCAACCCAGCTTGAACACCGATTAAAATCATTATGGTTTGTATTAAAATACTATGATTAGCCTCTCTTTTGAATAGAGCGTGCTAAAAGCTTGATTAAACACATAGAAGACAAGGCACTTGACTAAAGATATTTACAATTTCCCCCCCTTGCACTCATTTTCCTGTTGAAAATGAATTAGCCCTTTTCTGAAGGCTTTAACAGGCAGTAGTTATCCTCACAGAGGGCTACTGTACACGACCCCTTTATAAATGGTTATAAACACATTATAAACACATTATAAACTGCCTCTATGTCAGGGTAATTCCATTTTGGGGTAGAAGGGCTGAAACACTTCTAATTAAAAAAATAAACAAGGTTTTTACTTTTGGGTTCGGCTTGACATTACAATAATTTAATCTTGTTGTCTTTTTGGTTGGTGCATTTGTCCTCTTGTTGGTCCTGATCCCATACTTCTGACTGTAGCTTTAGGATGTACTGTAACCATGGGGATAATACAAGTAGAGCACTGTAGATTATCCCCATGGTTTTTTATTGATATCAAGAGTTCAAAGATAATTAACGATAATGAGGGTGTTATAAAATACCATAAAGACTGAGATAATAAAACCTGAAACAGTCAATCTGGTACAACGCAGATAAGTATTCCAGAAATATGATCTGCTTGTATAAGAAGAATAAGCATAGAAATGAAACGGGTCAAACGATCAGACCAGAACCATGGCACTGGTTTGTTAAGGTTCCAAAGCAGTCATTTTAATCTCACAATCAAATCATTTCTGGGTAGCAATTAATTACCTTCATTTGAGAGAAAAAAAATCTCAGATAAAATGGTAAAATATTAACAAAAATAGCTTGTTAGCAAAGAGCAATTTCTCAACAAAGATATTTTCTAAGACTGTCTGGAAGTTGTCTGAGTGGGGAGGGGATAACTGAAAACAAGCTGTTATTGGTAGTGAGGTTTGGAACTCTCTTTCTTATTGGTCTATTAACCTATTTGCCTCCTGGTGATGTCACCCCAAAATTCCATCCCACCAAAACAGGCTGAAATTTCAGGCAGCCTTTTCAAACTGCTCTTACAGTAAAGGGCACTATCATCATTTTCACAATTTTACTGTATTATTCCAACCTCATATTGTGGAAATATACAGTGCCTTGCGAAAGTATTCGGCCCCCTTGAACTTTGCGACCTTTTGCCACATTTCAGGCTTCAAACATAAAGATATAAAACTGTATTTTTTTGTGAAGAATCAACAACAAGTGGGACACAATCATGAAGTGGAACGACATTTATTGGATATTTCAAACTTTTTTAACAATTCAAAAACTGAAAAATTGGGCGTGCAAAATTATTCAGCCCCCTTAAGTTAATACTTTGTGGCGCCACCTTTTGCTGCGATTACAGCTGTAAGTCGCTTGGGGTATGTCTCTATCAGTTTTGCACATCGAGAGACTGACATTTTTTCCCATTCCTCCTTGCAAAACAGCTCGAGCTCAGTGAGGTTGGATGGAGAGCATTTGTGAACAGCAGTTTTCAGTTCTTTCCACAGATTCTCGATTGGATTCAGGTCTGGACTTTGACTTGGCCATTCTAACACCTGGATATGTTTATTTTTGAACCATTCCATTGTAGATTTTGCTTTATGTTTTGGATCATTGTCTTGTTGGAAGACAAATCTCCGTCCCAGTCTCAGGTCTTTTGCAGACTCCATCAGGTTTTCTTCCAGAATGGTCCTGTATTTGGCTCCATCCATCTTCCCATCAATTTTAACCATCTTCCCTGTCCCTGCTGAAGAAAAGCAGGCCCAAACCATGATGCTGCCACCACCATGTTTGACAGTGGGGATGGTGTGTTCAGGGTGATGAGCTGTGTTGCTTTTACGCCAAACATAACGTTTTGCATTGTTGCCAAAAAGTTCAGTTTTGGTTTCATCTGACCAGAGCACCTTCTTCCACATGTTTGGTGTGTCTCCCAGGTGGCTTGTGGCAAACTTTAAACAACACTTTTTATGGATATCTTTAAGAAATGGCTTTCTTCTTGCCACTCTTCCATAAAGGCCAGATTTGTGCAATATACGACTGATTGTTGTCCTATGGACAGAGTCTCCCACCTCAGCTGTAGATCTCTGGTTCATGCAGAGTGATCATGGGCCTCTTGGCTGCATCTCTGATCAGTCTTCTCCTTGTATGAGCTGAAAGTTTAGAGGGACGGCCAGGTCTTGGTAGATTTGCAGTGGTCTGATACTCCTTCCATTTCAATATTATCTCTTGCACAGTGCTCCTTGGGATGTTTAAAGCTTGGGAAATCTTTTTGTATCCAAATCCGGCTTTAAACTTCTTCACAACAGTATCTCGGACCTGCCTGGTGTGTTCCTTGTTCTTCATGATGCTCTCTGCGCTTTTAACGGACCTCTGAGACTATCACAGTGCAGGTGCATTTATACAGAGACTTGATTACACACAGGTGGATTGTATTTATCATCATTAGTCATTTAGGTCAACATTGGATCATTCAGAGATGCTCACTGAACTTCCGGAGAGAGTTTGCTGCACTGAAAGTAAAGGGGCTGAATAATTTTGCACGCCCAATTTTTCAGTTTTTGATTTGTTAAAAAAGTTTGAAATATCCAATAAATGTCGTTCCACTTCATGATTGTGTCCCACTTGTTGTTGATTCTTCACAAAAAAATACAGTTTTATATCTTTATGTTTGAAGCCTGAAATGTGGCAAAAGGTCGCAAAGTTCAAGGGGGGCGAATACTTTCGCAAGGCACTGTATATAAAACACATGAAACGCATGTTTTTGACTGCACTGGGACTTTAACATGGAAAATTGAGAGGTTGCCACATGCTAGCCTATAGGCTAGCATGGAGCATCTATGGGGACATGATGGTCTTTAGTGGAGACAGAGCTGCCATCTGTCTATTGTTGCCCTCGGGTCATCTCACAAACACCCCATCATCTGGTCTCCCTGGTCGAGGCTGTGTCAGGGCTGGTGCCAGGGCTCTGACAGCGTTGGCATTTCCAGGCAGTCCCCATGCAGCTCCAGAGCATGGGACGCTTCAGTCAGGCTAACGCATGAAAGGTCACATCAGATCCTGTCACATCAGACTACTTTCATTGGAGCGACCAGCGTGGGTGAATGTGGATGTATCTCGTATTCCTAACCAACATAATCAGGATTAGGCTCTGCCCTAATGCTAAAATCCATCCATCCATCCATCCATCCATCCATCCATCCATCCATCCATCCATCCATCCATCCATCCATCCATCCATCCATCCATCCATCCATCCATCCATCCATCCATCCATCCATCCATCCATCCCTCCCTCCCTCCCTCCCTCCCTCCCTCCCTCCCTCCCTCCCTCCCTCCCTCCCTCCCTCCCTCCCTCCCTCCCTCCCTCCCTCCCTCCCTCCACCCACCCAGCCAGCCAGCCAGCCACCCACACCTCCCTCCCTCCCTCCCTTCCATGACCTCCGTCCTACTTTCCACATAATCTACCTTGACCAACCCCATCAGTGAGTCATGTGAGGTTACTGCCAATCACTAATAAGAGCACCGTGCCACTGAGTCCAGCATGGCGTGCTCCTCACAGCAGCAACACACTGCTCCAACCTTAGAATCTGCTTCATTTGTCAGGTCTGCTCTTCCACAGTCAGCTGCAATGGTAGGAAAGAGAGAGAGAGAGAGAGAGGAGGCAAACCTCACTGTCTCACCCAAGTATAAAGATAACATAATTACCTGTTCTGGGGTCAATTCCATCTCAGAACAATCAAATTCAAATTGCATTGAATCATCGGCTATGAACTGGAAAACTGCCCATTATCTTCGATGACAGTTTATTTTCTTCAATTCATTGAAAATAAATTGAAGTCAAACCCTGAGGCTGACGGACACGGCTTTTACTCAGAGCCTGTGAACATTGGCTAATGTGTTTCTTCCGCAAAGAGACACCACTACTAGAATAGACAGAATAAACAAAAATATGTTATTAACATTTTGCTTTGTTTTATAGGAGAGATAAAACATCCTACCCAGGACCCACTGCAGTCTAGTAGTCTAATAATATGGGTTTTGTGCACATAATCCAGTACACTGATGATTCAGCGTTGTCTTCCTCCTCCATGTTTCACTGGCACTAGGACCCAAAGCAGACCATGAGAAAATGAGAAAAAACCCATCTGGTGGCAAATTTCTGACATTAATCTTGTCCTGCACTTAAGTCAATTTCTCACCCGTTAAATCCCTCAGCTCAAGATTCCCATCTGAAGAGAAGGCTGTTTTATGTAAGCTCCTCTCCCAGTTAGTTCAGAGGGTAGATTGAAATTCAAACTGTATTTACAGTGAATTTCACTTAACTCTGTCACAAGCCATTTCACACACACATATAACTAGGAAGTCACATCAGATCGGACGAAAATGAATAAGAATAAGTCATTAACATAAAACGGATAATATATGATCAGAAGGTGTTTATCAGTGGAGGTGTAGCCCCAGGTGTATTCATGTACAGCAGATGTCTCACACTCTGAGGTGTGTGTGTGTTCCAGACACTCGGTATAGATCAGCAACACACACACATGCACACAAAACCTCTGAGCATGCTCTTCACACATCATTAGACACAGCATCCCGGTTCTCATTCACCCTTTCTTTCGTTGCATAAGGCAAGAGAGAGAGAGGTATGATTTCCGACATTAATTAGCCAAGTTGGTATAAGGTAACTCTGTCATTAGTGTGTTCTCTCTGTGTAGTTTCTATAGACCTGGGTTTAACTAGACCAGGCTTCCCAAACTCAGTCCTGGGGTGTACTTTTGGTTTTTTTCTCTAGCACTACACAGCTGATTCAAATAATCAAAGCATGATGATGAGTTGGTTATTTGAATCAGCTGTGTAGTGCTGGAACAAAAACCAAAACGTGCACCCAGGGGGGGCCCCAGGACCGAGTTTGGGAAACCCTGAACTAGATCAAAGGTCCATTCAGTTATGATTTTCCATAGAAGTTGGTCAGTTGATCATATGCCTTAATAAAGTCTTGTGTCAGCAACACTTTCTCCCAGCAATTGACTGGGAAGTCTTTCAAAAAAACAGGACTGAGTTGGTTAGGATCATATTCCAAAAATGTATCAGTCCCTAATCAGAACATGCAAAAACGTAATATATTCCATTGTAATGTAATATCATGCATTCTGCAGAGGTATTCAGAGGATAGTAGTAATCTCCACACTCCTTTATGGGAGATGAGAGATTACATCGTTTTATCATCTGTAGGTAGATTAAGGAGCAGATCCCGATTTATACACAAACTTGTCGCTCTTCATGTGTATGTATAGCACATCACTAAAGTCCCGAATACAAGCCTGTTGTTCTACATGTGTATGTATAGCACATCACTAAAGTCCCGAATACAAGCCTGTTCTTCATGTGTATGTATAGCACATCACTAAAGTCCCGAATACAAGCCTGTTGTTCTACATGTGTATGTATAGCACGTCACTAAAGTCCCGGATACAAGCCTGTTGTTCTACATGTGTATGTATAGCACATCACTAAAGTCCCGGATACAAGCCTGTTGTTCGACATGTGTATGTATAGCACATCACTAAAGTCCCGGATACAAGCCTGTTGTTCTACATGTGTATGTATAGCACATCACTAAAGTCCCGGATACAAGCCTGTTGTTCTACATGTGTATGTATAGCACATCACTAAAGTCCCAAATACAAGCCTGTTGTTCTTCATGTGTATGTATAGCACATCACTAAAGCCCCGGATACAAGCCTGTTGTTCTACATGTGTATGTATAGCACGTCACTAAAGTCCCGGATACAAGCCTGTTTCTACTTGTGCCTTTCCCCTCTCTTTTTCTGTCTTATCATGAAGTGTTTTGAGTGCACAGGTTTCACGACAGAGATTCTGTGTGCGTGGTATTACAGTAACAGCTGTGTGTGTGTGTGGTATTACAGTAACAGCTGTGTGTGTGTGTGTGTGGTATTACAGTAACAGCTGTGTGTGTGTGTGTGTGTGTGTGTGTGTGTGTGTGTGTGTGTGTGTGTGTGTGTGTGTGTGTGTGTGCGTGGTATTACAGTAACAGCTGTGTGTGTGTGTGTGTGTGTGTGCGTGGTATTACAGTAACAGCTGTGTGTGTGTGTGTGTGTGTGTGTGTGTGTGTGTGTGTGTGTGTGTGTGTGTGTGTGTGTGTGTGTGTGTGTGTGTGTGTGTGAGGTAGAGGTAGACCGATTGTGATTTTTTAACGCAGATACCAATACCGATTATTGGAGGACCAAAAAAGCAAATGCGTATTAATCGGACAATTTTTTATATTTATTATTTGTAATAATGACAATTACAACTACTGAATGAAAACGTATTTTAACTTAATATAATACATCAATAAAATCAATTTAGCCTCAATTAAATAATGGAACATGTTCAATTTGGTTTAAATAATGCAAAAACAAAGTGTTGGAGAAGAAAGTAAAAGTGCAATATGTGCCATGTAAGAAAGCTAACGTTTCATTTCCTTGCTCAGAACATGAGAACATATGAAAGCTGATGGTTTCTTTTAACATGAGTCTTCAATATTCCCAGGTAAGAAGTTTTAGGTTGTAGTTATTATAGGAATTATAGGACTATTTCCCTCTATACCATTTGTATTTCATTAACCTTTGACTATTGGATGTTCTTATAGGCACTTTAGTATTGCCAGTGTAACAGTATAGCTTCCGTCCTTCTCCTCGCTCCTCCCTGGGCTCGAACCAGGAACACAACGACAACAGCCACCCTCGAAGCAGTGTTACCCATGCAGAGCAAGGGAAACAACCACTCCAAGGCTCAGAGCGAGTGACGTTTGAAACGCTATTAGCGCGCACTAACTAGCTAGCCATTTCACTTCGGTTACACCAGCCTCATCTCGGGAGTTGATAGGCTTGAAGTCATAAACAGCGCAATGCTTGACGCATAACGAAGAGCTGCTGGCAAAACGTAAAGAAAGTGCTGTTTGAATGAATGTTTACGCGCCTGCTTCTGCCTACCACCGCTTAGTTAGATACTTGTATGCTTCTATGCTCAGTCAGATTATATGCAACGCAGGACACGCTAGATAATATCTAGTAATATCATCAACCATGTGTAGTTAACTAGTGATTATGATTGATTTATTGTTTTTATAAGATAAGTTTAATGCTAGCTAGCAACTTACCTTGGCTTACTGCATTTGCGTAACAAGCAGTCTCCTTGTGGAGTGCAACGAGAGGCAGGTGGTTATATGGATCCCTCGAGCTGACAAGGTGAAAATCTGTCGTTCTGGCCCTGAACGAGGCAGTTAACCCACCGTTCCTACGCCGTCATTGAAAATAAGAATGTGTTCTTAACTGACTTGCCTAGTTAAATAAAGATGAAATAAAGGTGTAAAAAATAAATAAATAAAAAATCGGCCAAATCGGTGCCCAAAAATACCGATTTCCGTTTGTTATGAAAACTTGAAATAGGCCCTAATTAATCGGCCATTCCGATTAATCGGTCGACCTCTAGTGTTGGGTGAGTGCTGCGTGTAGCTCACCCAAGACAACCCAAAGGATTGGAAGTGACTTATTTTGAAGAAAGAAACTGCTACGATTAACATGTCAAGCTACTGTAATTGCTAACACTCCAGGTTTGAGTATTAGAGTAGTAGCATGCCATTGGCTGTGTCAAAGAATTTCAAAATACTTTTGTCTGACTCTGAATTTCTCTAATATAAGGCCATTTGAAATAGAGACATAACTTGACTGTTTTCATGTTAGTTGTTTTCTGAGAAGCAATCAGGACATGCTCGTAGGTGATATGTGGCTGTGTTATTACCTGTTTGGTTATCTGTGTCTGTAGGCCTATGCTGTGGTTCCATCTATTACTGTATTTATTTATTTATTTATTTTTTATTTTACCTTTATTTAACCAGGTAGGCAAGTTGAGAACAAGTTCTCATTTACAATTGTGACCTGGCGATGGTATGTAGTTTCATAAGCAGTACATGGTCTTTCTGATAACTGTGTTAAAGAGAAAGGTGACATGCTAACTACTACAATCCTGACAGGCTGCTGTACTCCTGACTTGTATAGTTTATCTTTAGGAAATGTCCAAGTCTTTGCAACAAAAGCAGGTTTCTGTCAATTGAGAAATATGCGCTGCCATGTGCTGGGGGGGAAGTGAAGGCTGAAATACATTGGGGTCCAAGTAACTCACTGGAGAGACCATTATTATTTATTTTAATTTTATTTGAACCTTTATTTAACCAGGAAGGGCTCATTGAGATTAAAATCTCTATTTCAAGAGCGCCCTGGCCAAGATAGGCAGCACCAAGTCATTACAAAAAAATTACAGACAGACAACGTGAAAAACTACAAGTAATCTAGTAAAAAACATTGAATTCACAGGAGTATAAAACAGCAAATTAAAAACATTGACAGGTCAGGGAATCAGCCTCAAAATCCTTCATCAGTGATTTAAAAACACCAATCGGGACAATTATTCTTTGGTGTCTCCCCGCCTACCCTCCGTTCCTCTCCCTCTCACCCTCGCCCTCCTTCTCCTTCTCCTACTCCCCTCTCACCCTCACCCTCCTTCTCCTACTCCCCTCTCTCTCTCAATTTAATTCAATGGGCTTAATTGGCATGTGAAACATGTTTACATTGTCAAAGCAAGTGAAATGGATAAACAAAAGTTTCTCTCACTCTCTCTCTCTCTCTTTCTCTCTCTCTCTCTCTCTCTCTCTCTCTCTTTCTCTCTCTCTCTCTCTCTCTCTCTCTCTCTCTCTCTCTCTTTCTCTCTCTCTCTCTCTCTCTCTCTCTCTTTCTGTCTCTCTCTCTCTCTCTCTCTCTCTCTCTCTCTCTCTCTCTCTCTCTCTCTCTCTCTCTCTCTCTCTCTCTCTCTCTCTCTCTGTCACACACACACTACCCAAGATCTACCCAGTAAATCTCAAATTTTACTCCACTGTCTCCACACCAGTATCCCTGGGGCTTTCCTGTAGCTCCCGAAATAGCATCCCAGATCTGAGACCATCAGAGAGCCACAGTTAGCCCTCTCTCTCTCTCTCTCTCTCTCTCTCTCTCTCCCTCTCTCTATCTGTCTGTCTCTCTCTCTGTGCTGTATCGAGTAACATACCTTCTCTGCCTATTCTTCTGTGGGCTTGTAAGGGACTGCACATTGTACTGTGGATGTGCAGTAAGTGTGTGGGCATTTGTGTGTGTGCGCGTGTGTGTGTGTGTTGGCACATGGGCATGTGTGGGTATAGAAAGGTATTCTATTATCACCACAACTGGCAGAGCATTCCAGTAGAGGAAGTGATCTGCTCAGTCACGTCCACTAATTGCTCAATTAATATGCACAACTCTATTTAATCCAACAGCATCAGCCAAACGAGTGGTGTTAAGTTATGACAGCGTCTCTAAAGGAAACAAGGATTTCACACACAGCTGTTCACGCTTGGTATCTTTCCCTGCTTTAAATGAGTGTTGCATCAGCGTTCACTTTTCATCTGTGGAGAGAGACTATACACGCCGTCGAACAGAAGAGAGTGAAGAAGTGATCTGATTGGTCCCTAATACAGTTGAAGTCGGAAGTTTACATACACTTAGGTTGCAGTCATTAAAACTCGTTTTTCAACCACTCCACAAATTTCTTGTTAACAAACTATAGATTTGGCAAGTCGGTTAGGACATAATTTTTCCAACAATTGTTTACAGACAAATGATTTCACTTATAATTCACTGTATCACAATTCCAGTGGGTCAGACTAAGTCGACTGTGCCTTTAAACAGCTTGGAAAATTCCCGAAAATGATGTCATGGCTTTAAAAGCTTCTGATAGGCTAATTGACATAATTTGAGTCAATTGGAGGTGTACCTGTGGATGTATTTCAAGGCCTACCTTCAAACTCAGTGCCTCTTTGCTTGACATCATGGGAAAATCAAAAGAAATCAGCCAAGACCTCAGAAAAAACTATTGTACACGTCCACAAGTCTGGTTCATCCTTGGGAGAAATTTCCAAATGCCTGAAGGTGCCACGTTCATCTGTACGCCCTGACCTCAATCCTATAGAAAATGTATGGGCAGAACTGAAAATGTGTGTGCGAGCAAGGAGGCCTACAAACCTGACTCAGTTACACCAGCTCTGTCAGGAGGAATGGGCCAAAATTCACCCAACTTATTGTGGGAAGCTTGTGGAAGGCTCCCAGGAATGTTTGACCCAAGTTAAACAATTTAAAGGCAATGCTACCATATACTAATTGAGTGTGTGTAATCTTCTGACCCACTGGGAATGTGATGAAAGGAATAAAATCTGATATAAATCATTCTCTCAACTATTATTGAATAAAAGTGGTGATCCTAACTGACAGGGAATTTTTACTAGGATTAAATGTCAGGAATTGTAAAAACTGAGGTGCATGTAAACTTCTGACTTCAACTGTACATGGTGACAGTCATTTACATTCAGGAAGAGAAACATTGTTTCTGTCCCAAATGGAACGCTATTCCCTATTTAGTGCACTACTTTTGACCAGGGCCCATAGTGCTCTGGTTAAAACTAGTGATCTTTAGTGAATAGGATGACATTTGGGACTCACCCACTGAGAGAGACACACTAACAGTCCCATTCTGCCAAGTGTGAGCTCTGACGTTACTTGATGCTCTGTATCAAATATTCTCAGTGAGGACTTAGTGAGCTCAGTTGCCATAATTGGGGCTAGTTCGATTTTTTTACCTGACCATGATGATCTCTGGGCTCCAGTCATTATAAGTGAATTACCCCAACAACACCACACCTTCCAATCCTGGAACTGGCTTGAGCATCAATCAGTCATTTAACAAAATCAATCTCACACTAGAGTGAATGAATCTGTTCACTCCCACACTTTGCTGTACGGGCCAGAGACAGTGCTGAGAGTGTGAATGGACAAGAGGTCAGTCTGACCCATAGAACTGGAATGAGTTTCATTCTATTTCTAGGATCTGACCTTACTCTACAGACAGCTCAGGCAGGTCTTTCAACTCCCGTGGAGTTGTCCTCCCTGCAAGCTCTAAGAAGGGCCTTTGTATATATAGTATCTATGCTCTTTTATCCATCACTTATATCATTCTCTGCCTCTTTTTTGTCACTTCTCCCTCTCACCCTCTGTCTGTATTTTTCTTAGACCCTGTGGTGCAGCGAGGGTTTATAATGCAGAGCTCCAGCTCTTTGTTGTGTCGTTGTGTCTGTTTGTCTCCCTGTCCCTCTTTGCCTCTTCTTCTATAACTTCCTCTCTCTCTCTCTCTCTCTCTCTCTCTCTCTCTCTCTCTCTCTGTGTGTGTGTGTGTGTTTGAGTTTTCATTAAGTAGATCTCTAGACCAGACTGGGGAGGATATCTCCTACAGTCTGACTGCTGGCAGTAGTCACACAGCTCCACATGGCTCTGGCTCAATGGACAAACTGATGATCCAACTCCCATCTGATCATTTCCCACATTAATATAACTCTAATATTCGGAAAGAAATGTTTAGGTGATTTTAGATGTTATCTTCAGTTCCCTGTTTTGACAATCTTTCAGGCCCTACAGTAAGTATTGAATGAATCTGCCACTAAGTGATCTGCCACTAAGTATGACCACATTACCAAGGACACAACCTCCATTCCCAGCAGCAAATTCCACCTCTTGCAGGGGGGCCGGGGAGCAGGAGGTCACAAACTCACACCCTCTGGGTATCCTGCAGAGAAGCTAATTCCCACACCAGAAAGGGGTGTCGGAGAGTGTTTGAGGGTGTTAAGTTTGGGAATAGGACAACCGATTGGGTTATTGTGAAGATGAAAATGTATGATAGAAAATGGTACGCCTCGTGTAGCCTATGTGGGTGAATGTAGCTTCAGTGTGGTGTTAGTGACACGTTTGAATTGGATTTGCACTGGTTGTGTGGTACACTCCCTGAGAACCATCATCACCCTAGCTTCAGTGTGAGGTTGAAACATCCACCTCTTTCAAACCGCTTTATCTACCCGTATCACACAATATGGCAGAAGTAAGGGTAGGGTAGGAACGCTAGTACACAAGTACCAGGTCAGACAACCGTGATTTATTGAAATGTCTGATGGACTTGTTCACCTCATTAGATTGGAATCACAGACAGTAGTCTCAGTTTGGCCAAACCTCCTATGGAGGGGGGGACAGTGCACAGACTTAAAACAGTCAACACAGCAGAAGAGTAAGAGATGGTGCTGCAGTGGATAGCAGCCATTTTACAGGCTCCTGACCAAATCTTTTTTTTTTTTTGTGCATAACGTGTTCGCCATAATTTCCTATGAACGAAAACAGCTTCTGGACAGAACAGCGACCACTAACCTCGATTTGGATGACAATTTATATTTCAATGATTCGACAGCTCTGGACTTACTGCTTACTCCAGACCAGGCACTAATCCCCGGGACTTGAAAGAGGAAGCGACAGGGCAAGACAGGCAGACGAGCCGCCATACTGATGAGATTATGTTGACGAGGAAATAAACCACCTTTACCCTCTGTTCTTTTGTTGAACGTACAGTCACGAGAGAACAAATTGAAGAACTTTAATATTCAATGTTTCTCTGAGTCGTGGCTGAACAAGGACATGGATAATATACAGTGCATTCGGAAAGTATTCCGACCCCTTGACTTTTCCCACAATCATTTCAGCAGCACTCCACCAATCAGGCCTTTATGGTAGAGGGGCCAAGCGGAAGCCCGCTTGGAGTTTGCCAAAAAGGCACCTAAAGGACTCTCAGACCATGAGAAACAAGAATCCCTGGTCTGATGAAACCCAAGATTGAACTCTTTGGCCTGAGTGCCAAGTGTCACATATGGAGGAAATATGGCACCATCCCTACGGTGAAGCATGGTGGTGGCAGCATCATGCTGTGGGGATGATCTGGGAGACCAGCCAGGATCAAGGGAAAGATGAACAGAGCAAAGTGCCGAGAGATCCTTGATGAAAACCTGCACCAGAGTGCTCAGGACCTCAGACGGGGGAGAAGCTTTACCTTCCAACAGGACAACGACCCTAAGCACACAGCCAAGACAACGCAGCAGTGGCTTTGGGACCAGTCTCTTAATGTCCTTGAGTGGCCCAGCCAGAGCCCGGACTTGAACCCGATAGAACATCTCTGGAGAGGCCTAAAATAACTGCGCAGCGATGCTCCCCATCCAACCTGACAGAGCTTGAAAGGATCTGCAGACAAGAATGGGAGAAACTCCCCAAATACAGGTGAGCCAAGCCTGTAGCATCATACCCAAGAAGACTCGAGGCTGTAATCGCTGCCAAAGGTGCTTCAACAAAGTACTGAGTAAAGAGTCCGCACCGCTCTAATTCAGAGGGGTTAAATGCGGAAGACACATTTCAGTTGAATACATTCAGTTGTACAACTGACTAGGTATCCCCCTTTCCATTTTCAGTTTTTTTTATCTTTAATGCAGACTATACTATTTACCAAGAGATTTTTCATAAAAAAAATTCATGGCTATCTATTCGCCACTACAAACCGATGCTGGTACTAAGACTGCACTCAACGAGCTGTACAGGGCAATAAGCAAACAAGAAAATGTACATACAGAGGCGGTGCTTCTATTGGCTGGTGATTTTAAAGCAGGGAAACGGAAATTAGTTTATCTTCATTTTTACCAGCATATCACCTGTACAACTAAATGCAACAAAAATGTACATCACATTTACTCCACACATAGAAACTCATACAAGGCTCTTGCCCTCCCTTTAGCCAGTCTCTATCCTCCCGATTCCTGTTTACAAGAAAAAACTCAAACAGGAAGTACCAGTGATGCCCTCAATACGGAAGTGGTCCGATGAAGCGGACGCTAAGCTACAGAACTGTTTCGCACAGACTGGAATATGTTCTGAATCCTACTATCCCGGCTCTGACACTCGTCGGATGTGGCAGGTTTAGCAAATTATCATGGATTAAAAAGGTAAACCAAGCCACGAGCTGCCCAGTGACACGAGCATACCAGATGAGCTAAATGCCTTCTATGTTCACTTCGAGGCAAGCAACACTGAACTAGTGTTGTCACAATACCATCATTTTGACTTCAATACCAGATTTAGTATCACAATACTCGATACCATCACAATACTCGATACCAAAACGACACTCGATACCAAAACGATACCACGGCAAAAAATAAGGCATATTAGCCAATGCCACAGAATGGCACCTGATCCAGACAGATAAACTCAGCTGCTGCTCTGTTAAATGTTTGGGCATCTTTTGAGCGCCTTTTTTTATAATCAACATATTTCAGAGACAGCCATATATAAGTGAATTAATCAATTATACAATCATGCAATCAAATCGATTTTTTGTTTGTTTACCAATCTAACTACATAATGGTAATCATTTATTTGAATGGTAAATCTCTGTTGATACATTTTGTAAATCAACATGTAGCCTTATCCACAAACAGGTGAATACATATTCAATAGGAGTGTGTTGAGTTATTGAGCTTGTTTTAGCAGATTTCATGGGGCTACAGATGACAAACAATCTGTTTCCCTTCCATTTGGGACTTATTTTATTGCACTGATCAACAACATTTGCATAGAAGTAGCTTATTTTATAAAAATGTGCTCTGTCTCTTTAACCAGTAATAACATCATTCATAATGCAGTTAGTTCGGTAATGAGAGACCGAATAAGTGAATTAATAACATTTTGGCAATCAGCTTTGAAATCAGCATTATTTGCTGATTTCATTTTGCTGATCACAAACAAAGGACTAGGGTAGTGAATTGATGTCAGATTTATCTGTAAGCTAGCAAGGAAAGTTATCCTACAAAGCTGGATGCTACCAGTATTTCATTGTAAAGGGTTCTAGCCTGTATAGACATTGTTTTGTGAACAATAATTAACAGTTTCAACATTTCTACAGGCAGTGTCGCATTATTCAAGTGTGTTAACTTCTGTGCAGTGGGTATCTAACATAATGCCGCCCAGACTCCCAGTGCAGGTTAGCAATGAGTAAGTGGAACAGGCACGCTATAACAAGGGGTCGGATGTGCTTATAGACAGAATTGATCCGTGAGACACATTTGACAGAAGTACCGAAAGTAACATAAATTCTAGCACCTAGTATCAAAAAAGTACAGAAGTTTTGGTATACCGTGCAACACTACTCTGAACCATGCATGAGTGCACCAGCTGTTCCGGACGACTGTGTGATCTTGCTCTCCATAGACAATGTGAGTCCTTTAAACAGGTTAACATTCATAAGGCTGCGTACTCATAGCAGCTGACCAGCTGGCAAGTGTCTTCACTGCTATTTTCAACCTCTCTCTGACTCGGTCTGTAATACCTACATGTTTCAAGCAGACCACCATAGTCCCTGTGCCAAAGAACGCCAAGGTAACCTGTTTAAATGACTATCGCCCCGTAGCACTCATCTGTAGCCATGAAATGCTTTGAAAGGCTGGTCATGGCTCACATCAACAGCATCATCCTCAAAAGGTTCTACAGCTGCACCATTGAGAGCATCTTGACTGGCTGCATCACCGCTTGGTATGGCAACTGCTTGGCATCTGACCGCAAGGCACTACAGAGGGATGTGTGTGCAGCCCAGTACATCACTGGGGCCGAGCTCCCTGCCATCCAGGACCTCTATACCAGGCGGTGTCAGAGTAAGGCCCTAAAAATGGTCAAAGACTCCAGCCACCCATAGACTGTTCTCTCTGCTACCACACGGCAAGCGGTACCGATGCACGAAGTCTGGAACCAACAGGACCCCGAATAGCTTCTATCCCCAAGCCATAAGACCGCTAAATAGTTACCCTAATAGCTACCTGCACTATCTGCATTGTCCCTTTTTGAACTAACTCTTTTGACTCATTACATACACTGCTGCTACTAATTATTATATATCCTGTTGCCTCGTCACTTTAACCCAACCTATATGTACAGTTGAAGTCGAAAGTTTACTTACACCTTAGCCAAATACATTTAAACTCAGTTTTTCACAATTCCTGACATTTATTCCTAGTAACATTTCCCTGTCTTAGGTCAGTTAGGATCACCACTTTATTTTAAGAATGTGAAATGTCAGAATAATAGTAGAGAGAATAATTTCAGCTTTTATTTCTCTCATCGCATTCCCAGTGAGTCAGAAGTTTACATACACTCAAATAGTATTTGGTAGCATTGCTTTAAAATAGTTTAACTTGGGTCAAACATTTTGAGTAGCCTTCCACAAGCTTCCCACAATAAGTTGGGTGAATTCTGGCCCATTCCTCCTGATAGAGCTGGTGTAACTGAGTCAGGTTTGTAGGCCTCCTTGCTCACACACTCTTTTTCAGTTCTCCCACAAATTTTCTATGGGATTGAGGTTAGGGCTTTGTGATGGCCACTCCAATACCATGACTTTGTTGTCCTTAAGCCATTTTGCCACAACTTTGGAAGTATCCTTGGGGTCATTGTCCATTTGGAAGACCCATTTCTGGAGGAGTACAATTGTTTTTCTGAGGTCTTGGCTGATTTCTTTTGATTTTCCCATGAAAATCAAAAGAGGCTCTGAGTTAGGTAGGCCTTGAAGGTAGGCCTTGAAATACATTCACAGGTACACCTCCAATTGACTCAAATGTCAATTAGCCTATCAGAAGCTTCTAAAGCCATGACATCATTTTCTGGAGTTTTCCAAGCTGTTTAAAGGCACTGTAAACTTGGTGTACGTAAACTTCTGACCCACTGGAATTGTGATGCAGTGAATTATAAGTGAAATAATTGTGAACAATTTTTGGAAACATGACTTGTGTCATGCACAAAGTAGATGTCCTAACCGACTTGCCCGAAACTATAGTGGTTGAGTGGTTGAAAAACAAGTTTTTATTGACTTTTATTGACTTTGTGTAAACTTCCGACTTCAACTGTACATATCTACCTCAATTACCCCTGTACATTGACTGGTACCCCTTGTATATGGCCAAGTTATCGTTACTCATTGTGCATTTATTCCTCTTGCTATTCTTTTTTTATTGAGAATCTCTCCATTGCTGGGTAAGTCAGCATTTCACTGTTAGTCTACACCTGTTGTTTATGAAGCATGTGACAAATACAATTGTATTTGATTTGAGCCATTTTCCAGTAAGGGACTCAATTCCACCTCATCAAGCCAGTGTGTGTCCTTAATGGTAATGAATGAGAATTGTCTTGGCTAATATTGATCCCATTTCCTCTACGGAAATATGAGTTCCTTGAAAGCCTAAGCAAGCGAGGGGGAGGTGAGGGGAGGCAAGGGGGGAGACAGCAAGAGCGTCAAGTTCGCCCCACACACTCAGGTTAATCAATGAGAGGCTGTCTGCGCTGCAGATGAAGGAGACTTGGAGATCAGGCCATAAGAAGGGCATAGAAATAGACATAGAATTCTAGGTCTATGGGAATACAAGGTGTTTCAACATCTCTTGCTCCTGTTTGAAGTGTCCCATCCATTCATTTACGTTAGTCATTGAGTGCTTTGTCTGATATAGCAGCATACTGTTTTCTTAGAGTTGTATTTTTTTTAATCATATGAGTTTGTGTCCAAGTATCTTCCTGGCTATCATGGGTCCGAGTACCCATAACACCCTCTGTTTCCCTCAGACATTTCTAAACCGGAGAAATGTGTCAAAAAGGTCAGCAGACACTGCAGACACTGTATAGTTTACTAAATGCCAGTGGATACAAGTCCAGCCGTGTTAAATGCCATAAGCCAACTTCGCCCATTTAGTTTTTTAAATATTTGACCAATTATCTTTATTCAACCATCCATCAGACAGACACTGGGAGTCCTGGCAGGGCAGTATTGATTGCTTGTCCAGAGTGCCCAGAGTGTTTCTATGCACTGTTGGAATGGTCCGTTATGAATGATTGAGAGGCACTCATCTTATTAGGGTGGATAGAGGCCTCTCTCTGCCACTGGGTCAGATGCATCTGAAATGGCACCCTATTCCCTATACAATCCACTACTTTTGTCAAAATAAGTGCACTACATGGAATAGGGTGCCATTTTAGCCACAGCCTTTGCATTGACCAGAAGATGAGGAGGGGTGTTCTTCTGAATGAAAAGGATTATCTAGTAGTGAATTACGTTCTTGCTCATTTACATACTTTCCCTAAATTGCTTGATTTACTATTTTATTTCAATAAATATTAGTGACTATTAGTAAATTATATCGGCTTCTTACAGTACTTGTTCATATTCCTTGTTGCAACACAATTTGAATTGAAGTGACACAGGGATTTTGTGAGAGCAACACAGAGAGGAGCTGGGCTCATTTGCCTGCACTTCTCTGACTGAGCTCTGTGGAAATAGTTGTTTGTTTCTCAAGGAAGTCATCAGGCAGGATCAGTCCTCCAGTCGCGCTAATAGAATCCGAGCTGTCTCATTCCACTATGGAAACCCAGAAGAAATCACAGGTATTCATTAGAGGAGTAGCAACCCGCTACAGCTGTTGAAACAGTGGGAGGGAGTTGTAGTGTAGACGGTCATCTAAGGTCAGGGTTAAAGTATCGGTTTGAGGATGGTAAGCTAGATCTGTCCATGTACCTGCAGCGTTGAACCTTTTACTGCAGTGGGCTGAATAAGGGTCACACAGAGTGTTTCTTGGTAAGTCTTAAAACAAGAAGTCACCTGCACCATGTCAGATATAGAGTTGAAATGTATTACATTTTGAGTTTGCATCCCAATATTACACTTCATATACATAATGGAATAAGGAAAAACATAAAAACCGTTTGACATAAACCCACACTATTTTATGCGTTAAAAAAAGAAGAATGTTTATTAATTAGGAAAAATATGAATAAGATTCCACCCATGAGGCCACTAGGTCATTTGACTGCAGGAAAGGTCTACACAGACGAAATGGAGAAGATGTAATGAGGATGTTTAGTTGGCACGATGTCCCATTTTAGTTAGGTCGAAATGATTGGGAACAAAGTGGCTGCCAGCTAAACTCTCTTTTTTTGTCACCATATGCAGATGGGCCCTAAGCATTGTTCGACTCTCATATATAAGGAATCATAATATATGTCTATAAGCACACAGAGCATATAGGATTTGGCGTTAAATAGTTTTGGACTTTCACATTTTCAGCTTGTTTTATTTAGATTTCATCCCCTTTTAAAGATGACTGGTGCTAACACAGTTAAGAAAGCCGCTGAGGCGGCAGGGTAGCCTAGTGGTTAGAGCGTTGGACTAGTAACCAAAAGGTTGCATGTTCAAATCCCCCAGCTAAACGACATCTGTTGTTCTGCCCCTGAACAGGCAGTTAACCCACTCTTCCTAGGCTGTCATTGAAAATAAGAATTTGTTCTTACCTGACTTGCCTAGTTAAATAAAGGTAAAATATATATATATATTTTTAAAGCAAGCCCTTAGGCTCTGGTCAGCTTCAAGTGACTGGAGTTTCTTCTGTGCTGTAGAAATGAAACAAGTCTACTGAACAAAAATATAAATTCAACACATAGCAATTTCAACTATTTAACTGAATGACAGTTCGCATAAGGAAATCAGTCAATTGAAATTAATTCGTTAGGCAACAGCTCTGGTGGACATTCCTGCGGTCAGCAGGCCAATGGTTCACCCGCAAAACTTGAGACATCTGTGGCATTGTGTTGTGTGACAAAACTGAACATTTTAGAGTGGCCTTTTATTGTCCCCAGCACAAGGTGCACCTGTGTAATGATTGTGCTGTTTAATTAGCTTCTTGATATCCCACACCTGTCAGGTGGATGGATTATCTTGGCAAAGGCTCACTATGTAAATAAATTTGTGCACAAAATCTGAGAGAAATAAGCTTTTTATGGGTATGGAAAATGTCTGAGATCTTTTATTTCAGCTCATGAAACATGGGACCAACACCTTACATGTTGTTCCATCCTGTTACAGAATATGATGTTCACCCAGGTCAATTACATGCCAAACGTGTGCATGTTGAAACAATGTGTGTGTGCACTGTTGTTTTGCCCAGTAAGATAAAGCGGAACACTCAATTGTTTGATGACGGACTCTATTAACTGTTGACTGATGCCCCAACCTTCCCAACCACTCTGTCCCTCGAACACACACGCACGCATGTGCACACGCACACGCACACACGCACGCACACACGCACGCACACACACACACACACACACACACACACACACACACACACACACACACACACACACACACACACACACACACACACACACACACACACACACACACACAGACGAGTAATCGGAGCACTTTGACATTCGTCCATTCATGTCAATAGGTCACTATGGAAGAATAGAAGGATGGAGCTATAATGTCTGGATTGTGCGGAGACATATTGATGGGCCTGTCCTGTGGTTATGTAGAATCTTAATTGGACCAGTATTGTCACAGCAAAATAATCCTGCAGCAACAGGATTTGAACGGTTAGTCCATAATGTTGCTTGAACAGTGGTTAGGCTATTAGCTGGTCAAAATGTAGTAACATGAAAAGTGAAGTACTCTCCATAGAACTGTGCGTTAGTGCGGGTTTTCTGTGAATGTCTGCATATCCAGCGGTGCAGGAAAATTCTCAGCAACAAAAGAGTGATCAAATAAAGATCCTACATCTGCAATGGGGGTCTAAAATTCCCTCTTCCCAGAAAGACTGTATAGGCAGCAGCTCTGGGAGTGTATGTCCATCTCTCTGTACGGCTCTGGGAGTGTGTGTCCATCTCTCTGTGCAGCTCTGAGAGTATGTGTCCATCTCTCTGTACAGCTCTGAGAGTGTGTGTCCATCTCTCTGTACAGCTCTGGGAGTGTGTGTCCATCTCTCTGTACGGCTCTGGGAGTGTGTGTCCATCTCTCTGTGCAGCTCTGAGAATGTGTGTCCATCTCTCTGTACAGCTCTGAGAGTGTGTGTCCATCTCTCTGTACAGCTCTGAGAGTGTGTGTCCATCTCTGTACAGCTCTGGGAGTGTGTGTCCATCTCTCTGTACAGCTCTGGGAGTGTGTGTCCATCTCTCTGTACAGCTCTGGGAGTGTGTGTCCATCTCTGTACAGCTCTGAGAGTGTGTGTCCATCTCTGTACAGCTCTGGGAGTGTGTGTCCATCTCTCTGTACAGCTCTGGGAGTGTGTGTCCATCTCTCTGTACAGCTCTGGGAGTGTGTGTCCATCTCTGTACAGCTCTGGGTGTGGATCCATTTCTCCCCACACTCTCAGTGCCAGTTTAATTCATTTACAGCCTGTGCTGTGGTCGAATATCCATTACGGCTTGGAGTGTGTGTGTGTGTGAGTGCGTGTGTGTGCGTATGTGTGAGTCTGTGTGAGTGCGTGTGCGTGTGCGCTCACGCTCGCGTGCGTGTGTCATGAAAAAAAACTTTGTTAGGATCTATTTCTGCTGACACATTAAAATATCGGTCGATGGTAGTCTGCCACCCGACAATAATCTCCTAATTACCTTTGAGGGTGGTGTGTGTGTCCCCTGCACCAAAAGGTCAACAGTCAGATGGTTCTTTAAATGGCAGTCACCGAGCCATTATTACCACTTCAGTGGTGCAGACTGACATTTCCCTTTCCTTAATTACCCCTAAGAGTTTTGGTCGAAATCAATATTTGTTGATCAGTATAGAGACAACATCTGACATACTCTGACTACTCAACCCCATTGCTCACCGTTGAGAAAATCCTGTTCAAGCAATTCAGTTTCTGTTCAGGCAAAATGTTAGCGGCTCAGTGTTGACTATGATATCTATAGTATAAAGTGTCTGTTCCTTCTCCATCAGAATGTACAAGTGAATGCTTTGTGACGCTTCGTCTCCTCTGGCAGTCTCAACTCTTTTGCTACCCGCTCCTCATGAATCTCTAGCAGCTCTGCCGTCAGGAATCTCGAAGTGAAAACAAGCAGCGCTCTGCATTTGACACATACAAGATGTTTACTTTGCCTTGTAGCTGCAGCTTTCAAGGTTTTAGTCTTGATCTCAATTCTCAAACTCCCCGATGTACCTGTCGGGGGCCCAAAACGGTTCCCCTACTTTATTTGGCTACGGGATAATGTAAAAAATACTGCAGTGCGGTGTGATCTGTATTATAAAAAAAGTGATTCTATACACTACACTCTCATCTTTATTCCCTTTTTTGATTTAAGAAGAAATCCTCCACGGATTGGATGTTCGATAAGTTCACCGTTTTCAGAAAAAGGACAGTAGAGCGCAACATGCTACTTAAATGTAGCTATTTGTTACGCAGTGAAAGGAAGGTACCGAGGTACGCATATTCAGGAGCTAGGGAGGCCTAGCAATAGGATGAGAAATGTCTCTTATTCAGTATTAAAAATGAGATAGCCCACTGTGCTCTCAGCTCATTAGGATCACTGTTTAGAGAGAGCGTTATTAGAGTTTCCTATCTTCTAATGCTGGCTATTTTTAAATGTGAGAAGTATGATATTTTCTTCATTCTTTTCATCGCCCCATTTCCACCTTTTTCTCTCTCTCACATGGTCAAATAATTATAGCTCATTGCCACCTCCTAGCTCATCAGCGAGTGTTACATAGAGGGAGGGAAAGTGAAAGACGTGTGCCAGTCTCACTCTCTCTAACGCTCCCACTTCTCCCACTTCCCAGTTCTGTCATTACGGATTGGAGAGCACGGAGGAAAGGAGACAAGGAAAGGAGACATGGAAAGGAAGGAAGTATTGAAACAAATGTATTTTTCTGTCTTTGCTGCTGCAGGAACTTCTACTACATCACCATGCTAAGGGACCCTGTCTCCCGCTACCTGAGCGAGTGGAAGCACGTGCAGCGTGGTGCCACCTGGAAGACAGCCCTGCACATGTGTGACGGCCGCTCTCCCACCCAGGATGAACTGCCCGCCTGCTACAGTGGTGACGACTGGACCGGGGTCACGCTGACAAACTTCATGGACTGCCCTTCCAACCTGGCCAACAACCGGCAGGTCCGCATGCTGGCCGACCTCAGCCTGGTGGGCTGCTACAACGTCTCCACCATCGGCGCCGAACGGGAGCGCGGCCGTGTCCTACTAGCCAGTGCCAAGAACAACCTCCGCAACATGGCCTTCTACGGCCTGACCGAGTTCCAGCGCAAGACGCAGTACCTGTTTGAGCGGACGTTCGGCCTGCGCTTCATCCAGGCTTTCACGCAGATCAACAGCACGCGGGCGGCCAGCGTGGGGGTGGGGGAGGGGGCTCTGCGGCGGCGCATCGAGGGGCTCAACGCCCTGGACGTGGAGCTGTACGAGTACGCCAAGGAGCTGTTCCTCCGGAGGTACCAGTACAGCCGCCAGACACAGCACCAGGAGCAGAGGCTGAGGAGGAGGCAGGAGAGGCAGGAGGAGAGGCAGCGGCTACACCAGCACACAGCCCCCATCTCCAAAGCCAGGAGGGAGGAGGAGGAGAGGGAGATAGAGGGGGTGGAAGGGGAGGAGGTGGGAGGTGTAGCCACCACAGAGGACTACAGCAGCCAGGTGGTGAGATGGTGAGGCCGCAACACCCATGCAAGGACTAGTACTTCCTGTCAGTTTCTCTCTCTCTCTATCTTTCTCTCTCTCTCTCTCTCTCTCTCTCTCTCTCTCTCTCTCTCTCTCTCTGCCTTGGGCTGCCCAATGGTGTCTTAATCTTTCAAATAGATGTATTTATTATTACTATTTATCATGATGTTGTCAACTTTTGTTTCTCCTCTCATGCAGAGTTTATTGTGTGTGTTCATTTTCTAATGCTTGTCTGTTCTTCAAAGTAGGTGAACAACTCTAGTGTCAAATGGACATTCTACAAGATTTGATCAGAATCTCCATGGGAGTGTACGTAAACAAAATAAGCGCCTCAGGATTCTTGAAAAGAATGTGGTTCGCTTAGGGTTGCAAAGGGAGGGTATATTACTGGAAACTTTCGAAGTTTACCAGTAAACTACCAGGATTTTGGTAGCTTTCTTTTTATATTTTATCAGATGGCATCTACTGGCCATTTTGGGTACTTCAGATTATCACAGGTGTCAGTAATTATCTGTGGCCCTCTATGTGGCCTTATCACATGTAAAATGTATAAAATAATCAAGTAAGATGATTCTAAAATAAGAAATTAAATGTAAAACCTGTAAAATATTATCCTAATATAAATCATCAATCAAAACCATTGGTGTTTAATATGAGGGTTTCAGCATTAAACACCTTTATATTTTTTTCACACGCTTTTATTTATTTAACTATGTCTTTGTTGTAAATGTTTTGGCGCCAATGTGGTGGCAGTTGTGAAAAAAAGTCAATAGTTGGAAGAGTTGCAGAGTAAGATGAAAATAATGCCATTCTTAATTAGATGCTTTTTTCATTAATTAGGCTATTTTCTCTTGAACCATATGATCTATCCACTAGAAACTCAACAATACGGACACAGATATATATTTGTTTTATACATATATGCATATAAATATTTTTAACGTTTATTTGAGTAAATTACCAAAGTTACCAAAGATGACATTTTAATTACCAAAATTACTGAAGATTCCGTTAACCTAGCTTTACAACATAGGACTTGCTCATGATTTCTAAAGTAAGATATGTTAGTAAATAACACAATAAATTATTCATTAACCACCCTCCCATACTTTGGTTATTTAGGACAGGACTTGTATTAGTTTACCTTGTAAGTTTGCTTTCCAACTATGAGTTAGTATGTACAGTATGATGGTATTCAAGACATTCACCTGTAGGAAACTTGTGCATTAAATGTACGCAGCATACCACTGATTTCCAAGCTTTCCAAAAGCTGTCCTTTTTTCTGCTTCCATTTACATTGTGTTATTCATGACAAAGAAAAGTCTTGATGACATCCACTTCTCTTTGCACGCTTTCTCTGTCAAATCCACGAACGCACACACACACACACACACACACACACACACACACACACACTGTGTGATGGAACTCTGTTTAAGATGTTAGAAATAAATACCGGGGGGCACAATAGGCTGGCTGTCTGAACCAATTAGAGCCTTCTTACATCATGGTGGTGTAGAGCAGCCGTTAGCCATTAGTTGTGGTTACAGGCAGTTCAGGGTGAAATGAAGCGTTTAAAGAGCGATTGAGCTTGACTCCAACGCAGCACAATAAAGAGTAGGCTATCTGAATGCCGTTCTCCTCCATCGGGGTACATAGTCACTCTGGGGATTTCTACATACCAGAGAGGCTGGTGTGATGTGATGAAGAGAGAACAGAACCAGTGATGTATGGAGGAGGAGGAGGAGGAGGAGGGAGGGGAGGAAGAGGAGGGAGGGAAGGAGGAGAAAGTCAGTGTGTTCTTACCCCAAAATAGCCTCTCTTCAGCCCAGCTGCAGTTCTCAGGCTATCTAATTGCTATCGCAGTAGGAGAGAGAAAGAGAGACTTATTGAGGTCAATAATTCTACAACCATCATTACTTCTTATCAAGTCAACCCAGTAACAGTGGGAGAAGTTGTTTTTCTCCATAACTACTACCATGCACTACTCTGAATAACACTTAGTATGTGAAGCTTTTTTTTTAAAAGCAGTGTGATCCCAGTAGAAATCCATTGTTGCAAGAATTCAGACCAAAATGAACCTGTGTCAAGTCCACCGCTTCTCAAAATGGCACTTGTTCTAACCAGAGGAGCTCTTTCACTTTTACAATCATTAACATGAGCGAGCACTGTGAAATGGTCTGTGAAGCATGGAGGAATATGACATATGGCATTCAGTAGAATCCTTTGGTGACATCATTTCTAAAGAACAAGCTATCCAGTCACTCTTATTTTCTGAAGATCTCTCACTGTTGATTGAAATGGGTCGTTCCGGTGGTTCTTGGTTGACTAATTCACCTTAAATATACATTGAAATGAAATGCAGCCAGCCCTGAACCACACGGAGTCCTTATACTCAGTACACTTATGTCATATTCAACATATTATGGAAAATTGATGTTTTGGAATCCAACTTTTTACTTTTTTTTTATAGTAAAGTATCTGTGGTCTGTAGAGACGCCTGTAAAAACAAAAGATTTGTCGATTTACATTCCAGTTGAGTTATATGGGAAGGGCGGGTGCTGATCGAAAGACAAGCGGTTAATCGAGGAACGTGAAAATATGTGGATAGAAAGGGAGGTGTGCAAGAAGGAAGAGACAAACACTGTAAAGGGTTTTTACCAGACAGAAACCAGTTCCTTCCTGGTTCTCAGTCAGTGTGAAACACAGCACCAATCTCTGTATGCCTCCAAAATGGTACACTATTCCCTATATGTGCACTATTTTTGATCCGGCTCTGGTCTAAAGTGGCGCACTATAGGGAATATGGTGCCATTTGGGACACAGGCCCTGAGTAGCCTGGGAGTACACTGACTACAGAATAAACCACTGAGTTGGAATCACATGCAGTGACCGTATACGTCCATGTTTACAAAAGTACATGCACATCCACTTTACACCATGTTGAGAGTAGTGAAGTATGATGTCATTGGCCAAAATCTGTACATCTGAACACTGCTGAATGACAGTAGATACTATGATAGGAGACCGCATGCTCCTGTTGGCATACACCTGCACATTCTCAAAAGGGTCAGATGCATAACACAGATTCCAATGATTTGGGGAATTCATCAAAGGAGCTTCTCAACCATGTTTACTGGAAAGGTAGAGGAAGCGATTGAAAGGTTGACAAGAAACAATATCCAACAATCAATTGCAACTAGAGACAAGAGGAACTTGTTGCACGCATAGATAGCCCAACTCATTTACATTCATATTCACGTTTCCATCCTAGCCTATCACTCCTCTTTATTGTTCTCATTCTGTTATGGTAGCAAGATACTATACTGAGGTCGTTTTTGCTGTCAGAGTTCACTCAAGTGTTTCTTTGCATTAGATACTTGCTTTCAGCTTTGAATTTGAAGTGAGGTCTGGGTTCCCACAAGGTAGGATGGACAGTGGACATTACCCCCCTTTGATGTGGGACTCAATTAGTACAGCCTCAAATAAACATTTAAGCACCACTAATCTGACACTAGTTTGTTGGCTATTTGATACTATCAAATGATGAAATGTGTTGAAATAATTCAATTGGATGAATAATGTATTACAGTAAATAGCCTCCAGACGAAAAGCAGGATGATACAGTTTACTATCAGTTTCCTTATTAAGAAGTGGTTCTGTGATTCTCCATAATGTAAGATGTAAAACAGACAGAACTTTAACAGCAGGACGTCTTTCCCCCGAGCCACTCCTTTTCCCCCCAGCTACTCCTTCCCCCCCCCAGCCCCTCCTTTCCCCCCAGCCACTACTTTTCCCCCCAGCCACTCCTTTTCCCCCTCAGCCTCTCCTTTTCCCCCCAGCCTCTCCTTTTCCCCCTCAGCCACTCCTTTTCCCCCCAGCCTCTCCTTTTCCCCCCAGCCGCTCCTTTCCCCCCCAGCCTCTCCTTTCCCCCCCAGCCTCTCCTTTTCCCCCCAGCCCCTCCTTTTCCCCCCAGCCTCTCCTTTCCCCCCCAGCCTCTCCTTTTCCCCCCAGCCTCTCCTTTTCCCCCCAGCCACTCCTTTTCCCCCCAGCCAATGTGTTCCTTATTCCTTGACTCTCATCTCATTGTTGCTTGCGTTAAGTAGGGGAGAAATAAATACCTGACAACACTGGGTATAGAAGTGAAAACATTTGGTTTCTGAATCATATTGGCATGTTTCTGGTCCTGGGCCAAATGTATCATGTTCTTGTTTCTCTCAAGTCATACCAGAACAATGCATCAAATACCCACTGAGCTCTGAGACAGATATTGGATGGTTAAATGTTGATTGTTAAATGTTTATTTATAATGAAGTGATATGGCAATATCAATTAGAGTATACAGTATATATAAAGGCACCCTTATAGGTATCTAATATTTTTATAGAAACCACATCAATGTTGTAAACCTCATACTGGCATATAATAAAATCTGATAAAAGGTTTTCTATTTACAGTACAGTATACACAGTATTGTAGGACAATATATTGCCATGGTAGTAATGTCCACACAGAATGAAGTAGAACACTGTATTATATTTCCTGTCTATGGATGTCCATATCCGTGGCTACTGTCCTTTCGGCTGAAGCTGTGTTACTGGGCTTACTGACGACAGCCAGGCTGAGTTTGAGGTGAGTCCTGAACTTGGTCCACCAGGAACCCCAGGGGAACACACTGAGGAAGGCCTGCTGGAACTTGTCCCCGGCCAGTGTGTACAGAGCCAGGTTAAAGAAGGTGTTGAGCCCCGCTATGGGCCTGGATATGATATAAGCGGCGTGGACCCAGTGCTCCACCATACATGACGACTCAGGCTTCATCCTGGTGTCTACTCTTAGGATCCTCAGGACGTGGTACGGCAAGAAGCATACCACAAACACCACCAGGATCAGTATGGTGAGGCGGCGTGCCCGCACCCGGCAAGGACTGTGGGTGTGGGGCCCCTTGGCTAGTTCCCGGGCGATACCGGCGTAACACAACACAACCACCACCAGGGGCAGCAGGTAGCCCAGCACGGTCAGCAGCCAGCTGTACCACCACACTAAAGCCGGGTCGCCGCTAGCAAAGTCCAAACACTGGGTCTTGTTGTTTTCATTCTCCATGGTGATCATGGTGAGCATGGGCACAATCTCCGCCACGGCTATAGCCCAGACTGCGGCGCACGCCAAGATACCCCACCTCTTCTGCTGCACCTGCGCCGTCCTCAGAGGATTCGTCAAGACTACATATCGAAACACAGCCAAACAGGTGAGAAACAGTATACTACCATATAGGTTAAAGTGGAACCCAAAACGCACAAAGCGACACATGAAGTTGCCCAGGGTCCAGGATTCACCGTTGGTGTAGTAGTAGACCAGGAAAGGCAGACTCAGAACATACAGAAGATCCGTCAATGCCAGGTTGAACATGATGATACAGCTAGACTTCCAGGGTCGTAGCTTGGCCAAGTAGATGGCGATGGAGGTGATGTTACCCAGCAGCCCCACAGCGAAAATTACACTGTACATGATAGGCAGGTAGTAGAGTTTCATCAGGCTGTCCACGTTGGTGCAGTTATGGTCGGATTTGTTCCTGCTGTAGATGATGCTAGACATGACCGTGCTGTGAGTGTTGTTATCGGCCTAGAAGAGGAACCTAAACAGAGACAGTGTTATATAATTATATACGCATATAGTGAGCTCCAAAAGTATTTGGACAGTGACACATTTGTTGTTGCTTTAGCTCTGTACTCCAGCACTTTGGATTTGAAATTTTACAATGACTATAAGGTTAAAGTGCAGACTGTCAGCTTTAGTTTGAGGGTATTTTCATCCATATCGGGTGAACCGTTTTGAAATGTCAGAGCTTTTTGTACATATAGTAGGGCAAAAAAGTATTTAGTCAGCCACCAATTGTGCAAGTTCTCCCACTTAAAAAGATGAGAGAGGCCTGTAATTTTCATCATAGGTACACTTCAACTATGATAGACAAAATGAGAAAAAAAATCCAGAAAATCACATTGTAGGATTTTTACTGAATTTATTTGCAAATTATGGTGGAAAAAAAGTATTTGGTCAATAACAAAAGTTTATCTCAATACTTTGTTGTAATGACAGAGGTCAAACGTTTTGTGTAAGTCTTCACAAACTGTTGCTGGTATTTTGGCCCATTCCTCCATGCAGATCTCCTCTAGAGCAGTGATGTTTTGGGGCTGTTGCTGGGCAACACGGACTTTCAACTCCCTCCAAAGATTTTCTATGGGCTTGAGATCTGGAGACTGGCTAGGCCACTCCAGGACCTTGAAATGCTTCTTATGAAGCTACTCCTTCGTTGCCCGGGCGGTGTGTTTGGGATCATTGTCATGCTGAAAGACCCAGCCACGTTTCATCTTCAATGCCCTTGCTGATGGAAGGAGGTTTTCACTCAAACTTTCACGATACATGGCACCATTCATTCTTTCCTTTACACGGATCAGTCGTCCTGGTCCCTTTGCAGAAAAACATCCCCAAAGCATGATGTTTCCACCCCCATGCTTCACAGTAGGTATGGTGTTCTTTGGATGCAACTCAGCATTCTTTGTTCTCCAAAGACTTCTTTGTTCTCAAAAGAGTTTTTACCAAAAAGTTATATTTTGGTTTCATCTGAACATATGACATTCTCCCAATCTTCTTCTGGATCATCCAAATGCTCTCTAGCAAACTTCAGAAGGGCCTGGACATGTACTGGCTTAAGCAGGGGGACACGTCTGGCACTGCAGGATTTGAGTCCCTGGCGGCGTAGTGTGTTACTGATGGTAGGCTTTGTTACTTTGGTCCCAGCTCTCTGTAGGTCATTCACTAGGTCCCCCCGTGTGGTTCTGGGATTTTTGCTCACCGTTCTTGTGATCATTTTGACCCCACTGGATGAGATCTTGCGTGGAGCCCCAGATCAAGGGAGATTATCAGTGGTCTTGTATGTCTTCCATTTCCTAATAATTGCTCCCACAGTTGATTTCTTCAAACCAAGCTGCTTACCTATTGCAGATTCAGTCTTCCCAGCCTGGTGCAGGTCTACAATTTTGTTTCTGGTGTCCTTTGACAGCTCTTTGGTCTTGGCCATAGTGGAGTTTGGAGTGTGACTGTTTGAGGTTGTGGACAGGTGTCTTTTATACTGATAACAAGTTCAAACAGGTGCCATTAATACAGGCAACGAGTGGAGGACAGAGGAGCCTCTTAAAGAAGAAGTTACAGGTCTGTGAGAGCCAGAAATATTGCTTGTTTGTGGGTGACCAAATACTTATTTTCCACCATAATTTGCAAATAAATTCATTAAAAACCCTACAATGTGATTTTCTGGATTTATTTTCTCATTTTGTCTGTCATAGTTGAAGTGTACCTATGATGAAAATTACAGGCCTCTCTCATCTTTTTAAGTGGGAGAACTTGCACAATTGGTGGCTGACTAAATACTTTTTTGCCCCACTGTAGTAGAGGACCAAAATTATTGGGACCAATGAACTTCTATGTGTATTGAAGTAGTAGAAAGTGAAGTATTTGGTCCCATAATACATTTCTAAACACTTCTACATGAATGTGAATGATACCATGATTAAGGAAAATCCTGAATGAATCTAACTCCCCCCTCCGCTTGTGCATCTGTAATTTATTCATGATTCATTCAGGACTGTCCATAATCATAATGTAGTGAAAGTGCTTGCACACATCACTACAGACCCTTCATTGCATGTTACCACGCGACGGATCTGCTTCCTGTCACATATAGGTGCAAGCGTGTAGCACGTCATAACAGGACACATCATAACATTGTTATTGCATTGTATAATCAAGCTTTTCCTATAGGTGACCTCTGCAGACCCAGACCATTCGTCTGGACAAAACTGCAGGGAGGGTATGTACTGTGTTGGTTCGTGAGCTGCTGATTTCACAGCCTGGGCAAATGCAAAGAATTGTTCAACCAAGTATTGTTTTAACCGTACTTCATGTCAGTGGAGGCTGCTGAGGGGAGGACGACTCATAACAATGTCTAGACCGGAGCTGATGGAATGGCACGAAACACATGGCAAACCATGTGTTTGATGTTGTTGAGACATTTCCACTCATTCCCCTCCAGGCATTACCAAGTGCCCATCCTCCCCAATTAAGGCGCCACCAACCTCCTGTGCTACACGCGGCTATCACAAACCGACACAGTGTCCATAACCATATCCAGTCCCTAAAGTGGGTCCTGTTAAAGGAAACATTTACAAGACCTTCTTGCATGATTCTAGTCTAGTTATGGTTAATGTGTCCTACAGCATATCTAATGTTCTGGCAGCATTCCAGGCTCATTGTAGCAGTAATGGTAGAACATACACATGGTTGCAGACTCTTATTGAGGATTTCATTTCTGGTTACAAGGGCAGACTTGCTATCCAAGCCACACACGTACAAAGCGAGACTTAATCGTGGCTTTGACCGGCCTTTTTGTGGCTGGTAACTCCATGTCTAACACATATCAGCTGGCTAAACAAACACAATATACTGCATGGATTTCAAATCGAATAGCTTGGTGATGATAGTATCATCAAGGCCGTCAAGTCATAAGCTGAGACACTATTGAAGATTAGTCACATTGTTTTTGTCCAAACCCACACTGTGGAACACAATACAGCTTGTATAACTTACGCACAGGACTTGTTCACAGCTGCACAGCAGGAGATATTGGATCTCCGCCTGGGTAAGGCGCCGCGCCATGCGCTGAACGACCTCATTGTTCCACTTGAACTAGAGAAATGGTTCAAGTCAGACAATATTCAGAATATTTCATATGCAGAACTGTTAGCCACCATTGATGCACAATTCTAGAGGATATTTTGGCTGTGTTTGTTTTTATATGACTTTCGCTTTTATATTTCCGGACCAAACATTTCCAACTCAGCTCCATCCGCCCTTCGTGAGTGGTTGTTAAAGACCAATTCATAAAAATGGGATCACTTTGCTGGCTATTGTTGTGTGAAGGGGACTGATCCGTTCTTAACAACTCGGTCTTGTTGTCATGCGACTGTAATAAATATGTCATTTGCACCTGTAATACATTACCACCGGTAACTTTTGACGATACTAAACTGATGAGAGTACGATCATCGCATGCTATTCTGATGCTATCCAAGTGTCTCATACCCAGTGGCGTGTGATAAGTGAGATGAATTCTTTCCCCTACGGGGGGCTGACCTGTCCAGCTAACCACACTTTCTGCTTGAAAATGACTGAAGATTTCACAATGGGACAGCTGAATATTCTCGGCCGGGTATCCATGTGCACTGACATTGCACCCTGGTGGGAGGATGCCTTCTATGAGAAGAGCACCAGGTCTCTGACGGAACCCACCGCCATGGTACAGGAGCTTCTGCAGGATACCTGCTACCATCTTGCACGCTCCCAGGTCGAAGTCAACCTGGTCAAGAAGACGTAAACTATCCTGACTAGTGTCTCCATTGCCTCAGCCAAATACGCATACACAGGGTGGGACTGGGTGTACCGCGCGTTCCGTCTTGGCAAGCCTGCTTGTGGTAACTATAACTTTAACACGGTGTTGCTTTTGCAGACATTGGATCACCTCTCTTCGTGAGACCACTTCTACTTCTTTCGCTATGGCACCTCTGGTTCTTTCCTGGCCCAGAGGTGCCAAACAGGAGATTACTGTAGTCGAAAATAGAGAGAGTAAACTAATGTGAACGATGATGAAGGCCAGTGATGAAGACGCGTCTAGCGTCTTGCTGGCGCCGAGGCCCAGGATGATGACTCAATCACGATTTATGACATTGTTTGAATGGCAGACCATCAGTGGGTTATCACATGGGTCAAACACACCTTATCTGTGGTAATCTCCAGGAAGAGACATTCCCACAGAAATCCTAGGGTCGCTGAAGGCAGGAGAGGTGAAGACTGATTAAACTTGAAATTAATGTTATTGTGGGAATTAAATGATCATGTTTGGATTGTTTCAAGAGTTCACAAAGAGCTATGAATTATGATTTATTTTATTGTACTGTAAGTGCTATGGATTTGTTGTTACAGAGACACTGTGTTATTCTGTTGGTCGGACGGCGGATAGCTCAAAAAGGAGCGACACAGGGGTGTGCTCTTATCACACAGTGTTGAGATGTGGTGATTAGAGAATGCGTGTGAAGTTTCATACCTTTTGTTTAGATTTTTTTGGGCCTTGCAAAGTGATGTTAATTAGATGATGGGAGATACTGGGATTTGCCATTCTTGGAAGAAAAAAAGATGGGGTTAAACGTTGATCATGGAGTCATTGGTAAACTGATCTCCTGATGTACGTTTGTATGTCATAGTAGTGAATTTTCTATGCCGTTAAAGACTTAGGATATTTTGTATTCTTTTTATCGTGAAGATTTCTGGTATGTACCATTTGCTAATTGTATTCCTATTGCGTAACTGGAATAAATCGGATTACTTTTAAATGGATACAATCCGTAGTCCTCACATTTCTGAGTAATATTCCTTGAATTATTATTATTATACTACTACTATTACTATTATAATTCCTGCTACTACTGCTACTACTACTGCTACTGCTACTACTACTGCTACTGCTGATGATGCTACTACTACTACTACTACTACTACTACTGCTACTACTACTACTGCTGCTACTACTCCTGCTACTGCTACTACTACTACTACTACTACTGCCACTACGAGTACAACTGCTACTGCTACTGCTGCTGATGCTACTGCTACTACTACTACTGCTACTACTACTACTACTGCTACTCCTGCTACTGCTACTACTACTGCTACTGCTACTACTACTGTTACTACTACTACTACTACTACTACTACTACTACTGCTGATGCTACTACTACTACTACTACTACTGCTACTGCTGATGCTACTACTACTACTATTATTACTACTACTACTGCTACTCCTGCTACTGCTACTGCTACTACTACTGCTACTACTACTGCTACTGCTACTACTACTGTTACTACTACTACTACTACTACTGCTACTCCTGCTACTGCTACTGCTACTACTACTGCTACTACTACTCCTGCTGCTGCTACTACTACTCCTGCTACTACTACTACTTCTGCTACTACTACTACTCCTGCTACTACTATTGCTACTACTACTACTGCTGCTACTACTACTACTGTTACTCCTACTCCTGCTACTACTACTACTGATACTGATACTGATACTACTACTACTACTACTACTACTACTACAGTACTATTACTATTTCTAATACAGTCACTTACCCTAAATTTTCAACACTAGCCTCTAACAATTTCAACTTCTAAACATCTTCTATTAACATAAAAATACTCATAAAAATTACCCTTTCTCTCTGCTCTCATTATCACAAAACGTGTGAGACAGTCTCAGGTTTTTCTGGCAGCATAAATAAACAAAAAAAATCCACACCATGACATTGCAAATTTTACACCTCAGGTCTGATTATTTTTTCTCATCTTGTTCCTTACTTTTCACTCTATACTTCATGTATTCTTCCTTTCAGAAAATACTGTAACATGTGAAGCCACCTAGTAAGTATGATCAACGCTATACTAGAATTAAAAAAATTATCCTTAGAGTTTCTTTGTACTGAACACATTGAGTCAGAAGCCCCGTTGATAACTGGTTATCCTTTGTCCTGGTCTTGTCCACATTCTGATTGTGCCCACATTTTTAGACAGGTGTAGATGATTAAAATACGCATTGTGATCTGTCTGTGATCAGATCTTCCTGACCACCTCCGGAGGAAGTCAGGGACCCAGTGTGTTTGGATATTATCAATCAAGTATAAACCGATTTTCATTTAAATCATCACTATACCGGTCTCTAAAATTGACAGGAAACACCATGTCTTAAAATAAATACATTCGTATTATTTTGAATATCTGTCAAATAATCTGCATACTGGGAGGCACAAGGGAATCTAGTCACAATGCAGGCAAAATACACATTTTAATACCATTTGTAGATGCCATGGCTACAATGTGGGCACAATAAGAATGTGGCAAATATCAGGACAGAAGTCACATGTTAGCATCAGGTATAAGCAAGGCTAGAGATACAGTGAGTGATATGGCAACTTACAGTTAGTCAGTCAGTCAGACAGTGCTGCTCCCTCAGTCATCGGTATCCTCTCTGAGATTTTCCTCCTCCTCTCTCTTATACATCAACCACCTCTGGTCCCTCCTTTCAGCTACATTAACCTCCTACAGCACTGTCTGGCCCCCACCACAGGGAAACACAAGCATGTCACGCACTGTGCCTTTGTTGGGTGTTACTCCAATGACTTCTGCATCGAAACCCTTATTCACAAAGAATTCCGATCCTATTTCTGTATTTGACATGAATGTATTAAAAATATACGAGAAGTACAGTACTACTTCCTCTTCACTATGGGTACAGTACAACATTCCTGTGCAGTAGTTAAATAAAGGGAGTACATTAAGCGGCGTTATTCCCCCTCAGTGCTGGGGGTTTAGTGGCTTAGTATTACTGTACTATGATGTCACATGATCCCCTGCTGACTTTGTACGTTTGCCCACTGACAAAGAAATGATCAGTCTATCATTTTAATGGTAGGTTTTTTTGAACAGTGAGAGACAGAATAACAACAAAACAATCCAGAATAACGCATGTCAAAAATGTTATAAATTGATTTGCATTTTAATGAGGGAAATAAGTATTTGACCCCCTCTCAATCAGAAAGATTTCTGGCTCCCAGGTGTCTTTTATACAGGTAACGAGCTGAGATTAGGAGCACACTCTTAAAGGGAGTGCTCCTAATCTCAGCTTGTTACCTGTATAAAAGACACCTGTCCACAGAAGCAATCAGATTCTAAACTCTCTACCATGGCCAAGACCAAAGAGCTCTCCAAGGATGTCAGGGACAAGATTGTAGACCAACACAAGGATGGAATGGGCTACAATACCATCGCCAAGCAGCTTGGTGAGAAGGTGACAACAGTTGGTGTGATTATTCGCAAATGGAAGACACACAAATGAACTGTCAATCTCCCTCTGCCTTGGGGTCCATGCAAGATCTCACCTAGTGGAGTTGCAATGATCATGAGAACGGTGAGGAATCAGCCCAGAACTACGCGTGTCAATGATCTCAAGGCAGCTGGGACCATAGTCACCAAGAAAACAATTGGTAACACACTACGCAGTGAAGGCCTGAAATCCTGCAGCGCCCACAAGGTCCCCCTGCTCAAAAAAGCACATATACATGCCCGTCTTAAGTTTGCCAATGAACATCTGAATGATGTGTTGTGGTCAGATGAGACCAAAATGGAGCTCTTTGGCATCAACTCAACTCGCCGTGTTTGGAGGAGGAGGACTGCTGCCCATGACCCCAAGAACACCATCCCCACCGTCAAACATGGAGTTGGAAACATTATGTTTTGGGGGTGTTTTTTTGCGAAGGGGACAGGACAACTTCACCGCATCAAAGGGACGATGGACGGGGCCATCGCCATATCGTCACATCTTGGGTGAGAACCTCCTTCCCTCAGCCAGGGCATTGAAAATGGGTCGTGGATTGGTATTCCAGCATGACAATGACCCAAAACACACGGCCAAGGTAACAAAGGAGTGGCTCAAGAAGAAGCACATTAAGGTCCTGGAGTGGCCTAGCCAGTCTCCAGACCTTAATCCCATAGAAAATCTGTGGAGGGAGCTGAAAGTTCGAGTTGCCAAGCGTCAGCCTCGAAACCTTAATGACTTGGAGAAGATCTGCAAAGAGGAGTGGGACAAAATCTCTTCTGAGATGTGTGCAAACCTGGTGGCCAACTACAAGAAACGTCTGACCTCTGATTGCCAGCAAGGGTTTTGCCACGAAGTCAAGTTTTGCAGAGGGGTCAAATACTTATTTCCCTCATTAAAATGCAAATCAATTTATAACTTTTTTAACATGTGTTTTTCTGGATTTTGTTGTTGTTATTCTGTCTCTCACTGTTCAAATAAACCTACAATTAGAAACAGATAATTTCTTTGTCAGTGGGCAAACGTACAAAATCAGCAGTTTTTTTTTTTTTTTTTTTTCCATCACTGTATGCTTGATACATGTTGATGACAGACATTAGTGAACTAGAAATGGATGCCGGTGAAAACGGTCAAAAGCTGTGGCGGTTGTAAGAATTTAGTAATGTTACAGTGCAAGTTCAACTCATGAATGTAAAGGGTATCTAGAGGTAGTTAAGATCTAGTGAACGTGCCCTCATTAACAATAGTACAACATATGCTCCTAAAATTCTTTGTGGTGAATGTGGAATTTGTTTCTAGAGTTTTGGTGTAAGGTTCACCTACATTTCATCTCTAGGACAGACTACGTAACATAGAGATTTCCAGTTCTGGGTTACAAGGGGTGTAAAGTACATCAGTAAAAATACTTAAAAGTACAATTTCAGTCATTTTTGGGGGTATCTGTACTTTACTATTTATATTTTTACTTCACTGCATTCCTAAAGAAAATAATATACTTTTTACTCCATACATTTTATCTGACACCCGAAATTACTCATTACATTTAGAAGGCTTAGCATGACAGGAAAATGGTCCAAATCACACACTTATCAAGAGAACATCCCCGGTCATCCCTACTGTCTCTGATCTGGGCGGACTCACTAAACACACATGCTTTGTTTGTAAATTATGTCTGAGTGTTGGAGAGTGCCACTGGCTATCCCTAAATAAAACAGAAAGAGAATTGTGATGTCTGGATTGCTTAATATAAGGAATTTGAAAGGATTTATACTTTTGATACAGAAGTATATTTTTAGCAATTACATTTACTTTTTGATACTTAAGTATATTTAAATCCAAATACTTTTAGACTTTTTCTCAAGTATTATTTTACTGGGTGACTTTCACTTTGACTTTAGTCATTTTCAATTGGGTACTTTTTCCACCACTGTGGGTTAACGAGATTAACCTACGGTATGTCAAACCTACTGTGGAATTCTACTGGGACCTACAGCGTTGGTATGACACATACTTTAGTGTACATAGTGTATGCATAATGCAGGGCAGTTGTTTAAACCTGCCAATGGGTAGGTGTTTCCCATGTTAGTTTTTACTATACCAACTGGCTCACACCTAGATTTAAATTCCTGATATACCATATCTTCGACCTGAATCTAGTTCTAGTAAAACATGCGTGCTATGCACAGACAAATGTTTAAACTAAACCAGCCATAAAAATGGCGACAACTGTTCCTCCAAATTCAAAACAACCATAACAGTAGTTTTTGAACAAATGTTTATTTTACAAAAAAGCTAGCTAAATACACGTTGTGGGTTACTCTATAATGAGGGAAACTAATATACTGATGCGGTCTTCACTGAAGCAAAGTAGATGTTTTTATTGTACAGAAAATCACCTGAGATCAGAAAGAGGCAAAAAGAAACTCACAACACAATCAACCAATAAGAGTCCACATTTGAATTGTCATGTGACACCCCCTCTATTCCTGAAATGGAAAGACTACCCAGAGGAGATGGTGGTAATCCGGGCAGACAGAGGGCATCATGGGGAATCATGACTGGGCAGCGAGGGTCTAGAGTTTGGGCATCTTGGCAGCATTGAGGCGCATGGATACGCAGGAGGAGCCAGCGGCGTAACGCATCTCCCTCAGCATCCCGCTCCATTCCTTCTTGTCCTCCTCGTACCTAACACAGGGAAAAGGAAGATACAGTGATGAGAAACAGAACAAGACGTTGTTGACTGTTTGTACAGTACCACTGACCAAGTAGGGCGCTCTCATTTATTTTTTCATTTAGCTTCAACTTTATTTCTTATCATACATTTATATAACAAATTATTATGGAAATGTAAGCCATCTAAAATAATGAACCCACAACTAAACTAACAGGGTGGAACAATGCAAACTTCTGTTAGCTCACTGAGTTAATGCCTAGGCAAGAAGACCTGGGTTTGAAACCCGGTTGATAACATAACATTCAAAGAGGGTACTTACTGCCAAACATCAGTAATCTCTGCGGGGACCACCTCCTTGTTGTCATTCTGGATGAAGGTGAAGCCCCCCACAGCGTACAGGGCCCCCTCATTGCTCAGCAGGTTCACTGAGCTCCTCTCCTGGGGAAAGTCTGTGAACGCCTCCCATCTGCAAAACAAGGTGATTAGGGATAGCGTCAGGGGGACTCTTTCTAATTAAGGCCATCCTGACTCAAGATGACTAATAACGTTCAACATCCAGAAACAGCAAATGGTATTGTTATGGTGAATGATATTAAAAGGTGTAACACGTTCTTAAACTGATTTATCACCAAAGGAATTGCTATATACTTGTTTGTTCCAAAGTCGTAGACTTCAGATGCAGCAGTGAGGCCTTCCTCGTTGACTCCACCGGCCACCACGATCTTTCCATTGTGAACGACGGCTCCGAACATGGCTCTGGCTGTCTTCATGGCAGCCAGCTCCCTCCACTCTGACTGCTTGTGGTTGTATACAAACATCTTGTTCAGGGCTTTGCTGCGCGGGAGAATGATAGACAGGGTTGTTAGATCTCAGGAAATGCCCTTCTGGCAGCAGTATAGAAAGACTGTGATGGATTTACAGTTACGGTTTGGATTCTAGAAATCATTACAATACATGCTCACATGCAGTGGAGGCTGGTGAGAGGAGGACGGCTCATAGTAACGGCTGGAATGGAGTCAATGGAATTGTATCAAACACATCAAAGACGTGGTTTCCATGTGTTTGATGCCATTCCATTTACTCCATTCCAGCCATCATTATGAGCCGTCCTCCTCTCACCAGCCTCCACTGCTCACATGTAACCCAAAGAACACATTATTTTCACTACGGTCACGCATGAATAACTGTTTACTTTACCATGTGTAGTTCCATAATGAAAATAATGACTTCTACACTAGCTCTAAGATCTAACATGAACAGTTCTTAGAATGATAGACTACAAACAGCTGCAGCGTACACCATATCTTTAGCACGACGCATGCACACACACACACACACACACACACACACACACACACACACACACACACACACACACACACACACACACACACACACACACACACACACACACACACACACACACACACACACACACACACACACACACTTGATTTTCAATTGTTGTGGGGACCTGAAATTGATTTTCATTCAAAATTATATCTTCCCTAACCTAACCCTAACCCCTAAACCTAACCCTAACCCTAATTGTAAACCCAAACCCTAAACATAACCCCTAAGCTTAAAATAGCCTTTATCTTCGTGGAGAATTTTCCTTGTTTTACTATCCTTGTGGGGACTTTGGGGGAATTCAGGTCCCCACAAGGATATAAGAACAAGACCACACACACACACACACACACATACTTGTCATCAGTCTTTCCTCCAATGCAGTACACCAGACCCTTATGGGAGACCACAGAATGGCCGTGGATCTTCAGGGGAAGCTTTTTGGTCTCACTCCACTTCATCTTCCTGGGGAGAGCCATTACAGAACAGGAGGGTCAAAACACACACTTCAAATGGTAAAGAGCTCAGTAGTCCTATATGTTTCTACTGTACTGTGTGAATGAGACGTTGAATGCTATTCCACTCACTGGACGTCATAGCACATCACAGAGTCCAAACACTCGTTGCTCTGGAGGTCTTTTCCAGCAATAGCGAACAGCAGGTTCTCACACTCTCCCATGTTGAAAAGGGCTCTAGGGGAAGGCATGGGGGGCAGAGCTACCCAGTCAGCTGCAAGAGTGTCCAACTGAAATACACAGGGTTGAATGAATGAATGATTGATTGATGGAATGACTGCATTCATTTATTACAAATAAGTATTATGAATAAAGAGAGTGTTTTGTGCTATTGACATCATCATTTATTCTAACATCAAACAAAGACTTTTGTCGATGTAACTTAGTGAACTAACGTAGATTCCGAAAGGCAAATATTACCAATAGAAGATTTGAAACCATCAAAAGAAGTGACCCAAACTCTAAATGAACAATGATTGGTTACCTGATAGAAGTAGCACTGTAGGGGAGCGTCCTTGTCCTCCTCGTCCACAAACAGTCCTCCGATGAGGTAGAGCTGGTTCTTCTGTGACGCCAGGCTGACGTGGTTCCGGGGGATCTGTTCCGACATGGCCGCCAGGAAACATTCGTTCTCGTTAACGTCGTACGCCACCGCTGCCGCGTCGTTGATCATCAGGATCAGGTCGCGGACGTACATGCCGTGGCGACGGTTATCGTTCAGGAAACCTGGGAAAACCTCCTCTGTCTCGCCACCCTCACCATCCGCCCCCTTATCCCCAGCTACCTTCTCCTTCTTCTCTGGGAGTTTCCCCTGGAACGCGTCTTTGATCGTCTGGACCTTCTTCAGGAGTTCTGGGTCAGCCTTGATGATCTCGTCTGTCTCCACTTTGTCGTGGAAGTATTTCTCGGGCATGAGGCGGAAGCGGATGCACTCAAAGGCGTCACCCAGTACCTGGACACGTTTGTCTTTGTCGTTGTGGACCCATTTCATGAGGGCTTCGAACACCATCTCCTCCCTCTCCACATTGAGCGAGTCGCCACCGATGACTGCGAACAGTTCATGAGCGGCCAGCTGGAGGAACTCCTCGTCTTTAGAGAGTATATCGAAGCGGTCTGCGATGTAGTCACGGGCGGACACCGCCAACCTGGGCACGTTGAGGACCAGACCCATCCTGAAGATTGCCAGACAGTTGGTCACGGAGAGCTTCTTCTGAAGATAATTAACACACACAGTGAAGACTGAAGGTATCTGGAAACGATTGGCTACGGCAAATATGTCCTGCACATTTTCGTCAGTGAGGTCGATCTCGGCCGAGTACAGATACATGATTATCATGTCCAAGATTGCGGGATTGACATCGTCCAGGACCACCTCCTTGTTGGCCTTCACCTCCTTGCCATCCTCGGAAAATAATATCTCTCTGAAGTATGGGCTGCAGGCAGCCATGATGAGTTTATGGCAGGGGAAGCTCCGATCGCCCACTTTCAGAGTGCAGTCCACAAACTTGTTCTCGTTCAGCAGCTCCTTGAGGCCATCCTGGAGCAAGGTGCTCTGGAAGAGGCGCAGCTCCTCCTTCATGGCTTTGGGGTCCATGGTGTTGGGAAATCGGTGGCTTGCAGAGGGGAAGAAATGGTGGCCACAGGTCCTCTTGGCACCCAGTCCAGGCTAGAAAAGGCTGAGCAGAGAAAAGGTTCCCAGCTTGAAGCCCCCACTCCCTACTGCAATTTAATCCTTTCCCCTCTAAATATAGCTGCCTGCCTGCCTCAGTCGGTAGGAATCTCAGCTCTGCCAAATCTGAATGCGGAGACCGACTCATACAGCTGTCACAGACTGAAAGAAGCAACTGGGGTGTTCCGGGCTATAGTCCACTACCATGATTCAGCCTCAACACTGTTATTGGATTAGTAGTGGCTAAAGAGGGATAATGCTGTCAAAGCTACTGGTTATTAACCCAATATTGGTTGTTTAGACTAGTGTCTCCACCCTGTATCTCATTCCCATTCATTCATTTCCAAACAACCATTCAAGCTAGGGTAATACCTCTCAATTAAACTATTTAAAGTGGATTCTAGGATATTATGTCCCTATGCCACTGTGCAGCAGTGGCAGCAGCTGATAGACAGGCCTCTCCACCTATCAACATTCCTCCTCATTTTCTCTTCATTGTTCGGGGGGGGCGGGTCATAGGGGCGAGGCATTCAACTTCAAGCCCTGAAAATAGACACTGTTTCCTGAATTATACTGTACCCTCAGAGTAGGCTTTCTTCTCTGTTTAAACTTAGGTGTCTACAGATAAAATATATAAAGCAGGTAAACTTAGCTTGATTATAACTCAAAGTGTTTGGAGATTTTCTTTTATACCTTTATTTAACTAGGCAAGTCAGTTAAGAACAAATTCTTATTTTCAATGGAACAGTGGGTTAACTGCCTGTTCAGGGGCAGAATGACAGATTTGTCCCTTGTCAGCTCGGGGATTTGAACTTGCAACCTTTCGGTTACTAGTCCAACAACCTAACCACTAGGCTACCCTGCCGCCCCAGGTGGCAATGTGGACACTGTAGTTGAGGACACTAAAGATAGACCATTTGGACAGGAGTGGAGTGTCTCACACGTAATATAAATATAGTGTAGTGCACAGACAGCAATGTCACCTCGCCAATATCAGAAATGGATACCTATCGATTGCGGTGGCTACAGGAAGAGGTTCCTAAATTCATAGAAAGTGAGATTTAGAGAAGACATTTCAAAGTACATTAATCTTGTTTGTACTGATGAAAATATTAAGTTCAATTTAGTTTAGTTAAATTCACAGACGTTTATTTACTCTCTAAGCAAAGTCATTTTCTCAGAGCATGATACATCTCAAAACGGTCCTCTATCAAATAGATTGTCAGAACAAATGGTCATAGTTAAAACAAAATAAGTAGCAACATGTAGTAGTAGCAACTGTAGTAGCAACATGTAGTAGTAGCAACTGTAGTAGCAACATGTAGTAGTAGCAACTGTAGTAGCAACATGTAGTAGTAGCAACTGTAGTAGCAACATGTAGTAGTAGCAACTGTAGTAGCAACATGTAGTAGTAGCAACTGTAGTAGCAACATGTAGTAGTAGCAACTGTAGTAGCAACATGTAGTAGTAGCAACTGTAGTAGCAACATGTAATAGTAGCAACTGTAGTAGCAACATGTAGTAGTAGCAACTGTAGTAGCAACATGTAGTAGTAGCAACTGTAGTAGCAACATGTAGTAGTAGCAACTGTAGTAGCAACATGTAGTAGTAGCAACTGTAGTAGCAACATGTAGTAGTAGCAACTGTAGTAGCAACATGTAGTAGTAGCAACTGTAGTAGCAACATTTAGTAGTAGCAACTGTAGTAGCAACATGTAGTAGTAGCAACTGTAGTAGCAACATGTAGTAGTAGCAACTGTAGTTGCAACATGTAGTAGTAGCAACTGTAGTAGCAACATGTGCACATATTATATTATTAAAGTTATATAGATGTTATATTTGTGTTAAATTACAATCTGAATCAAGTGGGCTAACAATGGAACAGCTGGGGGTTCCTGATGAGAGAATTGAGAACCACTGACTGATTTAGTCAACCGTTCTCAATGGACACAATGCCATATGTAAGTCTTTCACAAGACACTACACTGGCCATAGACATATAAATGACTTAACAGCATAACACAACAGATTACATAAACTGGAATGATGACACTCTCACTCACGGTTGCACAAAAAGAGCTAAGAGCAAAACACGCCAAAAAACTCGAATGAGCCGGCAAACCTACATTTTAATTATCACTAAAAGAGCAAGTAACGCTTTTGTGAACTGCAGAGAAGAATTGAAGAGCTCAAAGGGTTCTTTGAGTCATCATGGTTCCACAGAGAACCATCACCTTTCCCAAAGAACCCTTGACGAACGCTAGCTTCTAGTGCGCATCAGGCAAGGCAACTTTTCACCAGTAGAGGACACCATACATCTACAGTATAATCCACATGAACCAGTGTGAAATAAAAGGCAACAATTGTCATGTAGAAAACTGTACGGTAATGTACTTGTATGATAAACATTGCAAATTCAGACAAACATAAAACAAAATCAAATTTTTATTCCTAAAAATCTTTGTTAAAAAACACATTCAAATGCACAAAACTATACCTAGACATGAACGGTAGAGCACCGTTGTCATTTCCTAGCATGGTTTGTTGACAGCACAGTGAGTTGATACAGGGTTGGTTCTCTTTGGAAATGAAATGAGTTGCTCATAGTTTCTGTAAACGTGTAAATACTGGGTCACAAGCTAGATGAATAGCATTATTGCAGGAACACGTTATGGCACCAATGTTGTTATTTCACAGTTTGAACAATGTAGATATTACAATTACGTTAGCAATATCAAATCAGTGATCAGCATAAAAGAGTTATGATATGATGCGGGATATATACATTACATACTGATGCTGTCAAAAAATGCTGTCAAAAAATCTATAGACCATACTGATTTGCCACTTGAAGCATGTACAGTTGAAGTCGGAAGTTTAGGTTGAAGTCATTCAAACTTGTTTTTCAACCACTCCACACATTTCTTGTTCACAAACTATAGTTTTGGCAAGTTGGTTAGGACATCTACTTTGTGCATGACACAAGTCATTTTTCCAACAATTGTTTACAGACAGATTATTTCACTTATAATTCACTGCATCACAATTCCAGTGGGTCAGAAGTTTACATACACTAAGTTGACTGTGCCTTTAAACAGCTTGGAAAATTCCAGAAAATTGTGTCATGGCTTTAGAATCTTCTGATAGGCTAATTGACATAATTTGAGTCAATTGGAGGTGTACCTGTGGATGTATTTCAAGGCCTACCTTCAAACTAAGTGCCTCTTTGCTAGACAGAATGGGAAAATGAAAAGAAATCAGCCAAGTCAGCCAAATCAACCTCCAAGGGTCTGGATCATCGTTGGGAGCAATTTCCAAATGCCTGAAGGTACATTCATCTGTACAAACAATGGTACATAAGTATAAACACCATGGGACCACACAGCCATCAACACACTCATCTCCTAGAGATGAACGTACTTTGATGCAAAAGGTGCAAATCAATTCCAGAACAACAGCAAAGGACCTTGTGAAGATGCTGGAGGAAACAGGTACAAAAGTATCGATATCCACAGTAAAACGAGTCCAATATTGGCATAACCTGAAAGGCCGCTCAGCAAGAAAGAAGCCACTGCTCCGAAACCGCCATAAAAAAAGCCAGACTACGGTTTGCAACTGCACATGGGGACAAAGATCGCACTTTTTGGAGAAATGCCCTCTGGTCTGGTGAAACCAAAATAGAACTGTTTGGCCATATTGACCACCGTTATGTTTGGAGGAAAAAGTGGGAGGCTTGTAAGCCGAAGAACACCATCCAAACCTTGAAGCATGGGGTGGCAGCATCATGTTGTGGGGGTGCTTTGCTGCAGGAGAGACTGGTGCACTTCACTAAATATATGGCATCATGAGGTAGGAAAATGATGTGGATATATTGAAGCAACATCTCACGACACCAGCCAGGAAGTTAAAGCTTGGTAGCAAATGGGTCTTCCAAATGGACAATGACCCAAAGCATACTTCCAAAGTTGTGGCAAAATGGTTTAAGGACAACAAAGTCAAGGTATTCGGAGTGGCCATCACAAAGCCCTGACCTCAATCCTATAGGAAATTTGTGGGCAGAATTGAAAAAGCATGTGCGAGCAAGGGGGCCTACAAACCTGACTCAGTTACACCAGCTCTGTCAGGAGAAATGGGCCAAAATTAAACCAACTTAGTGTGGGAAGCTTGTGGAAGGCTACCCGAAGCATTTGGCCCAAGTTAAACTATTTAAAGGCAATTCTACCAAATACGAATTGAGTGTATGTAAACTTCTGAACCACTGGGAATGTGATGAAAGAAATAAAAGCTGAAATAAATAATTCTCTCTACTATTATTCTGACATTTCACATTCTTAAAATAAAAAGTGGTGATCCTAACTGACCTAAGACTTTCTAGGAGTAAATGTGAAACTGGAATTGTGAAAAGTATTTGAATTTGATCAAATGTATTTGGTAAGGTGCATGTTAACTTCCAATTTCAACTGTATATATTAATTAATCAGTGTCTAATACTAAGTGGTATTTTCTGCTATTTCTTGACTACATACCTGAGTGAGATTGACTGAATTGTGTGATAAAAGGAAGTTATATGATGAGCTATCCATTCATTTTGAATGAAAATGGTAATGTTAAATTAAAGGCCCAGTGCAGTCAAAAACTAGATTTGCCTGTGTTTTATATATGTTTCCACATTATGAGGCTGAAAGATTTCTGTGAAATTGTGAAAATATTGATAATGCCCCTTTAGTGTAAGAGTTGTTTGAAAGAGTACCTGAAATTTCAGCCTGTTTTGGTGGGATGGAGTTTTGGCCTTCCATGGTGAAATCACCAGGTGGTAAATTAGTTAATAGACCAATAAGAAAGAGTTCCAAACCACAGTAAGGTACTTAATTGTCATCCAGAAATGATTTGATATTGAAAACGGCTGCATTGGACCTTTAATGAAACATTTTACAGAGATTGGCGGTAAAATTAAAGTTCAAATCAGACACTGGAATTAGTATAAGAATATTTATAATAAGTGCGTAGAGTTTTAGTTCAAGGGTGGGTGGGTGGGGGACTAGGGAGTGTCAAACAAGCATTTATCCAATAGTACAACATACTGTCATGACTTGACCTCCTTCCATCGTGAAGTACATGGTGCCATGGAACATCTGTTTAAAGACTGAATTGACTGAGATGTCTTCTCAGCCTGTTGTGAAGAAAACACACAAAAACATTCATACAAAATCCCATACTTGATGAATATTCAACAGAAACCAAAGATCATTGAACGATGAGCTATACAGTACCTGCTCTGCCTTGCACGCATGTCCTCTTACACTCCTCCTCTGTGTCGAAGCGGTTCTGGTTCCCCTCACAGGCTCCGTACCAGAACTGGGCGCATGCGTTGGCCTGCTTGTCGTAGTACCAGCGCATTTTGTAGTCCCGACAGGGGCCCTGGTCTAGGATCAGTGCACAGCGAGGGTCCAGAGGTACATACTCTGACATGGGCAGAACACAGAGAGAAGACCGTTAGTGAAGGCCCACTAAATAAATAGATGTTATATCAGGATGTAGGGGCCATGGCACACTAGTATACTGATTCTGTTCATTGGCAGATATAGCTAAAGCATCAACCAAAATGTGGGTCAATTTCAGTTGGAATCATTCAGTAACTGATTTTGACAGGCGTTGTAGTAATCTGAACAGCTCATATGATTCAATCTTTTAGCTTAATGAACAGACACAGGGTAGACTTCTAGGACTACATAGACATAGCACTTCTCCCAGCTGTTGCAACATACCTTTGGGAAGTGCGGGTCGTGATGCAGGCACTAACTGGACAGAGCCTGAGGACCCTGAGGATGAAGATGACGTTCCTGATGATGATGAGGAAGAGGACCCTCCTATATTGGAAGATGAGGAATCCCTGGAGGAGGAGGATGTGTTGCGGTTCAACGTGGGAACGTCCCCGCGACCAGTCCCCCAATCTGGGGTGTAAACACCTCCATCCTGGCCTCCCTCACGCTGCCCTTTCTGGACCCGGAGGAATTCAAACACACAAGGAAAAATATGAGGACCAACAAAGTCCTTAACCTATTATCAATTAGTAGCAAAACACAAATACACAGTTTTAAAGCCTGAAACAGAGTAACAAGCCCAGTGTTACTATAGTGAGATAATGTTCAGTAGACTAAGAGGAGACAGTGTTACTATAGTGAGATAATGTACAGTAGACTAAGAGGAGACAGTGTTGTCATTAGTTCAATGGAGCATGCAAGTCATGTCAACTATACATTGAGAGTAGGTTGTTTTCTGGCCAGTGCCTCTGCTAAATGTCTGTTAATGTGCTGTAAAGACCTGTACTGTGGCAGTGCCAGGGTTGATAGGCTGGGTCAGGTCTACCCTGCCACCCTGACTTTGAGTGCCGGTAGTGGTGACTGTTCGCCTCCTGTTGTTGAAGTCCTCCTGGTTGGTGGTTACATAGCCATTGCCCCCGTTGCCATAGTTCCCGTTCCTGTATCCATTGTTGCCATAGCCGTTGGTGACACGGTTGTATATCAGACCACCGTTCTCGTCTTCACAGAACTTGCTGACGAGCTTGGACTCCAGAGCTGAGAGAGAGAGCCACAGAGCAACAGGAGTTGTGATGACTTGGAACAGGTGATGAATCACATTGTACTGGTATTAGCCTTGGAGACTTCGCGGCAACTTGATGCAGTTAACTTGGTACATTAGGTACATTTACAGACCATACCGTATAATAACAGTAGACCTACTGCTAACATAGGGGCAGAAGTTTTTCTTCACTATGTCAGCTGAACAGGGCCATTCAACATTCAGATAACATTGTAACGACCTAAAGCTTCATATGACACCATCTACAGATGAAACACTATGGTGTCTTAAAGGAGGCCTGGGTAGGATCAAAATGTCATAAATATTCATGTATTTATGTTATTATGTTATTAGATAGAAATGTCAAATATTTGTCAACAATCCTGAAAAGGACTATTCTATGGATTACATTGAGTGATAATGCCAAAAATCATCTTTTTTGTTTGGGTTTTGTGAGGAATCACTCTGATATGACTACACCAACACGATAAACCAGCCTTACCTGGCAGCGTGTTGAAGTCATCAATGAGGTACATGTGTTCACTATTAGGGTCCGACGCGATCAGGTTGAGCTCCCTCAGGAACTCGGGCTGCGTGGGGTCTGACATGTTCACGATCCCCAATGCGTACATCTCGATGTTGGCTGCATGTGCCTCCCGAACCGCAATATCCAGCTTCACCGGCTCCCGCTTATCCGTCTGTCCGTCCGTAATAACTATAGCCACTTTACTGACCCCCTTGCGCGAGCTGTAGAAGGCTTCCTGGGTGGCCTTGCGGATGGCGGTGCCCGTGTGGGTGCCCTCACCTATATAAGGCATTTTTCGTATGGCCTGTTTGACGTCCTGCTTGGTCATGTGGCGCGCCAGGTTGAACTCTAGCTTGACCTCCAGGCTGTAGAGGACCAGGCCGATGCGGGTGGCGTTGCGGCCCACCGTCACGCGGTCCACCAGGGCCGCCACAAAGTCCTTGATGATCTCAAAGTTCTCCGGCCCAACGCTCTCCGAGCTGTCAATGACGAACACCAGCTCCATGGGCCGCTCCTTGCATTTGATTCCGCAACCTGGAAACAAGGCAGAGGTATACGATTCGGACGTAGAAAGGATGTTTTCCAGTGCACTCTCGACAAGGCCTGCCGTATGTTGCAATCGATGTTAAATGATACTACACAAAGCACAACAAATAATGTTTTATTCACCACAAATCTCCTTGATCATTTTAATGATGTCTTCTCTCTGTGGGTCAAAATCCAGATTGACATGGTGACTAAATGGAATGAAAAAAAGACTATGTGAACTCAAAAGACAGCTAAAGACTGAGAACTTACTGTGAGGCCCATGTCGCCTTTGAACCCTGGTCTGCCCTAAAAGGAAGCAGTAAAACATTGGTCTGATCAGTTTCTCCTCTGATTGCAGTTAATTGTTTATTACAGCATGTATCCATGTTATCAAATGAATAGCCCTGATTATAAAAGCGACCCATGACATGACTCACTGATTGGCCAGGAACTCCAGGGTCACCCAAATCACCTTTGACCCCCTTCAGGCCCCTCTCCCCTCCAGAGCCGCGGTCACCCTGTCATAGAGCCAGATAACACAAGGTCAGAGGTCACGAAAGTTCAAATACACTGCCGTATGCTTCAAATCACTGTGTCTGTCGTCACCTTGGCCCCTGTGAATCCTTCTCCTGGTGGCCCCCGAGGGCCCGTCACGCCCTGAGACCCTGCCTCGCCCTGAAAGGGTCCACAAAATAGAGAGAAGATTTGCCGTGCTCAACTCAACATTTTAAAGAAACAAGAACATTTTTGTTTGCTTGCTTAGTTCGAATTACTATAGAAGTACCACTTGAAAACAAGAGCGAGGCCTACCTTTGGCCCCTGAATACCCTGCCCAGGGGGCCCCGTTGGCCCTGGGGGGCCCAGTCGTCCAATGCCACCCTAGAAATGAGCAGAAGTTATATGTGTACAACATCAATCAAAAAGTGTCAGCACAACACAGCCCAACCACACTGCACTACCTGTGTCAACCCTAGCTAGCCATGCAAAATAAGCTAATTTCACAGGGCATCCGTGTCACGAGCAGGTAACTTCACAACTCGAGTGTCTCTGGCTTTACTGTTCATAGTCTCACACATATAAGCAAGCTTACTGTATGAGACCAGACCTACTGATGTGACGGACAGGGGTACCTCAACCCCCAGGTCTGCCCGCTCCCTAGGGCTTCTGGGGCTACAGAAGATGAAAAGCCTGAAGAGAAACCTGGACGTAATATTATAAGCTAGACTGCCGGCTCTGGGTATTGCGTTGGTTATAGGCACCCTGGTCCCAATGGTTCTCATTAGACCCTTATGTTGGGATATATTCACACGTTCTTGGAAGTGTGTGAAAATGATATATGTTTCGTGAGAATGAAACGCTGATTATCGCAGTCTTTGAATACAAGGTCCCTGGGGATATGTGTTCACACGTACAAGGTGGATCTGAAATGTGGAGTCTGCCAGCATGAGGTAATACTAGTATCAATCACCATGACTCAGTGGTTTTATGATGGCGCTGAACAAGGCTAAATGGGATTGATTCTTTGCCAACTGTTTAGCAGGTTAGCTTCTTCATGTCAGACTACAATACATACCGGTAGACCTTGTAGCCCCTCGCCTGGGGGGCCTGCTAAACCTGGAAAGCCCCTGAAGCCAATATCGCCCTAAATGGGAGAAAACACACAGCTATCATGATGTCCTCTGCTAATTGAGGTCTTCTGTTCACCCAGGGCTGTTTTCACTCTCCAAAATAACCCAGATCCGACACCCTCACACAGAACCATATCTTTACCTTCGGTCCAGGGATGCCCAGCCCCTCCAGGCCTGGTTCACCAGGAAGCCCCGGTAGACCAGGAGTTCCCTACAAACCCCAGGTAAACACTAGAGTCAACACTGGTACAACTCATGCAATAGCAACACATTAATAAGCAGCAGTGTTGCTCACCGTAGTGCCAGGATAACCATCGCCTTTGGGCCCAAATGGACCAGACGGACCAGGACCTCCACGATCACCCTAAAAGTTTATGTGATTAAATAAAAGTACAGCAAGATTCAAGTAAAGAAATATCAGTAAATCAATGAATTACGCTGATTATTCCGATAAAAAAGTAGCCCTATTATTCTAATAGTGTGGCAGAGTGTGACCTTAGGACCAGGCAGCCCGTAGCCCGTCTCTCCTATTGGTCCAGATGGACCAGGTGGGCCAAGATTGCCCTGAGACAGACAGTTACAATATGGTTATGATATGGCATAAACCTCATCTACATGGTGAATTGCAGGCATTTTGGGACAAAGGGCTGTTACCTTAGGTCCTATGATTCCCCGCCCTGGAAGTCCTGGCATACCCAGTCGACCTGGTGTCCCAGGCTCCCCCTAGAAGAGGTCAGAGGTTAGAAGTCAAAGCTCGCAGTGTGACCACATTACACTACAGTACAGAGTGTAGACTGATGATAATTGAGGATTATGTCCTCACCTTTGCTCCAGAGGGCCCGGCGATTCCAGGAGGCCCACCCAAGCCCCGAATGCCCCTCTGGCCCTGGTCTCCCTATGGCGAGAGACATCATTCGTCAAAAAAACAGCACAGAAAAGCAACCTCGGAATACCACAGCTGTCCAGATTAATGAAGATGAAAATCTTGAAGCAGCGATGTGAGGAGAAAAACCTGGGAATCTTCTTACCTTCTCACCCTGGGTGCCAATCCCCGCAGCTCCCTCTGGTCCCCTCAGACCACCAACACCTGGTTCACCCTATATAGACAAACACAAACAGACACACAAGCAAAGCATATGAATCCAATGGTCACATTCAAAGAGGTACAGTATGAACCTATGGTTCCCAGAGAGATGGCAGAAGGTGAAATACCTTCTGTCCCGGGGCCCCATCCTCTCCTGGGAGGCCAGGAAAACCAGCCAATCCTGACGCTCCTGGCTCACCCTGAAGAGAGATCGTTGGTCGTCTGTCTCACATCGCATCGACTACATATCCAAATGTGACACCACACCGAGGACAAACTACACATTGCATTTCCATTGGAGGACTCACCTTAGCCCCAGGTTCGCCAGCCCCTCTCTCTCCTGTTGAACCAAGCTCCCCTGGTAAGCCCTGGTCACCCTGTGGATGAGAGGAGCACCCATACACAGCCACTAGTATTAGCGATAGCCTAAACATGCCATAACCACAATTGATACAAATGTAAAGTCAAGGAAGAAGCATTCAAACACAGACCTTGGGCCCTGGATATCCATCTCCTTGTGGGCCCCTGCCCCCTGGTGGCCCCCGTGGCCCCTCTATACCCTGGTAGGACAGGAAGAACAGGGCAGTCACATTAGGACAGTAATCCATAAACTATGTTTTATTCTTTTTTTAAATTTCACCTTTTTTAACCAGGCAGGCCAGTTGAGAACAAGTTCTCATTTACAACTGCGACCTGGTCAAGATAAAGCAACGCAATGTGACACAAACAACAACACAGAGTTACACATGGAATAAACAAACGTACTGTCAATAACACAATAGAAAAAAGTCTATATACAGTGTGTGCAAATGGCGTGAGGTGGTAAGGCAATAAATAGGCCATAGTAGCGAAGTAATTACAATTTAGCAAATTAACATTGGAGTGATAGATGTGCAGATGATGATGCGCAAGTAGAAATACTGGTGAAAAGAAGAGTAAAAAAGTATATAAAAACAATATGGGGATGAGGTAGGTAGATTGGATGGGCTATTTACAGATGGGCTATGTACAGCTGAAGCGATCGGTTAGCTGCTCAGATAGCAGATGTTTAAAGTTAGTGAGGAGATATAAGCCTCCAACTTCAGCGATTTTTGCAATTCGTTCCAGTCATTGGCAGCAGAGAACTGGAAGGAAAGGCGGCCAAAGGAGGCATTGGCTTTGGGGATGACCAGTGAGATATGCCTGCTGGAGCGCATGCTACGGGTGGGTGTTGTTATCGTCACCAGTGAGCTGAGATAAGGCACAGCTTTAACTAGCAAAGATTTATAGATGACCTGGAGCCAGTAGGTGTGGCGACAAATATGTAGCAATGGCCAGCTGACGAGCGCATGCAGGTCGCAGTGGTGGGCGGTATATGGGGCTTTGGTGACAAAACGTACGGCACTGTGATATACTGCATCCAGTTTGCTGAGTAGAGTGTTGGAGGCAATTTTGTAAATGACATCGCTGAAGTCGAGGATCGGTAGGATAGTCAGTTTTATGAGGGCGGAGTGACTGAAAGAGGCTTTGTCGTGAAATAGGAAGCCAATTCCAGATTTAATGGATTGGATTGTAGATGTTTACTATGAGTCTGGAAGGAGAGTTTACTGTCTAGCCAGACACCTAGGTATTTGTATATGTCCACATATTCTATGTCAGAACCGTCCAGAGAAGTGATGCTAGTCGGGTGGGCGGGCAGGTGCGGGCAGTGATCGGTTGAAAAGCATGCATTTTGTTTTACTAGCGTTTAAGAGCAGTTGGAGGCCACGGAAGGAGTGTTGTATGGCATTGATGCTCGCTTGAAGGTTTGTTAACACAGTGTCCAAAGAAGGGCCAGGTGTATACAGAATGGTGTCGTCTGCGTAGAGGTGGATCAGGGAATCACCCGCAGCAAGAGCAACATCGTTGATATATACAAAGAAAAGAGTCGGCCCGAGAATTGAACCCTGTGGTACCCCATAGAGACTGCCAGAGGTCCAGACAACAGGTCCTCCGATTTGACACACTGAACTCTATCTGAGAAGTAATTGATGAACCAGGCGAGGCGATCATTTGAGAAACCAAGGCTGTTGAGTCTGCCGATAAGAAGACCGTGATTGATGTAAGGGTTATACTTGGTGAAACCTGTAATAATGAATAGGTGGGCCTACGTACCTTCTCCCCCTGAATGCCCAGGCCTGGCAGGCCGACAGGCCCTGGAAAACCTGGAGGGCCAAAGCCACCCTGAGGGTCACAAAGAGAGTCGTTGTTGGCATCATAGCTATAATTACACCAACACCAGCTCGCGGATGTTTTACAGGAAAAGTTAATTAAATAAATATACAAAAAGTACATATACATTTATATACATTGGTCTGGATAATCACCCTTTCATTATATGTTATAAAATGAAGGGAAAGTAGTCAACATAACACAATTACTGTGCTAAAAATCCTCCTGCTAGTCCCCTTGCTATTAAATATTGAGAATGTTCACACAATTGACTATTTTGATAGGCAATAAAGTAAACAAACTCCAGATCCAACGACCCAGTAATACATGCATGCCTCAGCTATAAAATGCCAGCATGATTCACTTTATAGTGTTAACAGGGCGGTTATAAAGTTACATGGCGTAAACACAGAATGTTAGCCAACTGCAACATTCATCCAAACCGTTAGCAGCATTCTTGCTGAAGGATTGGCCTCATATGATGAAAGCACTGCCAATATCCCAAGAATGAATTTCACCACAAGGCTAACCTTGCCAAGACTAATTGGGCCAAGAACAAACACCATTTTAAGGTCAATTAACGTTCAAATCTGTGAAAATGATCCTCAGCTACCGGAATTCTATCAGTGTTTGCTTCATTCATAATGGTATATTTAAGCAATAAGGTCCGAGGGGGTGTGGTATATGGCCAATTTACCACGGCTAAGGGCTGTTCTTAGCTCGACACAATACGGAGTGCCTGGACACTGCCCTTAGCCGTCGTATATTGGCTATATACCACAAACCCCCAAGGTGCCTTATTGCTATTAGAAACTGTTTACCAACGTAATTAGACCAGTAAAAATAACTTTTGTCATACCCGTGGTATAGGGTCTGACATACTACGGCTGTCAGCCAATCAGCGTTCAGTTTATAAATGTCATCAATTCATATCCCATAATCAGTGTGGGACCGTGATTCTATTTCTGACAGTACACAACGTTATTCAGGTAGAATGAGGCTGCATCAAAATAGCGTTAAGTAGATTTCTCTCCTTGTCTCCTCCCCTTTATCTGAAAACAGACTAGGTGAAAGCAAAAGACAAGAATCCTTCTGAACCAGGACTTTCCGTCCACATGTCCAGATCTTTAACACCAGTTTCAATGAAGGCAAAGAGACGAGGAGAGGAGGCCACTTTAGACAATTGAGATGCACCCTTTACATTAGCCTTGACCCCTGTGTGATTCATCACCACACAGATTCCATAGGGGCCTCATATATAACCTCAGTCTGAATGAGACCTAGATGCCAGTGCTTCTGGCCACTCCCTACCCAAGGCTCTTAATGTGTTCCTGGGGAACACTGCGTGTTTGTGTGAAGGCCATTCACCCAGATTTAGTTTATTTACAGTCTATACTGTACCTTGTCTCCTTTCAGTCCAGCGCCGGGCTGTCCTCTGGGTCCCCTCGGCCCCTCCAGGCCCCGGTCCCCCTGCGGAGAGACAAACACAGCTCTTTACAATTCTCTTCAACTCTTCAGTCTCTCTCTCTGTCTCTCTGCCCTAAAACAGCAACACAGATAGTTATTCATTGACGGAAAACAATATGATCCCGCGAACGAAAAACCACAAGGCTGATGGGAACAATGGAACATTCTGGAAACGTTAAACTGAGTTTTTCCTTCCGCCTTGGCAAAAGGTTCAAGCATTCTGTTGTAATTTGTGTTAACGTCTATCTATGTGCCACGCCGAGGCTGGTTCGCAAGGTGACAACGGACGTTCGTTTACTGTGTCTGTTCCTGCGTGAGAGACAGGAAGTCTAAACAGGAACGTGAAAGGGATTCTGGAAACTTCTTCAGATATCTTCCCAGCCTCGCATGCATCCACTCTGGGTCCCCCCGGTCGAGGCGGGTTGTTGAGATGCCGGAGGACATGTTTAGTGTTTGGCACCGAGCGAGAGTCGATCAGCACTGGTGGAGATGGAAACCACAGCGACCAGCTGAATGTCGTTGAAGGTTCTTTGTACTTAATCACTGCAAGAGTCACGCGCCGAATAAAAGAAAAAAAATATGAAGTTAATTACACAATAATCAAAGTTGAAGCCAAGAGAGAGAGACAGTGAGAGCCTTGTATGTGTGCAAAACATATCCCATTACCTCAGAGGTTACCTCAGGACTAGGGAGAATACACTCTGCAGCTACATCATTAGCATTAGCAATACCTGAGGACAAACCAGCAACAGAATATACCTGCAACGGAGCTTAGATAAAATGTACACATTAATCCCCCATAATCTTCCATTTCTTCACCCCAGCAGGTGCTGATGACAAGGGTAGCAGTTAAAAAAAGAAAACTCTTCAGCTCTCGTGAATCTGGAACTTGCCAGAACTTGTGACTAGCAACAGAGCACTGCTGCTCATAACCAGAGCTGTGTCTCTGGGCTCAGTCTCAATGCAGGAAAGTAAAAGCCTTGAGGCCATCTCTAATAGTAGAAGCTTCTAGATGACTGGTGGAAACTCACACCGTCACTCTCTCCAGAGTAAACTGCCAGATAAATATCTCTGATGATAGGAGTTTCAATGAAATAATGCAATAAACGATGTGTCTCCTCAGTCAGTTGACTGGACTATTATCGAAGTTGCAACTTTGCCAAACAGAGATTACATTTGGCGTGATGTTACTTAAGAGCGTTCCCAAAACGTAATCAAGCGTTGTTTTCCCAGACCGTTCAGGAATGATCAAAACAATTGTTGATCTGTGTTCCCTCACCTGCCACTGGAAGCGTAATGTTATCCTCGTCGCTAAGTAGGCAATATAAACCTATAGTGGGGATAACAAGTATTTGATACACTGCCGGTTTTGCAGGTTTTCCTACTTACAAAGCATGTAGAGGTCTGTAATTGTTTATCATAGGTACACTTCAACTGTGAGAGACGGAATCTAAAACAAAAATCCAGAAAATCATATTGTATGATTTTTAAGTAATTCATTTGAATTTTATTGCATGACATAAGTATTTGATCACCTACCAACTAGTAAGAATTCCGGCTCTCACAGTTTTTCTTTAAGAAGCCCTCCTGTTCTCCACTCATTACCTGTATTAACTGCACCTGTTTGAACTCGTTACCTGTATAAAATACACCTGTCCACACACTCAATCAAACAGACTCCAACCTCTCCACAATGGCCAAGACCAGAGAGCTGTGTAAGGACATCAGGGATAAAATTGTAGACCTGCACAAGGCTGGGATGGGCTACAGGACGATAGGCAAGCAGCTTGGTGAGAAGGCAACAACTGTTGGCGCAATTATTAGAAAATGGAAGAAGTTCAAGATGACGGTCAATCACCCTCGGTCTGGGGCTCCATGCAAGATCTCACCTCGTGGGGCATCAATGATCATGAGGAAGGTGAGGGATTAGCCCAGAACTACACGACAGGACCTGGTCAATGACCTGAAGAGAGCTGGGACCACATTCTCAAAGAAAACAATTAGTAACACACTACGCCGTCATGGATTAAAATACTGCAGCGCACACAAGGTCCCCCTGCTCAAGCCAGCGCATGTCCAGGCCTGTCTGAAGTTTGCCAATGACCATCTGGATGATCCAGAGGAGGAATGGGAGAAGGTCATGTGGTCTGATGAGACAAAAATAGAGCATTTGTCTAAACTCCACTCGCCATGTTTGGAGGAATAAGAAGGATGAGTACAACCCCAGAACACCATCCCAACCGTGAAGCATGGAGGTGGAAACATCATTCTTTGGGGATGCTTTTCTGCGAAGGGGACAAGACAACTGCACCGTATTGAGGGGAGGATGGATGGGGCCATGTATCGCGAGATCTTGGCCAACAACCTCCTTCCCTCAGTAAGAGCATTGAAGATGGGTCGTGGCTGGGTCTTCCAGCATGACAACGACCTGAAACACACAGCCAGGGCAACTAAGGAGTGGCTCCGTAATAAGCATCTCAAGGTCCTGGAGTGGCCTAGCCAGTCTCCAGACCTGAACCTAATAGAAAATCTTTGGAGAGAGCTGAAAGTCCATATTGCCCAGCGACAGCCCCGAAACCTGAAGGATCTGGAGAAGGTCTGTATTGAGGAGTGGGCCAAAATCCCTGCTGCAGTGTGTGCAAACCTGGTCAAGAACTACAGGAAACGTATGATCTCTGTAATTGCAAACAAAGCTTTCTGTACCAAATATTAAGCTCTGCTTTTCTGATGTATCAAATACTTATATCATGCAATAAAATGCAAATGAATTACTTAAAAATCATACAATGTGATTTTCCGGATTTTTGTTTTAGATTCCATCTCTCACAGTTGAAGTGTACCTATGATAAAAATTACAGACCTCTACATGCTTTGTAAGTTGGAAAACCTGCAAAATCAGCAGTGTATCAAATACTTGTTCTCCCCACTGTATGTAATACTGTCAATACCGTAACACAGATCTCTTTCTAAAGGAATGGCATGTTTGCATTGATGCTTTTACGACCATTCTCTTACAAGTCGCAACAAGGGCGTAGGCTACAGTAGAACATAATATCTTTAGGAAGGCAAGACATGCACTGCAATGCAAATAGCATAGCTGTATCCTGGTAACACTTGAGTTCAGAGGATATGTAAGAGCAGGGAGAAAGAGAGAGGTCTGGTTTGGGCAGATGTAGCCCATGTGTGCCTGAGCAACCCAGTGAAAAGCAGATGGACTCATTCCTTCCTTCTGGTCTCGGTTGAGTGACTCACTCCTTTCATGTTCTACAGGGGTTCTGGATAGCTTCTGGGGGTTTCCCAGCCCAGGGCCTGTATGGGTTCACCTGACGTCCTTTTGAACTATGAACTTCGCCTACAGTGCCTTGCGAAAGTATTCGGCCCCCTTGAACTTTGCGACCTTTTGCCACATTTCAGGCTTCAAACATAAAGATATAAAACTGTATGAGCTCGAGCTGTTTTGCAAGGAGGAATGGGGAAAAAGTCTCTCGCTGTGCAAAACTGATAGAGACATACCCCAAGCGACTTACAGCTGTAATTGCAGCAAAAGGTGGCGCTACAAAGTATTAACTTAAGGGGGCTGAATAATTTTGCACGCCCAATTTTTCAGTTTTTGATTTGTTAAAAAAGTTTGAAATATCCAATAAATGTCGTTCCACTTCATGATTGTGTCCCACTTGTTGATTCTTCACAAAAAAATACAGTTTTATATCTTTATGTTTGAAGCCTGAAATGTGGCAAAAGGTTGCAAAGTTCAAGGGGGCCGAATACTTTCGCAAGGCACTGTACCTGCATGCTGGAAGTTACTCCGTAGTAGAACAAGAAATCACTGATCGATAGATCCATTGCATGTGACACTGTGATACCAAATAGAGGTGTAATTCAGATGGACTTTTATGGCGCTGCGTCTTCTCCTATAACCATCATCCGTGTGATGTTCCTGATTTTACAGCGACAGATCTGGAGCCCAGACCGGGACACATCTCTGCAGATGCTCAGTCATACCTTTGGCCCGGCAAAGCCTTCTCCTATAGGACCCTTCTCTCCTTGGACGCCCTGCGGCCCTTGAGGCCCCTGTGAAACACAAACAAACAAATCAACCAATGATGAACAGACTTGAATAACCATAGACTCCATACAGCTACATGAACACCCATTTCACTGAGTATTCATAAATGCATGCGTACATTGTGGTAGCGCTAACTCACAGGTAGTCCAGGTTCCCCTACGCCAGGTGGTCCCGGAGGCCCCAGTCGCCCCTGGAACCCCACATCACCCTGCAGAGAGAGTTGAACACCCGCGAGGTGAGATACAACAGGTGGTTGGGGGAAAATGTCATTCTCATTTTTCAAAACAATGGGGTGATGGAGTGATACCTTGTGTCCAGGAAGCCCGATCCCAGTTTCTCCTTGTATTCCAGGTGGTCCAGAAAGTCCCCGCTCACCCTACAAAACACACACGTAACCACACACACACACACACAATTCAGTATACAGGTCATTCATATTTAAATGTGTTTGGCACAACAACAATTCATAAGTCTCTCTCCCTCCTTCTCCTCCACTATAGGCCAACAAGAGCAGAACTCTTTGAACGAGGTGACATAATTTCCATTGAATTCCTCTTAGCTTTAACCTCACACCACCATCACTAACCCAGCCATTACCTCACCACATAAACCAATACACACACACACGTACACACAACACCACACACACCACCAAACACTGACCTCAAACATTAACATTTTTCCCTTCACACATCTTCCATCAATCAAATTCTACCAGGGGTTCAGGCTACCACTAGGTGTTCTGAAACTCCTCGAGAATTCAAATCACTATTGTTAAAAGCCATTAATCAAACACAGTGCCCTCCGTAATTATTAGGACAGTGAATCATGTTTTCCTCTTATGGCGCTATTGTCCAAAAGTTTGGATTTTAAATCAAACAATGACTATGAGGTAAAAGTGCACTGTCAGCTTTAATATGAGGGTATTTTCATCCATATCGGGTGAACTGTTTATAAATTACAGCACTTTTTGTATATAGTCTCCCCCCCCCCCCTCCCCATGAGAAAGTTACAGACACACAAATATCATACCCCCCCCAAAAACGCTAGCCTTCCCTGTAATTGTTACGGTGAGAGGTTAGCATGTATGATACTTGTGCGTCTTTCGCACTCATCATTATTGATGATTCACTCAGGATTATCCGTAATCATGGTAGCATCCACATTAATGTAGAGGTGTTTAGAAAAATATTATATTCTTAATTACAATAAAAGTGACTCCAAGATGACAAAATACATTATTTAACATTTATTTCTATTGGGAACAAAATAATCTGAAACACAACCAAAACAAAGAGCAAATGCATGCAACAAATTTGTAGAGCTACCAGCTTGATGTAGTCATTGTATGCTATTAATATGGGACCAAATACTTAACATTTTACTACTTAAATACACATAAGTGAAATTGTCCCAATACTTTTGCTCCTCTAAAATAGGGGGACTATGTACAAAAAGTGCTGTAATTTCTAAACGGTTCACCCGATATGGGTGAAGATACCCTAAATTTAAAGCTGACAGTCTGCCCTCTAACCTCCTAGTCATTGTTTGATTTCAAATCCAAACTTTTGGAGTATAGAGCCAAAAGAAGAAAATATGCTTCACAGTTCCAATAATGACGTATGGCATTATAATAGAAGTAAATCAACATGCTGTTCTAACAAGAACAGTGTGAGAAGACGGCTGTCACGTCCTGACCTTAGTTACATTCTTATGTCTCTATTTTAGTTTGGTCAGGGCGTGAGTTGGGGTGGGCATTCTATGTTTTGTTGTGTTAGATTTCTATGTGTATGGCCTGGTATGGTTCCCAATCAGAGGCCTTTGTCAATCGTTGTCTCTGATTGAGAACCATACTGAGGCAGCCTGTTTTCCCACTATGGGTTGTGGGTAGTTGTTTTCTGTTTTGGGTGTTTTCATCTCACAGAACTGTTTTGTTTGGTTCACTCTCTCTCTTTGTTGTTTTTTGGTTATTGCAGTGTTCAGTTTATTTATTAAAATTAACATGGGCACTTACCACGCTGAGTTTTGGTCTGATCCTTGACCCTCGATCATTACAACGGCAGAGATATCTCACTGCGTAGGCTAGTCTACATACTGCTCTCTTTGTCAGACATTAGTTCTACGATAACAAGAACAGTGCGAGGAGACGGCAGAGATATTTCACTACGTAGGCTAGTCTACATACTGTTCTCTTTGTAAGACATTAGTCTGCCATTCATTTTTTATCTTGGATGACAGTCAAACAAGCAACATAAACATTCTTTCAAAACAATTAAGCCTCTGAATGCTTGACTGGGAGTGTGGGCATATGTCAGACTTGGCAGTAATGTTGCTGAGAGAAGTTTGAAAAACAAACTGACAAGATAATAACATGATTATAATCCCTCAACGGGTCTGTGGCGTTCATGCAATGACTGATGATACTTAGCAAGTAATGTATCCATTCAAAACATTAATGCACACATACTTGGTCAATCATCTGCCGTCTGCTTTTGGGCCCCACTTGAATCTGTCTGTCAGAAGCTCTGGTCCAGGGCCGCAAGGTGTTTAATCATGTATGCCAAGGGAAGTCAGGCTTCCCCAAATATTTAACCAATAAAAACATTTAAATGATAAACTCATGTATCTTTTGCCTCTCTCTGTATTTTCATAATCTTACGTCAATTCACAAGTGGCTGAATCTCACCGGAGAAATCATCAGAGTGAGGGAAACAGCGCCCCTCCATCTCAGTATGTGTAGCCCATGTATATGATTCTGTCAAGACCAAAAGAGTATAACATGTTGCCGCCGTACCATTTCATTGATGCCAGCAAGCGCTTGGACTCCCTTGATAAAACAAATACATAAAATAATTAGCCAACAAACTGCGGGTTGCCCCGGTGCAGCAAAATGCACCCATAAAGAGGCCAGTTTGGATTTGGCTTCAGACCAATTAAATCACTTCCTTTGCAATCATAATTTTCAGAAAAACATGTCTGTTTCTGGTCTGCTTGTGTTGATGTCCTGCAGTAGCTAGATTGCTAAATCGGCCCTTTGGCAAACCATTGATGGAGATTGGGTTTTGGACTTGTGGTTTTGAATGAATTGTCTGTACAGGCCAATGATTATGACATGGATTCTGATCTAACTATAAATTAAGATGTTGTGCCACTGGCCTGAGATGATTACAGTTCAATATGTGTAGACTAGTAGTCTCACATTAACTAGCTAGCTAGATAACTTAGCTGGTTCATTGTTGCCCATGCAAGGAGGTCAGGCTAGCAAGCATTTTAGCTAGGTAGCATATGACAACAAAAGCTAAAAGTGCACTGTATGACAGACAATAGACCATTTTGCCAACATGAAAGAGAGGAGGAAGGCATTGGCGTTCAATTAGTGTGAGTGCAAAAACAAATATTTTTACTTGCGCACACACACGTACGTACATACACACACACACACACACACACACACACACACACAGAAATCAGAACCAGGGACAGCCACATGATATTTAGCAGCATTGATTGGACTACATTGTTTTTGGTATTTTTATATTTGTTTTCAGTATATTAAACTAAGCATGTTCTTGTTGATTTGATGATGTTTAAATGTTTAAGTTGAAATGGTGCTGGTATAGCGGAGGCAGTGCTGCTGTTGTCCTTGTGCTGACTTGCTGTATCTCCATGGTTCTAAATCAGTAGCTCTTTAGTAAACTGTTGAAAACATAAACTTGCTTGACCATGCTGCAGGTGATATACAGTTGAAGTCGGAAGTTTACATACACCTTAGCCAAATACATTTCAACTCAGTTTCACAATTCCTGACATTTAATCCTTGTAAAAATCCCCTGTCTTAGGTCAGTTAGGATCACCACTTTATTTTAAGAATGTGAAATGTTAGAATAATAATATTTATTTCAGCTTTTATTTCTTTCATCACATTCCCAGTGGGTCGGAAGTTACCATAGACTCTATTAGTATTTGGTAGCAATGCCTTTAAATTGTTTAACTTGGGTCAAATGTTTCGGGTAGCCTTCCACAAGCTTCCCATAATAAGTTGGGTGATTTTTGATTTCCCCATGATGTCAAGCAAAGAGGCACTGAGTTTGAAGCTTGGCCTTAAAATATATCCACAGGTACACCTCCAATTGACTCAAATGATGTCAATTAGCCTATCAGAAGCTTCTAAAGCCATGACATCATTTTCTGGAATTTTCCAAGCTGTTTAAAGGCACAGTCAACTTAGTGTATGTAAACTTCTGACCCACTGGAATTGTGATACATTGAATTATAAGTGAAATAATCTGTCTGTAAACAATTGTTGGGAAAATTCTTTGTGTCATGCAGAAAGTAGATGTCCTAACTGACTTGCCAAAACTATAGTTTGTTAACAAGAAATTGGTGGAGTGGTTGAAAAACGAGTTTTAATGTCTCCAACCTAAGTGTATGTAAACTTCCGACTTCAACTGTAACTGTTGATATGCACTATTAGCTTTGTGGACTTCAACAGACAGATGTTGCTCTCCGGTTTTGTGATGAAACAAGTCTATGTGTAGTTGAATTTATGCCACCACTGTGTGACTTGTCTTTTTGTTGTCACGGCCTTATTATATATCTCGTGGCGTATGAATGAATGGTTAGGGAGCAAACAACGCAATTATCACAACATGGGCTGTAATTTGGCTTTTTTACTGGCTTGGTTTCCTCAGCGTTTTTGCCCAGTAGCACCGCTGCTGCCCAGGTCCACCCAATCAGATTGATCTGGTTTAAGCATTATTGAGGACTTGAATAGTGTTTTGGTATAGACAAATGTTAACTTCTTATGGCTGGGGGCAGTATTGAGTAGCTTGGATGAATAAGGTGCCCAGAGTAAACTGCCTGCTACTCAGGCCCAGTTGCTAATATATGCATATTATTAGTATATGTGGATAGTGTCATGACTAGAATTTGTCGCCCTGCACTTTCACTGGCTGTTCTCATATCAATCCCGTTAGCGAGTGATTTTGAGAGTGAAAAACTGAAAAATCTATAGGAAAACTCGTTAAAAACATATAAAAACATAGTATTTCTCACACCGGGTGCCTTTCCTTCATACTGTTTGGGAACTTTTTGGCAAAATTAGAGTATACCCGCTTCTTCAGTCACCACTACACCACTGCATAAGGCCGACGGAAAGACAACAGTCACACACAGCATGATGTTAAAGGATAAGTAGTCCATTCACTCGGACATAATAAGCCAGTAGGTCCCAATCACAAGAATACAAAAACACAACCATTAAGCATTTCCCAATCGAAATGTACATGTATTACTTCCCATTGAAAAACACATTTCAAGTTTAGCACACAAAGTAACTGATCACCTAAAGTTTAAATGCAACAAAGAGATGGCTAACAACAGCAAGCGTGCTGCAATAAAAAAAACACAATTCCACTCACCAGATGAGGATAAATTTATTGTTGAAGTTATTTTTGAAAAGGGGGAAGCTAACAAATTAGCGACAACAACTCCTGCTGCTGCTGCAAACTAGCCTACAACAAAAGCTAACTAGACAATGGAAAATCCTGATTGGATCTTTTTTTCACTTCAGTGTTAACCCTTTCCTGGAGAGATTAAATCAGATTAAATCAGAACATCATTGAAAAGCATAATATAATTATAATTATTATAATAATAATTTTAGAAATCCTTAGCACTTCTTTGAAGACATAGAAGGCCCATTTTCCCCACTGTAATAAGTTGTAGAGTGGCTCTATTTTCTCTCGGCATGCATTTTTTTTCACTATTCTGCATGTCTAAATAATCCATATGTTGTTCTGAAATATGAACACAGAAACACTCTTATTATGGTGGTGATTTGATAAAATTACTATCATGGCCTTGAATGGGACTTGGCATTTTTCTGGTTACGGTCTGGACTTGGTGTCGGACTGCCAATTTTCTTCAACCATGAACCCAAGAAACCAAAGACCTGATCCAAACCAGATTCCATACACCCAGACATAATTGATGTAGTCCAGCCCGTATTGTCCCAATACTTTTGCTCCTCTAAAATAGGGGGACTATGTACAAAAAGTGCTGTAATTTCTAAACGGTTCACCCGATATGGGTGAAGATACCCTAAATTTAAAGCTGACAGTCTGCACTCTAACCTCCTAGTCATTGTTTGATTTCAAATCCAAACTTTTGGAGTATAGTGCCGAAATAAGAAAATATGCTTCACAGTTCCAATAATGACGTATGGCATTATAATAGAAGTAAATCAACATGCTGTTCTAACAAGAACAGTGTGAGAAGACAGCTGTCACGTCCTGACCTTAGTTACATTCTTATGTCTCTATTTTAGTTTGGTCAGGGCGTGAGTTGGGGTTGGCATTCTATGTTTTGTTCTGTGTGTTAGATTTCTATGTGTATGGCCTGGTATGGTTCCCAATCAGAGGCAGCTGTCAATCGTTGTCTCTGATTGAGAACCATACTGAGGCAGCCTGTTTTCCCACTATGGTTTGTGGGTAGTTGTTTTCTGTTTTGTGTGTCTTCACCTTACAGAACTGTTTCGTTTCGTTCACTCTCTCTCTTTGTTGTTTTTTGGTTATTGCAGTGTTCAATTTATTTATGAAAATTGACATGGACACTTACCACGCTGCGTTTTCTTCTGATCCTTCCTATTCCTCATCCGAGGAGGACAACGATCGTTACAAAGGCAGAGATATTTCAGTGCGTAGGCTAGTCTACATACTGTTCTCTTTGTAAGACATTAGTCTGCCATTAATTTGATCTTGGATGACAGTCAAACAAGCAACATAAACATTCTTTCAAAACAATTAAGCCTCTGAATGCTTGACTGGGAGTGTGGGCATATGTCAGACTTGGCAGTAATGTTGCTGAGAGAAGTTTGAAAAACAAACTGACAAGATAATAACATGATTATAATCACTCAACGGGGCTGTGGCGTTCGTGCAATGACTGATGATACTTAGCAAGTAATGTATCCATTCAAAACATTAATGCACACATACTTGGTCAATCATCTGCCGTCTGCTTTTGGGCCCCACTTGAATCTGTCTGTCAGAAGCTCTGGTCCAGGGCCGCACGGAACATCCTGGACCAGATCTAGTCAGTCTACTCAGTGGGACCGATACCAGTGTTGTAAGACCACATATTGAGTATCTCGGTCTTGTCTCGGTGTTGGATACATGTGTACTTGGTCTTGACTCAGAGTTAAAAAAAAAAAGTAGAATTATCAGCTTCCATTCAGTCAGCCATAAAACCACTTCAACGGGCAAAATATATACAGTCCTTTCTTGAAACATTCATATCTTAATAGTCTTTATATCTATTATAGACATTTTTGTGCAGTCGCAAACCTATTGGACCCAGGCCAGTGTGTGACAGGTTCGTGATTCTGAATGTACAGCAACCATAATACCAGAGCACTCATGTAGAGTGCACTTTTTATAAAACAGGAAGGGCCAGTGGTGTAGTGGAGGGTATATGCAGGTACAGTATAAGCCACTTTATTATAATTATTTTCTTCAGTTGGCATTGCGTAGTATACGACTTTTCAATTATGTTGTGCAATAGAGAAATCATACACAAAGTAGTCTACACAATCACAAAGCACGTGAGATATATTCACATGCGCGCTGCACACAGCCTAGTTTCAGTGGAATATCATCTGCAGGCAGCAAGAGGCTCTTAACTGGTTGTCACATGGAACAGCTCACAGAAGAATGACATCGGTAGCCGGTAGGGTAGGAAAGACATTTCAACTCATGATATCTACCAGTAAATGCTAACTAAGGCAACGTTGGGTTTGCAAGCCAGGTATTGAAAAGGTTTGGTCCAAAGTGTTGGTTAGTAGGCTATTTGTGAGGCGCAATTGTCATCATGTGCTGTTTGCATCAGGGGGCGTAAGCATGGATGGACACAGTCCCACCCGCTGGGGAGCCAGGAACTGCCAGGCCCAGTGGTGTTTAATCATGTATGCCAAGGGAAGTCAAGCTTCCCCAAATATTTAACCAATAAAAACATTTAAATGATAAAATCATGTATCTTTTGCCTCTCTCTGTGTTTTCATAATTTTACGTCAATTCACAAGTGGCTGAATCTCACCGGAGAAATCATCAGAGTGAGGGAAACAGCGCCCCTCCATCTCAGTATGTGTAGCCCATGTATATGATTCTGTCAAGACCAAAAGAGTATAACATGTTGCCGCCGTACCATTTCATTGATGCCAGCAAGCGCTTGGACTCCCTTGATAAAACAAATACATAAAATAATTAGCCAACAAACTGCGGGTTGCCCCGGTGCAGCAAAATGCACCCATAAAGAGGCCAGTTTGGATTTGGCTTCAGACCAATTAAATCACTTCCTTTGCAATCATAATTTTCAGAAAAACATGTCTGTTTCTGGTCTGCTTGTGTTGATGTCCTGCAGTAGCTAGATTACTAAATCGGCCCTTTGGCAAACCATGGATGGAGATTGGGATTTGGACTTGTGGTTTTGAATGAATTGTCTGTACAGGCCAATGATTATGACATGTATTCTGATCTAACCATAAATGAATATGTTGTGCCACTGGCCTGAGATGATTACAGTTCAATATGTAGACTAGTAGTCTCACAGTAACTAGCTATCTAGATAACTTAGCTGGTTCATTGTTGCCCATGCAAGGAGGTCAGGCTAGCAAGTATTTTAGCTAGGTAGCATATGACAACAAAAGCTAAAAGTGCACTGTATGACAGACAATAGACCATTTTGCCAACATGAGAGGAGGAAGGCATTGGCGTTCAACTAGTGTGAGTGCAAAAAGTTTTTACTTACGCACACACACACACACACACACACACACACACACACACACACACACACACACACACACACACAAATCAGAACCAGGGACAGCCACATGATATTTAGCAGCATTGATTGGACTAAATTGTTTTGGGAATTTTTACATGTGTTTTCAGTATATTAAACTAAGCATGTTCTTGTTGATTTGATGATGTTTAAATGTTTAAGTTGAAATGGTGCTGGTATAGCGGAGGCAGTGCTGCTGTTGTCCTTGTGCTGACTTGCTGTATCTCCATGGTTCTAAATCAGTAGCTCTTTAGTAAACTGTCGAAAACATAAACTTGCATGACCATGCTGCAGGTGATATACAGTTGAAGTTGGAAGTTTACATACACCTTAGCCAAATACATTTCAACTTCCTTGTAAAAATTCCCTGTCTTAGGTCAGTTTGGATCACCACTTTATATTAAATAATGTGAAATGTTAGAATAATAGTAGAGTGAATGATTTATTTCAGCTTTTATTTCTTTCATCACATTCCCAGTGGGTCAGAAGTTACCATAGACTCTATTAGTATTTGGTAGCAATGCCTTTAAATTGTTTAACTTGGGTCTAATGTTTCGGGTAGCCTTCCACAAGCTTCCCATAATAAGTTGGGTGATTTTTGATTTCCCCATGATGTCAAGCGGCAGTGTAGCCTAGTGGTTAGAGCATTGGACTTGTAACCGAAAGGTTGCAAGTTCAAATCCCTGAGTTGACAAGGTACAAAATCTGCCGTTCTGCCCCTGAACAGGCAGTTAACCCACTGTTCCTAGGCTGTCATTGAAAATAAGAATTTGTTCTTAACTGACTTGCCTAGTTAAATAAAGATAAAATAAAATTTTTTTTTAAAAAGCAGAGGCACTGAGTTTGAAGCTTGGCCTTGAAATATATCCACAGGTTCACCTCCAATTGACTCAAATGATGTCAATTAGCCTATCAGAAGCTACTAAAGCCATGACATAATTTTCTGGAATTTTCCAAGCTGTTTAAAGGCAAAGTCAACTTGATGTATGTCAACTTCTGACCCACTGGAATTGTGATACAGTGAATTATAAGTGAAATAATCTGTCTGTAAACAATTGTTGGAAAAAAATATTTGTGTCATGCAGAAAGTAGATGTCCTATCTGACTTGCCAAAACTATAGTATGTTAACAAGAAATTGGTGGAGTGGTTGAAAAGCGAGTTTTAATGTCTCCAACCTAAGTGTATGTAAACTTCCGACTTCAACTGTAACTGTTGATATGCAATATTAGCTTTGTGGACTTCACCAGACAGATGTTGCTCTTCGGTTTTGTGATTAAATAAGTCTATGTGTAGTTGAATTTATGCCGCCACTGTGCGACTTTTCTTTTTGTTGTCACGGCCTTATTATATATTTCATGGCGTATGAATGAATGGGTTAGGGAGCAAACAACGCAATTATCACAACATGGGTTGTAATTTGGCTTTTTTATTGGCTTGGCTTCCTCAGTGATTTTGCCCACGCACCGCTACTGCCCAGGTCCACCCAATCAGATTGATCTGGTTCAAGCATTATTGAGGACTTGAACAGTGTTTTGGTATAGAAAAAATACAAAAATGTTAACTTCATATGGCTGGGGGCAGTATTGAGTAGCTTGGATGAATAAGGTGCCCAGAGTAAACTGCCTGCTACTCAGGCCCAGTTGCTAATATATGCATATTATTAGTATATTTGGATAGAAAACACTCTGAAGTTGCTAAAACTGTTTGAATGATGTCTGAGTATAACAGAACTCATATGGCAGGCAAAAACCTGAGAAAAAAATCCAACCAGGAAGTGGGAAATCTGAGGTTTGTAGTTTTTCAACTCTTTGCCTATCGAATATACAGTGTCTATGGGGTTAAATTGCACTTCCTAAGGCTCCAATAGATGTCAACAGTCTTTAGAACCTTGTTTGATGCTTCTACTGTGAAGGAGGGGGGAATGAGAAGGGATTGTGTCAGAGGTCTGGCAGAGTGGCATGAGCTGACCACGCTCGTTCACGTGAGAGTTAGCTTGAGTTCCATTGCATTTCTGAAGACAAAGGAATTCTCCGGTTGGAATATTATCTAAGATTCATGATAAAAACATCCTAAAGATTGATTCTATACTTCGTTTGACATGTTTCTACGGAATGCAACAGAACTTTTTTACTTTTTGTCTGCTCGCGCGTCATGAATTTGGATTACTGGGCTAAACGCGCAAACAAAAAGGAGGTATTTGGACATAAATTATGGACTTTATTGGATAAATCAAACATTTATTGTGGAACTGGGATTCCTGGGAGTGCATTCTGATGAAGATCATCAAAGGTAAGTGAATATATATAATGTTATTTCTGACTTCTGTTGACTCCACAACATGGCGGATATCTGTATGGTTTGATTTGTTGTCTGAGCGCTGTACTCAGATTATTGCATGTTGTGCTTTTTCGTGTAAAGCTTTTTTTAAATCTGACACAGCGGTTGCATTAAAGAGACGTGTATCTATAATTCCATGCATAATAGTTGTATCTTTTATCAATATTTATTTCGAGTATTTCTATAAATTGACGTGGCTCTCTGCAAAATCACCGGATGTTTTCGAACTACTAAACATAACGTTCCAATGTAAACTCAGATTTTTGTATACAAATATGAACTTTATCGAAAACATATTGTGTAACATGAACATATTGTGTAACATGAAGTCCTATGAGTGTCATCTGATGAAGATCATCAAAGGTTAGTGATTAATTTTATCTCCATTTCTGGTTTTTGTGACTCCTCTCTTTGGCTGGAAAATGGCTGTGTGTGTTTTTGTGACTAGGCTCCTTCATACTGTTTGGGAACTTTTTGGCAAAATTAGAGTATACCCGCTTCTTCAGTTACCACTACACCACTGCATAAGGCAGATGGAAAAACAACAGTCACACACAGCATGATGTTAAAGGATAAGTAGTCCATTCACTCAGACATAATAAGCCAGTAGGTCCCAATCATAAGAATACAAAAACACAACCATTAAGCATTTCCCAATCGAAATGTACATGTATTACTTCCCATTGAAAAACACATTTCAAGTTTAGCACACAAAGTAACTGATCACCTAAAGTTTAAATGCAACAAAGAGATGGCTAACAACAGCAAGCGTGCTGCAATAAAAAAAACAATTCCACTCACCAGATGAGGATCAACTTATTGTTGAAGTTATTTTTGAAAAGGGGGAAGCTAACAAATGAGCGACAACAACTCATGCAGCTGCTGCAAACTAGCCTACAACAAAAGCTAACTAGACCATGGAAAAACTACAGCTCGCTAATGCATAGTGAACTGTTAGCCTTCAAGTAGTTTCCATAGGCTTTTGTAAAAACGGTCCCACCATTATGTCAAAATGCGATTGGTTGATTCCACTGTCATTCCAAAATGTTGCACTAATACAGTTGAATGGCAAAAGCCTTCTATCTCGCTTCTGATGGCCTAGCCAATGGCTGACTTAGCTAGCTAGATTGATCCCCCACCAGAGACCAGCAAAAGAAAAATCCTGATTGGATCTTTTTTCACTTCAGTGTTAACCCTTTCCTTTCCAACAAAAACTGGAGAGATTAAATCAGAACATCATTGAAAAGCATAATATAATTATAATTATAATAATAATCGTGGCCTTGAATGGGACTTGGCATTTTTCTGGTTACGGTCTGGACTTGGTGTCTGACTGCCAATTTTCTTCAACCATGAACCCAAGAAACCAAAGACCTGATCCAAACCAGATTCCATACACCCAGACATAATCGATGTTGTCCAGCCAATAAACTATAATCTAGTTATCTGTATGGATTTGAGATAGAAGGTTACCTTTGATCAATGGGTTGAAGCTAAGTGGGGGAAATTCTGGCCCTGACTTAGTGAATAGACACGTAAGACAGACCAGTCAGTCGGTCACAAAGTAGTTGCTTTCTCTTCCATCCTAAGGGCAGATGTGGTTCATCTAACTAATGGCTTTCTGTGAATGACACTCTCAATGATAATGTATTAGGTTTTATGAAATAAAACTCACTTTTTTCCCTATGAGACCCTCAGGCCCGGCATCGCCATTTGGACCAGGTAACCCCTGTGTGAAGACAGAATAAAGTAGTCTACAAATGGACAAGTATACAAACACAATTGAATTTGAAACTTAGAGGACAGCTTGAAGGACATTTTTTACTTAGATAGTAAACTGGGGTCTGTCAGTGACGAACCATTGACACTACCTAGCTTGTGACAGTCTTAACAAAGATGGGCGACACAGAGGATTCTAGAACAGAGACTTACCTGTAGCCCTCTGTTTCCCCTGGTGCCAACTGGCCCCTCAGGCCCCTGGAGAAGGAGGGGGTCAATCAGTTCATGTCAAAACATGACAAACAAACATAGGAGGCACAGTCAACACATAGTAGTATGGGTTTCACACTGTCTGCATTCATCAGTGCAACATTATAGCCCAGACAAACAAAAACTAGCCAACAACCCTATTGGTTGGCTAAAGTATAAACAGAGTGGTATGTAGTGACACTAAAGCTAAACACATAAAATACCTTTAAACAAAAATACACTTCTGCTCGCATTTATGGAGCTAAAGAAGACACTTTGACCCAATGGTCCCTTAGGTCAGGGGTGTCAAACTCACTCACTCAAGTTTTTTTTTAAATTACTCTAACCACCCAAGGGCGGGATTGGACCCCCTCGTGGGCCGTATCCAGCCCGCGTGCCATATGTTTTACACCCCTGCCTTAGGTCCTTGGTAAAGGTGGGATTAAAAAAACATTTGATGACAAAACAAAAGAAAAATACACTGTACCCTGTCTCCTTTGATTCCAGGTGTGCCACATTCTCCACTCTCCCCCTACAAGAAAAATGAGGTAGGTACATTGTGTCATATTTACTAAATACTAGGAAACCCAGAGGGATATTGATCTGGAGATTCATACTCTACCTGCTCTCCTTTGTAGCCCGGCTTGCCCTGAGTAGAAACAACACACTCTTGATTAGCAAGGAGACAGTGATCAAAACATTGTTTTGTGGTCGGTGACACAATCCTTCTCTTTACAGTTAGCAATGTTGAGTTGTTGAAGTCTGTGCCAATTGGCTGTGTACATTCATCTAATAATATAACAGCAGGTGTTTTGGTTATGCCCTCTGTACTGACCTCTTCCCCATCTCGACCAGGAAGTCCACTGAGCCCGCTCTCACCCTGTAAGAAAGAGAGAATTAAGGTTTTGAAAACACAATGACAGACTAATTGGAAGAAGACACACACAGGCAAAGCAAATCACCAGTACCTTCGATCCTTTAACACCTGGGTTCCCATCATCTCCAGAATTCCCCTTCTTGCCCTGTGGAGGGAAGTGAAATCACATCAGCATGGTATGGAGAGAAAAACCTCATTTGTGGTGTAATAGCATCTGATCAGTGTGTGGCAGCTGCATCTGGTTTGACAAACTGCATTTTTGGTCTGTTATAGGATAATGGCAGTGATTACTGTGCACAGGCCCTAATATTAAAGTACAGGCACATCAATGGACATCCAGTGGGGATAGACTATAATATTCTACAATGTCTGGTCACCAAGTGAACAGTCTACAGTAGAAATTGTCAGTTAGGTGAAAGACTACAATGACCTACAGTTGAAGTTGGAAGTTTACATACACTTAGGTTGGAGTCATTAAAACTCATTTTTCAACCACTCCACAAATCTCTTGTTAACAAACTATAGTTTTGGCAATTCGGTTAGGACATCTACTTTGTGCATGACACAAGTAATATTTTCAACAATTGATTACAGACAGATTATTTCACTTATAATTCACTGTATCACAATTCCAGTGGGTCAGACGTTTACACACACCAAGTTGACTGTGCCTTTAAACAGCTTGGAATACTCCAGAAAATGATGTCATGGCTTTATCAAATCAAATCAAATTTATTTATATAGCCCTTCTTACATCAGCTGATATCTCAAAGTGCTGTACAGAAACCCAGCCTAAAACCCCAAACAGCAAGCAATGCAGGTGTAGAAGCACGGTTGATAGGAAAAACTCCCTAGAAAGGCAAAAACCTAGGAAGAAACCTAGAGAGGAACCAGGCTATGAGGGGTGGCCAGTCCTCTTTTGGCTGTGCCGGGTGGAGATTATGACAGAACATGGCCAAGATGTTCAAATGTTCATAAATGACCAGCATGGTCAAATAATAATAATCACAGTAGTTGTCGAGGGTGCAGCAAGTCAGCACCTCAGGAGTAAATGTCAGTTGGCTTTTCATAGCCGATCAAGCTTTAGAAGCTTCTGATAGGCTAATTGACATAATTTGAATCAATTGGAGGTGTAAGTATGGATGTATTTCAAGGCCTACCTTCCAACTCAGTGCCTCTTTGCTTGACATCATGGGGAAATAAATAAAAAATAGGCCAAGACCTCAGAATTTGTTTTTAGACCTCCACAAGTCTGGTTCATCTATGGGAGCAATTTTCAAATGCCTGAAGGTACCACGTCCATCTGTACAAACAATAGTACGCAAGTATAAACACAATGGGACCACGCAGCCATCATACCGCTCAGGAAGGAGACACATTCTTTCTCCTACAGATGAACGGACTTTGGTGCGAAAAGTGCAAATCAATCCCAGAACAACAGCAAAGGACCTTGTGAAGATGCTGGAGAAAACAGGTACAAAAGTATCTATATCCACAAATCTGCCAATAGAAAGCCAGACTACGGTTTACAACTGCACATGGGGACAAAGATCGTACTTTTTAGAGAAATGTCCTCTGGTCTGATGAAACAAAAATAGAACTGTTTGGCCATAATGACCATCACTATGTTTGGAGGAAAAAGGGGGATGTTTGCAAGCCGAAGAACAGCATCCCAACCGTGAAGCACGGGGGTGGCAGCATCATGTTGAGGGGGTGCTTTTCTGCAGGAGGGACTGGTGCACATCACAAAATAGATGGCATCGTGAGGAAGGACAATTATGTGGATATATTGAAGCAACATCTCAAGGCATCAGTCAGGAAGTTAAAGCTTGGTCGCAAATGGGTCTCCCAAATGACAATGACCCCAAGCATACTTCCAAAGTTGTGGCAAAATGGTTTAAGGACAACAAAGTCAAGGTATTGGAGTGGCCATCACAAAGCCCTGACCTCAATCCTATAGGAAATTTGTGGGCAGAACTGAAAAAGCATGTGCGAGCAAGGAGGCCTACAAACCTGACTCAGTTACACCAGCTCTGTCAGGAGAAATGGGCCAAAATTAAGGGAAGCTTGTGGAAGCTTGTGGAAGGCTTGTGGAAGGCTACCCGAAAAGTTTGACACAAGTTAAAAGGCAATGCTACCAAATACTAATTGAGTGTATGTAAACTTCTGACCCACTGGCAATGTGATGAAATAAATAAAAGCTGAAATAAATCATTCACTCTAGCATTATTCTGACATTTCACATTCTTAAAATAAAGTGGTGATCCTAACTGACCTAAGACAGGGAATTTTTACTCTGATTAAATGTCAGGAATTGTGAAAAACTGAGTTTAAATGTGTTTGGCTAAGGTGTATGTAAACTTCTGACTTCAACTGTATTTACTTATGTGGATATTGTGACTGCCTATGACAAAAAACAAAACAAATGCATCCTTATTAGATCAACCGGAAACTTTTTTTTATGTAACCTATAACAGCAGAATTCTGCAGATTTTCCCAAGCCGATATCTGTCCCAGCTTGCTGATCATAAAGTGAAGCAGGAATGTTAAGCATTTGCCACACTATCACTGCTTCAGGGAAGCAGATATGAATCGCCTCTAACCACACAAATCACTAAAGCCTACTAAAGCCCCTCAATTATCTCACGTGTAAGCATCAAGGCAGGCTTTGTGTGTTGGTACTGTACTGTCCTTCAGTTTTGAAGTAATCGTCCACTACAGGATGTTCAATTCGAAAGAGGGCTGTAATCTCAATGTATTGATGTCGAGGGGAGCTTGAGGGTGATGCTGGTCATGTTCAGACACTTACCTGGAGGCCAATGGGTCCCCTCTCTCCCTTGTCACACGCACACTTCAGGGCCAGAGGACACTAAAACCACAAGGACACAACATAGGGGGTCAGACAGGAGTTCAGACTCCTGAAGAGGAGAATTCATTGAATACTGTGTGAAAAGGCTGCAGTATATCAAGACTAGTAGGCCTAGATAACTAGGACTTACCCCCTCATCAGCCAACTCTGTCTGTGAAATGAGAAAAACAAATAATTGGTCAACATTTTGTGCACTTCATATTTATTCGACACATATCTCATGACGAGACAGTGACTGTTGAACAAAGTCAGGACATTCCTCTCCCACTCGGCGCAGACGTTAATTCAACGTCTAGTTTTGATTTGAATTTGGTTGAGGTGTCAACTAGCTTGAATTCAACGTGAAATCGACAAAAAATATCACCATGTCATTGGATTTAGGTTCAAAGTTGGGTGTAGAAAATGCAATTCCCTCACTTTGATGACGTTTTTGCAAATCCAATCAGTTTTCCATGTCAATTCAACGTCATCAAATTGAATATTATTGTTTAAATTATGTGGAAACAACTTTGATTCAACCAACTTTTGCCGAGTGGTTCCTTTCCCTAATTGTTGGCGACAAACACGGATTGCTAATGTTTGCTTATGTTTAGTCATGTTGCTTGCGATTTCAATCAGATTCCTACTTCTATTGTTGTACAGAAGATTAAACACGAGCAGCCTAGCTTTAACGTTTAACAACATTTATTTTTGTTTAAAGTTACAATGTATCACCGACGTGTAGGCTACACCACCGGGGAATGTTTTGTGGACTGGTTATTTTAATGTCGATTGATGAAATACCTGTTTAGGTGCATTTTGGATTATCCCAGTGATATGGGGTTGGGCATCTAATCTGTTCAAGTTACTCATTTCAGGAGAGTTTAGGCTGGAGTTGTAAGGTCTGTGTCACGCCCTGGTCTTAGTATTTTGTGTTTTCTTTATTAATTTGGTCAGGCCAGGGTGTGACATGGGTTTTGTATGTGGTGTGTTTTGTCTTGGGGTTTTTGTTAGGTATTGGGTTTGTATTATAGTAGGGGTATCTAGCATAGTCTATGGCTGTCTGGAATGGTTCTCAATCAGAGGCAGGTGTTTATCGTTGTCTCTGATTGGGAACCATATTTAGGCAGCCATATTCTTTGAGTGTTTCGTGGGTGATTGTCCTTATGTCCTTGTTCCTGTCTCAGTGTTTGCACCAGATAGGGCTGTTTAGGTTTTCGCACGTTTATTGTTTTTGTTAGTTTATTCATGTATAGTGTCTTTATAAATTAAACATGAATAACCACCAAGCTGCATTTTGGTCCGCCTCTCTTTCACCAGAAGAAAACCGTTACAGTCTGCTTCCAACTCACACTCTCAAACACGTAGATCCCTTGAACGTAGCTCACTTTCCAGCCCACTTTCCAGCTCACACTCTCAAGCACATATTTCCCCTGAACGCAGCTCACTCTCCAGATCCAAATCACCGGAATTCTGATCACCTATTCACACACCTGTTTGTCATTATCACACACTATTTAGTTCAGTTCTTTGCACCCCATCATTGTGAGGTATTGTTTGTTTTGTGACACACTTCTAGTTGGAGTGCTGAGGTTCCTGTGATTGAATCTGCCTGTCTATGATAGTTTGTCTGCCTCACTAACGACGCCTATTCCCTGCCTGTACTTTAGCCTATCGGCTTTCCTGTTATCAACCTATTGCCTGATCTCCCTGACGACGTTACTATCCTTTTCCCTCCCTGTACTGTTGCCCTTTTGGACCCTCTGTGTATGACCCTCTGCCTGCCCCTGGACCCAGCTACCTGCCGCCTCCTGTGGTCCTTTACAAATAAACACCTGCTGCGCTCTGCGCTCCCATCGTGTTCATTACAGGAGTGACAAGTTTCCCCAGGGCTCTCTAAACTCAGCTGTGTGACTAATTCTTAGTCTATCTCAATCTCTGCCTTCATCTCACTGTACAAGTCTACTATAATCTCCAGCCCCTGATCCTGTCAGCTGGAGGCCTAATCCTAATCCTGGTAGAAGAATGATTCTGCTGCCCAAAATCTGTTTTTCTCCAAACACGGTTTTGTTTGGTCTGGACATGAAAGCCACCCACATTCTATATGGAGGGGGAATGGTCGAAATTCAACAAACAAACACAAACCACATGCAATGGTCTCGGAGCATCCAAAGTATATTTCTGCTCGCAGAGAAGCACTTGAAGCCGCCACAGAAGGTCTGTTTATTTTTACCGGGAGAGGATTGGAGCTGATCCCGCCGGAGACAGAAGCATACAAGAGATAAGGGTAGCAGAAGCATCCCACAAGCTAATGGGACAGACAGCCTTATGACATACAGATGCTGCCTGAAACAGGATGAAGCCGCTGTGTTGACTGGGTGCTACTGGGTACCCGAACGCAACTCGAACCAGTCCATATGGATCTAGCAGTAGAGCGCGTAGCTAATGCAAGTGCTGCTGATTAATATGGATTTCATGACCCGATTTACTTGATCGTGTTATGTCTAACACCTGCGTCAACAATTGGTTGAGAAGTCGAGGGGTGTGCGTGAGACTCGTTGAGCTGTTCAGCCGTGCGTGATCTTGCTGAGCTTAGTTTCTACTGCACACAGCAGTTTTCCACAGAGTTTTAACGTAGAACCAATGGTATAGTTAAACAGGTCCTGAACTCATATTGTGTCTCTAGACCTACTGTACTGTTTCATGCCCGAATCCGTCTAATTGGACAGACATCAAACGGTTCATTTCCATGACTACTTTTACCTGAGGTTTCAGTTAAAAAAGAACGTTGTTAAAATAGTTTGAAACACCGGAATGGTTTCCAACAAAATGCCTCAGAAACACCAGCCAGGGGCCACAGTCAAAAATATTGATGTCTGTATTTCCCCATGTCAAGTGAAGACTAAACAAGGTGCTAGAGCGATAACAGTATGAATATAAAGGTACTGTGTTTGTGATGACAGAGGGGACCAAATCACCAGCAACTATGACAACCTTAGCAGGTGCAGCGAGTTGAAATCACACAGGATGCCCCCAAAAAGCATAACATATTCTTTGTCCTAGACTGTTAGGAGATGCTTAAACACGAAATATACATGAGTCCTCTTCAACCGGCAAAGATAAAGCATGCAAGTCTTGACATGAGTAAGCCTACATAATATTGTGTAATCCAAATATATTTGCATCCATTTCTTCTCAAACCATTTTCAAGGCCCAGCTTGTTGTATACATGGTAATATCCAAAGAGTGATTAGCAAAATATGGCCCTGAGGGCGCCCTGTTTTGACAAAGCCTGATTTGTCATTCCGATGGTGAATGCCAATTCCCAAGAGGGAGGAGTCCACACAGATTTAAAATTCCCTATCATAAGCAGTTATACAGCCATAAGACACATTCAGCAAACTACAGAGACCTTTTTCTCTAGACACCTGAAAAATGTGGACTGAATTTACATCTCAACGAACCACAACCTGAACCAGATGACAAAACGTGATGATGTTGCACTTACAATCTCTTTGATGACCTTTTCCACGATGCCCCTGTCCTGAAGGTTATGGAGGTAGCGATTGGCTGGGGAGCTAGCCAGCCGACGGAGCTGTGCCACGTTGGAGATGTCATTGGCCGCGGGCGTGATGCCCACCATGAAGAACTTCACACCCTGGTTTTTGGCGTCGACCACGGCGGAGAAGATGTCTGGGTTCCTGGGGTGGGAGATGCCATCCGTCAGCAGTATGGCCACCCTGATGCTCCCTGGCTCTGACTCCTCCATGTAGATCTTGGTCAGGTTGGTGATGGCGTAGGTGGTGTAGGTGCCGTGGCCGATGTATCCGATGGGTGCGATGTGAGCCTTGAAGTTGGCCAATCCCCGCCACTGCTTGAAGGTCTGCTCGATGATCACATGGCTGCTGAACTGCAGGAGGGCGGCTCGCGAGCTGAGAGCCCGGCCCGTCTGGAGATTGACCCCCTGCAGGCGTTCAACCACATCTGTGGCGAACCTCTTCTCCTGGGCGTGGTTGTCCTTGGCGCTCTCCGAGCTGTCCACCAGGAAGGCCAGCTCCAGGCCACAGTCATCGTTCAAAAGTGCTAAGAACATGAAAAAAACTGTTAACCAATTGTTAATTTATCATGTACCATGCACATTACACAAGATGTAGCTAGCTACCGCTAATTTGTCAATCTTTGGTTGGCAGAGGGCAGAGCTGGGGTCAACCCCATTTCAAAGCAGGAGATCCGATATGGGTAAAACTGGATATTTTCTCATATCCACCGCTAACACCAAAGAAGGATCATTCATCAGTTCAATCATCATGTACGTACCGGGTACAACATTAGCTAGCTACATTACGTAAGTGGTTTACAGAGCTGGGGGTCACTACCATTTCAAAACAGGAGATCAGTGTTACACACGCCTCTGTGAAGAGGGAACGCAACACCCTGCTACAACTCAACTCCCCGTGAAGTGAAAGAGGTATGGGACTGTAGGTGCGAGTAAGGATGACAAAGGCAGAGAGAGTGGTACCGTTTACAAATAATTTATTCCGTCACACGGTAATATGGGGAAAAAGGGGCTGGACGGAACCAAAGCAAAGAAAGTAAATACCAAAGCCCCCTATCCTATCTAACCTGCCTACCCACTACCTATCTAACTTAGCACCACCTGGTGCCCTAACCAAAATACAGGGGGTGGTCTGGGTCAAGCTAGGTACTTTCTCACATCCAACTCAAGACCAACATTGACCAGCGACTGACCACAACTCTGAAGGTTAAGCTAGACCAAAGCCACTCAGAAGCTTAAATTCTGAGATACTGAACCTTAATGACTCAGAGAGAAGATTGAACCCAGAAAAGATCTGATATGATTTATTTATCAAGGTGGAAGTGAAGCTTGGAGGGGCGCCATGACTTGAACTGTGAACTGATGTTCCTGATTCCTGTCTGATATCTAAAAGGCTCTCGGAGAAACGAGTCACACAAGGCATCCTAACCTACAATATTTTTCAAGGAGCGAGGGCACATATCCAATATAAACCGGGAATAAATCACATTTATGTTCAAAGAAGCGTGTCCGAAAGAATGTGCCCGGGGATACCCAGCTCTTGAGGGAAGAAAACGTTCAAGGAACAGAATGGTTGCCACTGAGATGGATGGGTTTCTAAGCCTGGCTGTGAGATATAATCGTTTTTTAAGTGGATCCCATCATTTGCCAATGACTCTTTAAAATGAGATTTTCAGTGATGGATGCTTTACCCATGTAGTATTTTCAGAAGTGAACATATCCTATCAATTCTAGCCAACACTATGTCTACGAAAATTTTTCTGTGTCTCTCCTTTAAAACAAATAAATACTTTTGGGGCTCTTACATTGGCCATTCTTGGGTATGACGTTGGTTGTCAGTAGTTGGTTCTTGGCTCTCCTGTCCATGGTTCTATCATCATGTGTGCTATAGTCATCCTGAGCCCAGAGACTGTGGAGTCTACAGAGCAGCAAGAACCAGTACAGAGAAGGGGACATCACCACCTGTTCTCCTCCTCTGAGAGAGAGAAAGAGAGAGAGAGAGAGAACAAGAAAGAGAGAGAGAAAACAAGAGAGAGAGAGAGAACAAGAAAGAGAGAGAGTGAGAGAACAAGAAAGAGAGGGAGAGAGAGAGAGAGAACAAGAAAGAGAGAGAGAGAACAAGAAAGAGAGAGAGGGGGGGGGGGTAAGGCAGCCAGAACAGCAAATTCAGCTTGTGTTCAGGTAGAAACTTGTGTCACATGAAAATCTGCACACCAACACAGAGGTGCAAAAGTCCACCATTTCTGAGACCCATAACCTGTATCATTGTAACTTGATCCTGCACATACTCACAATACAGTGCTGCAGGCTCAGGTCTCCAATATACTCAGTTCAGTGTTCAGGATTGGGAAAGATGCACATGAGAGAAAGAGAGAATCAGAGGGAGCAAGAGAAGCAGAGGAAAAAATAAGACAGTTTCAAGTGTTGTTCAGGTTAAGTTCCACTTAGACTCCTGCTCTTGTCCTGCTCCTGTGATGGTGTCAGTCTGCAGGATGGGAGCTGGTCAGGTCAAGTAGGATGTCTGCAGTACGGCAGCAGTGAGTAGAGGGTCTGTGGAGGTCTGTGCTCTGGTTCACACTGGGTTTCCTGAGGTTTCTTTAGCTGCAGCCATCCTCACACAGACACAGTGAGTACAGTAGAGGCAGAACCAGCCCCCTTTCACTCACAGCCACTCCATGTTTGGAGAAGGGCGGGGCAAGGAGCTCTCGCGGGGCAGGGCTAAGCTGGGGTAAAGTGTAGGGGTGAAATGTTATTTTTATAATAGTTTTTTTTATTTTTTATAAATGGAGTTTGGGATGGCACCTCCGGGCTGTAATAGCAAAGATCCAATTTATTAAGACTATAGTTGTAATCAGTTTATGGGCCTTTGTCCGTTCTTGTTTGTTGCCTCGTATCTTTTACTATTATCCACTGGTGACCAGGGTAAATACCCATTTCTGCCCCATTTTGCCCTGATGTCTCATTCTGGAAATAATAGCTTCCGGAAGCCTCACCCACAGAACAAAGCAAAGCTTTTTGTAAGGAGACTGGTAGTGATTTACTTCTAGAGCTCTAGGCAGCGCACTTTGCTAGCACAATTTTCCATGATTCACATTCATATGAAGGCACTAGTCTTTGGCTGCAGCTGCAGGGGGTGAGGCAAGACTATAAAACTGTTTAGAAGATTAGCTGTAGCTGCTCCTCCAGAGAATTTAGCACTCCAACAATCAGTTTCAGTTCACAATACCCTGTTCACCTTGTCTTTATGGATTGGCATTTTTTAAAGAGGAAAATATTTTTTTAAACTTTTGATTCACTCCACTCTGAGTAAAAAAAAATCTGGAATATAGAGCTCATGCAAAGGTAGTGAAAATCCATACGCATTTCCCTGGCCGCCAGACTTCTGGCCGCCAGACTTCTGGCCGCCAGAAGGAGAATCATGCAGCTCTGCTCCAGCTGTGCACTTGGTGGTGACAGCGTGTTTTTTTTTTTATAGCTCACAGTATTCCAAACCTGGAGGCAGAAAGCAATCAGAGGTGAGCTGCCACGCAAGAATGCCGTCATGAGAAATAGGCCTGCTCAAATCTGGTTCAGATACCGTCCCCTTTCATGGGGAGACAAGTAAAACATGGTGAGGATCGCTCTAACACTTCCTATATGGTGCTGATCAGCCCAAAGGAATCTCTGCACAGTTCAATTCAACCATCTAGAAACTATAATGTTTCACGGTTTGGTTCATTTCAAGTTGCATTCATGCTTAATGACAAGATGGTGATCTGACGTCTTTTCCCAGTGTGATGTACATATCGTGTGGTGAATGTACACATGTGCAGTGAATTGAAAAGGAGTTTTTCAAGGATATAAATTCAGCTTTTCCTGATAGCTGATGACATCATTTTAACATAAAGTCGAGCAGCCAGGTGGTTAAAAATCATCAATCCATAGCATCTCTGCAGCACATTCTCAACCAACACTTAATGCAATTCACAATGTGCTTGCAATCTGTAGAGTTGGTGTTCTCTTGGATTTCCTAGCAGGTTAGGACTTAGTGTAGGGATGTCCCATGGATCCCGGATAGCACTAACCAATCCAGAACATGTCTGTGGAAGGTCAAAGGTCTCCTGTAGATCGTCTCCCATCAAAGTGGTCATGTCACGGACTGTCATGAAACGCAGTACAAGCTGCTTTCATTATGATGAATGGCCCGAGGTGTCGGCTGAAATCGCCTCGAACATGGGTGTGAAGAGCATGAAACAGCCGGTGAAGGATTTCCAGAGAGGTGTGGCAAACATATGATTTATAAAGGGTTACAAACGGTTAGTTATCCATTTATAGATACCAGATAATATGCCAAATACCAGATAGAAAGTTCCATAGAAAACACAAGGCCTCTGAAAATAATGAACACCTGCTCTTTCAATTAAATAGACTGACCAGGTGAATCCAGGTGAAAGCTATGATCCCTTATTGATGTCACTTGTTAAATCCACTTCAATCAGTGTAAATGAGGAGGAGACTGGTTAAAGAAGTATTTTTAAGCCTTGAGACAATTGAGACATTGAGACAATTAAGTGCCTTTGAACGGGGTATGGTAGTAGGTGCCAGGTGCACTGGTTTGTGTCAAGAACTGCCACTCTGCTGGGCTTTTCACACCCAACAGTTTCCCGTGTGTATCAAGAATGGTCCACCACCCAAAGGACACCCAGAAAACTTGGCACAACTGTGGGAAACATTGGTGTCAACATGAACCAGCATCCCTGTGGAATACTTTTGATTTCTTATAGAGCCCACGCCCCGATGAACTGAGGTATAGAGTGTGTATGTCTTTCTTAACCAGACAAAACCATCTTAAGAATGTTGAAAAGCCTGACTCATGTGTCGACAAAGCCTGAGGAGACAGGGGCATGGAAATCATTACCACAGTACTTCAGTAACATTCATCCATTTTCATAGTTAAGGACAGGTGAATCTTTATTTGGAAGTTGGTGTGACAAGCTGGCCGATACCTTATCTAAAAGGCTTAAAAGAAGAACTGAGAAATAAATAGTTATAAAAGTACTTATTAACTGCAGACTTAAAGTAAGTCTGGTGGCTAAAATCAATGGCTCTTCCACACAGTCAGGAAACACACCTTTTCAAGAAAACACAGGCCCCGATTAAACATTACTACAGGATCTTGTGCCGATTAGCCACTCCCACAAATGAGGCAATACAATATAACAGGAAAAGTTTGGAGATTATAGAAAGTGCAGGTTATGGATGAAATTAATTATGAATCAAAACAGAAAATAACACTGCAACACAATAATTTACAGTTTAAAAACGGCAATAAATACCTTTAATCCCTATATTAAAATAAATTGTCCATAGTGAAGGCTCTCCTTCACAGTTGGCATGTAGCCTACTTCACTTCCCATTACAGGATATTCCATCTATTACATTACTGGGATTCTAACACTGGTTGGTAGCATTCATTACCACACTTAATTCCACGTTTCAACAAAAGAGAGGATGAAGATAGAGATGAAGCACCAAAATGTATAGTGCAGCCCCACACTCTAGTGGAAAGATAGTGTATGTGCTGAAATCGTGCTTGTGTACACAGTGTTCTAAACACTGGGTGTGGAGCTCTGTACAATGCCTTTGGAAAGTAGTCAGACACCAGGACTTTATCCAGATTTTAGGTTACAGCCTTATTCTAAAATTTATTAAATTGTTTCCCCCCCTCAATACCCTATAATGACAAAGCAAAAACTAATTTAGACATTTTTGCTCATTTATATATTTTTTGAAATATCACATTTACATAAGTATTCAGACCCTTTACTCAGTACGTTGAAGCACTTTTGGCAGCAATTACAGCCTCGATTCTTCTTGGGTATGACGCTACAAGCTTGGCACACCTGTATTCAGGGAGTTTCTCCCATTCTTCTCTGCAGATCCTCTCAAGCTCTGTCAGGTTGGTTGGGGAGTGTTGCTACACAGCTATTTTCAGGTCTCTCCAGAGAATCAAGTCAAATTTATATAGCCCTTTGTACGTCAGCTGATATCTCAAAGTGCTGTACAGAAACCCAGTCTAAAACCCCAAACAGCAAGCAATGCAGGTGTAGAAGCATGGTGGCTAGGAAAAACTCACTAGAAAAGGCCAAAACATAGGTTGAAACCTAGAGAGGAACCAGGCTATGAGGGGTGGCCAGTTCTCTTCTGTCTGTGCCGGGTGGAGATTATAACAGAACATGGCCAAGATGTTCAAATGTTCATAAATGACCAGCATGGTCAAATAATAATAATCACAGGCAGAACAGTTGAAACTGGAGCAGCAGCACAGCCAGGTGGACTGGGGACAGCAAGGAGTCATCATGCCAGGTAGTCCTGAGGCATGGTCCTAGGGCTCAGGTCCTCCGAGAGAGAGAAATTAGAGAATTAGAGAGAGCATACTTAAAATACACACAGGACACCGGATAAGACAGGAGAAGTACTCCAGATATAACAAACTGACCCTAGCCCCCCGACACAAACTACTGCAGCATAAATACTGGAGGCTGAGACAGGAGGGGTCACGAGACACAGTGGCCCCATCCGATGATACCCCCTGGACAGGGCCAAACAGGAAGGATATAACCCCACCCACTTTGCCAAAGCACAGCCCCCACACCACTAGAGGGATATCTTCAACCACCAACTTACCATCCTGAGACAAGGCTGAGTATAGCCCACAAAGATCTCCGCCACGGCACAACCCAAGGGGGGGGGGGCGCCAACCCAGACAGGAAAATCACATCAGTGATTCAACCCACTCAAGTGACACACCCCTCCTAGGGACGGAAAGAGCACCAGTGAGCCAGCGACTCAGCCCCTGTAATAGGGTTCGAGGCAGAGAATCCCAGTGGAAAGAGGGGAACCGGCCAGGCAGAGACAGCAAGGGCGGTTCGTTGCTCCAGAGCCTTTCCGTTCACCTTCACGCTCCTGGGCCAGAGAAGTTTGATTGGTTTAAAGTCCGGGCTCTGGCTGGGACACTCAAGGACATGCAGAGACTTGTCCCAAAGGGACTCCTGTGTTGTCCTGTTGGAAGGAGAACCGTCACCCCAGTCTGAGGTCCTGACCGCTCTGGACAAGGATTTCTGTACTTTGTTCCAGTCATCTTTGCATCGATCCTGATTAGTCTCACAGTCCCTGAAGAACACCCCCACATTATGATGCTGCCACCACACTTCACTGTAGAGATGGTGCCAGGTTTCCTCCAGATGTGACACTTGGAATTCAGGCTAAAGAGTTTAATCTTGGTTTCAGACCAGAGAATCTTGTTTCTCATGGTCTGAGAGTCCTTAGATGCCTTTTGGCAAACTCCAAGTGGGCTGTCATATGCCTTTTACTTTGGAGTGGCTTCTGACCGGCCACTCTACCATAAAGCCCTTATTGTTGGAGTGCTGTAGGGATGGTTGTCCTTCTGGAAGGTTCTCCCATCTCCACAGAGGAACTCTGGAGCTCGGTCAGAGTGACCATCAGGTTTTTGATCACCTCCCTGACCAAGGCCCTTCTCCCCACCGATTGCTCAGTTTGGCCGGGCGGCCAGCTCTAGGAAAAGTGTTGGTGGTTCCAAACTTCTTCCATTTAAGAATGATGGAGGCTACTGTGTTCTTGAGGACCTTCAATGCTGCAGAATCTTTTGGTACCCTTCCCCGGAAATGTGCCGCGACACAATCACGTCTCGGCGCACTACGGACAATTTCTTCAACCTCATGGCTTGGTTTTTGCTCTGACATGCTCTGTCAACTGTGGGACCTAATATAGACAGGTGTGTGCCTTTTAATATCCAATCAAATGAATTTACTCCAATCAAGTTGTAGAAACATTTAAAGGATGATCTATGGAAACAGGATACACCTGAGCTCAATTTTTGAGTCTCATAGCAAAGGGTTTGAATAAAATATTTCAGTTTTTTATTTGTAATAAATTTGCAAAAATGTCTAAAAACTTGTTTTCGCTTTGTCTTTATGGGGTATTGTGCGTAGATTGCTGAAGATTTAAAAAAAAATCCATTTTAGAATAAGGCTATAATGTAACAAAATGTGGGAAAAGTCAAGGGGTCTGAATAGTTTCCAAAGGTAATGTATGTTTGTGTGTTGCTGTGTTTTGGGGAGATGGATATTCACTTACTGCATTACACACACACACACACACACACACACACACGCACACACACCTATAGTGACCTTGAGTTTGAATGTTGTTATCTAGGTTGTTAGAACATTGTACATGATTATTCTTACTGAATTGACATGATACGTGATTTGTAATGTTGCGAAGACAATTACAAGTGTTGTAGTATGACAGTAATATGTGGAAGTAGCAATCAATGCTAAATAAATCACGAAGTGCGCCTGCTCAGTTTGGCCCTGGAGTTGCGCGCACGCTCTGTTCAGCTCCGCGGTCATTCATTATAAAGGCACAAGTCGTTTCGTCTCTTTCCACCTTCAGCCATTTTGACAATGTTAGGAGCTGTGGGACGCTGCTGCACCGGGGCTCTCCAGGCACTTAAGCCCGGGGTCCAGCCCCTGAAGGCCCTCGTTGGCTCTCCATCTGTCCTTGGACGTAAGTTTTGCAAGCATATTACAGAGGTAGCTAATCCATTGTAAAAACCGTTTGGAACAGAACTGGTATTAGGCTAACTGCTAGTCAACTTTAGCCCAAAGCAAAACGCTGGCTTTCTTCAGTGTAGCAGGCCTCACATTTTTTACCATGCTTAATTTCTCGTCTACTAGTTTAATGTTGAACGTGGAACTTACGCCATGCATTCGATTTAGTAGTTATATTAATGTGACTTAAGAACATATAGCTGAGTGACATGATTTTTGTGTAAATTGAAATGACCTTTGTATGACATGAGGTTTGGAGGCTTGCGCTAGCGAGTCCATACTGTGGCTAGTTAGCCAGCCAACGTCAAGTGTCATTCAATTACTAAATGAATCACTGTCGGTGTTATTTCGTAGTCAAATAGTTTATAACGAGTATAAATTTGATTTCAAAATATTTTTCTTAACTAGCAGTTCGACTTCTTCACACGTTGTCTGGTTAATGTACCGTTACAGTAGTTTGCTAGCCATCTGACAACTAGCTAGGGTTCACTTATTATGCGAAGTTACAGAAATAGCAATGTCACCTTAGTAATTCGGTTGGCTTGACATGTGTCGGTCTTCGAAGGTATTAGTTTTCTAATAATTTAACTGCTGAGCTGTAGCATTTCTCCTGCACAACATGGCCGAAAATACTTGACATTGAGTTTGCTTCGGTGTTTCAGACCTCCCAACATGCACCAATTTTGCGTACCAACTACGCAATTCTCTGTCAGGTACGACATCCGAGTTAAAAGTACCCAGAAATGAATAGGGCCTGAATTTTATTTTATTTAACTTTTCATCAAATTAATCCACTGAGTAAATTTAACGTCCAGATTCTCGAGTTGCAACACAGACATGTAACGGAGTTTGTCTACGGACATGGCGATTAATACATCATTATTCGACGTAGCCCCTCCTGTTTGTTGTGATGCTGAGTTTGCCAACTGTCAGCTGTACGTAAACACATGGACAAATCCCTTTTCGACTCCGTGTTGTGGAAACGTAAACACATTGTTTCAAGCTAACGTTAAGCGAACATAAGATGGACATTCAGTGGGCTCTGAAGTGCCAGCAGTTCACTCGCATTTGTTAGTGAGAAATTTAAATGCAAATACGAAAAATAACTGGTCTCAATTGTGCGAGTGATACATTTAATTATGCGTCCCATTAGTTGTATTTCCACGTAATATTACGCGGATCACGCAACCTCATAGACTAACTGTAATTATGATCCGCGCCACAAATTTTTATTTTTTTATATAATCAAAAATAAATAAGCATCTAAGCATTACATGGAGTCGGGAGTTTAGAAAACTGCGGGATTAAGAATGAGTGTCCGTTATCAGCTATAGAGGCAATGCTTCTAAAATGCCTTTGCACTAGATTTGAGGTTCTCAATTTCGAAAATCTGAAATGATGTATGTGCTGCAAAGAAATAGGCTGAAACACTGGCCTCTTCTAGCGAACAGCGTTCAGATTCCCTTTGTGCTAGCCTACTTAAGCTTTGTGTAGCCAGTTTGCGGTCTGTATTCTTATGGACAATATGTATATTTGATGCTCAGCTTCAGACATTTGTTATCATATCAGTTAATGGGTTTTTATCGTGGGTAAGACTTTTGTACCTAATTTGTTTCATTTAACAAACTCTGAGAATCAAGGCCTTTTGTGTTTCTAGTTAGTGACTTTTACCATGTGTAAATGGAATGCTGTCAAAAATATTCCAACATTTTTAGGCATAATTTGGTACAATTCTATAATTGTAGTACTCAGGAAAGGAAAGAACTCCAATTCGGGGTGTGTTATGCATGTTAGTTGAATCTCAAATTTGCTGCCTGTGTCTGGTACTCTAAAAAGTTGGACAGGGTTGGCAGGTCTGGTGTTTTCCCTTGTGCACATGGCTAACTACACAGGTGATGTTACATTTCCAACTCCTTGCATTGTGTAGGCTAGGTTGGCATGGGTCAGCAGACATGGCATATTATTGATATTTCACTCACAACAAGGTCATACGGTTTTTGGTCAATGCACTTTTACAGGTAGAGACTACGTTGCACCTGCTGCTGCTGCCGCCTTTGCCCATGGAAGGATCGTAGCAGTCATCGGTGCCGTCGTCGACGTCCAGTTTGATGAGGGCCTCCCACCCATCCTCAATGCACTGGAAGTTGCTGGTCGTGAGTCCAGGCTAGTGCTGGAGGTGGCACAACATCTTGGTAAATCATTTGACCTGCATTTAGAGGCAGCCTAATTTGTGTAGAACTGTCTTTCTTTTAAGCCAATAATTTGGCAGAGATCAGGATTTGTCTATTTGTGTAAACACAGCCATTGTTTGCAAAGGCATTGTACCAACATTGCATAATCAATAACAGCTTATTGGGATAATTTGTTATGTTGACTTTCAGGTGAGAACACTGTGCGTACCATTGCCATGGATGGTACAGAAGGTCTTGTCCGTGGACAGAAGGTTGTGGACACTGGCGATCCCATCAGAATCCCAGTTGGTCCTGAGACCCTGGGCAGAATCATGAACGTCATTGGGGAGCCCATTGACGAGAGGGGACCCATCTCCACTAAGCAGTAAGCACTTTGTCTATCAGCCAATTTATAGTTTTAGATATGGCAATCACAATATTTACATCCATATTCAATTATTTTAATGTATGACTACTAGAATTGTCTCGACTCTGAATGATACACAATTGGAAATTGCTTGTTCAAAGTGAAGTGTTGGCTCTGATTATACCTTTTTTTGTTGTTGATTAGGACAGCAGCCATCCATGCTGAGGCCCCGGAGTTCACTGACATGAGTGTGGAGCAGGAGATCCTGGTAACTGGCATCAAGGTGGTAGATCTGCTGGCTCCCTATGCCAAGGGAGGCAAAATCGGTACGTGGGACAACCAACATCCTCATTCATTTTTTTGCAATTAGCTAATTAAAGTTTAATGACAGTAAGTTGCTTTCCTTTCTATAGGTCTGTTTGGTGGTGCTGGTGTGGGCAAGACTGTGTTGATCATGGAGCTGATTAACAACGTGGCCAAGGCCCATGGTGGTTACTCTGTGTTTGCCGGTGTGGGAGAGCGTACCCGCGAGGGAAATGACTTGTACCATGAGATGATTGAGTCGGGTGTCATCAACCTGAAGGACGACACCTCCAAGGTGACCAACTGGTTACATTTGACAGTCATAAGCAGGAGCCTCTAAGGAGTCTTATACAGATTGATGGTATTTAAAGCTGTCACAGGGGAAAAATATCCCCCAGTTGAATGTCAAAATATAAGGTGCAATATACAGGAATTGCTCTGACATTTCCTGGTTGCATAAATCCAAAGTCAGGTTTCCCAAAAAGTTACATATTCTGCCTTTTAAGTAGCATATCACCAGTCTGGAAAGTTGCCCTCATTACCCACTTGACTTTATGTTCACATCAGCTTTACCCTTCGAACACACCGACAGCGTCATTGCATTTTGGTACACCAGAATTGCATTCATTTCCATTGAAATGCTATGTTTCCTTGCAGAGGTAGTTGTGTTCGGTGTGGTACATACGCTGGATTTATAGAATGTGTGCGTAGACTGCTTGACAGAAAGGGGCGCAAAGGTGAATTTTGTATACATATCCAGATGATGCTGTGTACTATTTTGTGCAATAACTGTTGATGTGCGATGTGTCAGTTTCTATTATGGGTTGACCTAGATGTATTCTCTAACTGCCCTCTCCTCCAAACCCCTAGGTAGCACTGGTGTATGGACAAATGAACGAGCCCCCAGGTGCCCGTGCCCGTGTGGCTCTGACTGGTCTGACCGTGGCTGAGTATTTCCGTGACCAGGAGGGTCAGGATGTGCTGCTCTTCATCGACAACATCTTCCGCTTCACCCAGGCTGGCTCCGAGGTGTCTGCTCTGCTGGGTCGAATCCCCTCCGCTGTGGGTTACCAGCCCACCCTTGCCACTGACATGGGTACCATGCAGGAGAGAATCACCACCACCAAGAAGGGTTCCATCACCTCTGTGCAGGTAAGCTGGATTTCAAGCAGCATAGGCCTGTTGGAGGGCCATGCTAACATGGCAGTCTGTAGTACCCAATAGTCTGACATTGCTTCAAGACTGAAATGCTACTTGTCACTGTAACAACCTGTCTTCTCTAAGGCAATCTATGTGCCAGCTGATGATTTGACTGATCCTGCCCCTGCCACCACCTTCGCTCACTTGGACGCCACCACGGTGTTGTCCCGTGCTATCGCTGAGCTGGGTATCTATCCCGCTGTGGATCCCCTGGATTCCACCTCCCGTATCATGGACCCCAACATTGTCGGCGCCGAGCACTATGACGTTGCTCGTGGCGTGCAGAAGATCCTCCAGGTTAGTGTCTTATAGCCCCCCAGTGTATCGGTCACCCCAACCATTGAGTTTATTTATTTTTTAAACGGACAGTGCACATTACTTTGTTTCATTAGAAGTGCTGGATTTAGCCACCTGGCAAATTTTAACTGCACACACTGGCAGGTTATTAAACCATTCCCATGACAATGAGCACATGCAGAGCGATGTAGGACAAGCAACACGTAGCATGCAGACAGAGCAATAACAATGGCGTAAAATGCTTAAAAGCAACAGCGTTACACACCTCACAAGCTACAGACATGGAAAGCGGCAGTATACAGCTTCTAATAATGAATGACATTATGCCTACAACTCTCGCCTCTCAGGACTACAAGTCCCTGCAGGATATCATTGCCATCCTGGGTATGGATGAGTTGTCTGAGGAGGACAAGCTGATTGTGTCTCGCGCCCGCAAGATCCAGCGTTTCCTGTCCCAGCCTTTCCAGGTGGCGGAGGTCTTCACTGGTCACGCTGGCAAGCTGGTGCCACTCAAAGAGACCATCAGTGGCTTCCAGAGCATTCTAAATGGTACGTAGTACTTGTAATTAGGTTTAAAGATACTCTGCGATATGACGTAGATACGCAAAGTTTAAAGCTTGGTAGGTCAATTTTTGCAACTACTAAGTGTTGGAGGCATGAGGTTCAACTTTGCTGTGTTGGTGCTGTGGCTCCCATGTAACCGAGTCAAATCATGCACAGTCTTGCAACTTGCTTATCGCAATATCTGCAGTGCTGCTATTGGCAACATTTCAGTCAGTCTACCTTTAAACTTATGAATTTCCTTGGTGTTGTCTGTGAAATTCTGATTGTCTTGAGCTAAGTGGTCATTCTTTCCCTCCAGGTGAGTACGATGCCCTGCCCGAACAAGCTTTCTACATGGTCGGACCCATTGAGGAGGTGGTTGAGAAGGCTGCACAGATGGCTAAGGATCTCGCATAAGTTCATCTGAGGGGAGGAGGGAGAAAAGCAAAACAACACAGGGTTGTGTAGAAGGCGCACTTGATTTGTAAGAATGTCACATGCAACAAATATCTGTATTGTCATCCCAAAAAAGTTATATTTAATGTTTCCAATGAAAGATGGAATAAAGATCTGTCTTGACAATTTGGTTTGGTCTCGACTATATTTTGTAGCATTTTTTAATGTTGCAATGCTATTCTGGTCTGGGTGCTGTCAGACTGGTTGTAAAATGTCATCCTACAGCACTGATCCACTAGATGGTGTTCAAAGGCTTTGTACAATGCTTGAGTGAATAAATAAAATGGCTGTTAAAGTTGAGGGGAGTTTGTCATTCCTTGCACAAAGTGCAGTGATCTATTTGTAAGATGCTTTTTAGACCAGCATGTGATGCATTTTAAGACCTACAGTAACTATAAAATGCTGGCTGTCTGTTGGCTTACTGCTGAGACAAGCCATGTTGACAAAGGTGCTATATGCAGAAATCATTGCCATTAGCTGGTTGCTAATAGTTTGCCTAATTTAATTTGTGACAAGCCATGTAGAGAATCATTGTACCCTCAAACCGGTGTGAAACCTCGTTCAACCAAGTTGTTTGCTGCTGGTCTCCCATGACTCAAATGGGAAAGATGTTCTGCTTTTTAGACAGGCTTTCAATGAGTAATGGATCCATATAACTAAATTGATTGGGTTGCTCAAGTTAAATAGAGCTGTGATGTTTTCAAAAACAAACTAGACAGCACTAACATGCAATCCAGATTCCTACCACAGCTGCAATTGTAAAGGCCATCTGGCATACGTTCTGATACTAGGCAACTTTTCTTTGCAGCTACATTTTGAAAAGTGAGTGGAGGACAAGTTTGAACTCGCTAGCCCTGCTGAGCAGAGAAATGGTCGTGGACATGTTTAATGTACAGTACCAGTTAAAAGTTTGGACCCCTACTGAATGGTTATTTTGACTATTTTCTACATTGTAGAATAATGAAGATATAACTATGGACTCGTTTTTTTTAACCTTTATTTAACCAGGCAAGTTAAGAACACATTCTTATTTTCAATGAAGGCCTGGGAACAGTGGGTTAACTGCCTGTTCAGGGGCAGAACGACAGATTTGTACCTTGTCAGCTCGGGGGTTTTAACTCGCAACCTTCCGGTTACTAGCCCAATGCTCTAACCACTAGGCTACGCTGCCACCCCTGTAACCAAAGTGAAATGTCTTGTCTTTGAGATTCTTCAAAGTAGACAGCCTTTGCTTTGACTGCTTTACACAGTCTTGGCATTCTCTCAACCAACTTCATGATGTCACCTGGAATGCATTTAAATTAACAGGTGTGCCTTGTTAATTTGTGCAATGTCTTTAATGCGTTTGAGCCAATCTGTTGCGTTGACAAGGTTGGGGTGGTATATAGATGGTCTTTTACCAAATAGGACTAAGTCTGTATTAAAGAACCGCTCAAATAAGCAAAGAGAAACGACAGTCCATTACTTTAGGACATGGTCAGTCAATCTGGAAATTTCAAGTACATTGAAGTTTCAAATGCAGTAGCAAAAACCATCAAGCACTAGGAAACTGGATCTCGTGAGGACTGCCACAGGAAAGGAAGACCCAGAGTTACCTTTGCTACAGAGTATCATTTCATTAGTTATCAGACTCAAAAATTGCCGCCCAAGTAAATGCTTCACAGATTAACAGACACGTCTCAACATCAACTGTTCAAAGGCGACTGCGTGAATCAGGCTTTCATGGTTGAATTGCTGCAGAGAAACCACTGCAAAAGGACACCAATAAGATGACTTGTCTGGACCAAGAAACACGAGCAAGGGAAATCTGAAATCTTTGAAATTGAAATTGTCCTTGGGCAGATGAGTCCACATTTGAGATTTTTGGTTCCAACTGCAGTGCCTTTGTGAGATGCAAAGTAGGTGAACGGATGATCTCCGCATGTGTGGTTCCACTGAAGCATGGAGGTGGTGTGAGGCTGCTTTGCATGTGATAGTCGGTGATTTATTTAAAATTCAAGGCACACTTAACCAGCATGGCTACCACAGCATCTGGTTTGCGCTTAGTGGGACTATCATTTGTTTTTCAATAAGACAATGACCCAAAACATACTTCCAGGCTGTGTAAGGGCTATTTGACCAAAGAGAGTGTTGGAGGGCAGATGACCTGATGATCAGATGACCTGGCCTTCACAATAACCCAACCTCAACCCAATTGAGATAGTTTGGGATGAGTTGAACCGCAAAGTGAAGGAAAAGCAGACAAGTGCTCAGCGTATGTGGGAACTCTATAACGACTGTTGGAAAAGCATTCCAGGTGATTCTGGTTGAGAGAATGCCAAGAGTATGCAAAGCTGTCATTGAGTCAAAGGGTGGCTACTTTGAAGATTCTAAAATATATTTTGATTTAACACTTTTTTGCTTACTACATTATTCAATTTCATAGTTTTGATGTATTCTCTATTCTAGAATGTAGAAAATCATCAAAATAAAGAAAAACCCTTGAATGAGTAGGTGTGTCCAAACTTTGGACTGGTACTGTATGTATTTAAGGTAGAAATCTGACATGGGCTGCAAGATCGAAATAAGTGTGTAAATCTTTCATAGACGTACTTATCTTCTACCAATATTTACATTTTTTACAGAATTTAATATTTCATTCCTGAACGTAGAGGTATTTGAATCATAGCGGCTAATAATATCAGTGAAGTTGAAAGATTCTGAATGATTCAAAGCTTGTAAACTTCCTTTTTGGTCAATTATTGCAGGTTAACCTTCAACATACCAATATCAGCACACCAAGGACAAAGACTGTCAAACCTTGACCTTAATCCCCATTTATCTTGTAACGTTCTCAAAGACCAACCCAACACTGCCCATGTCATACTGGCCAGAGATGGAAGAGGAAGTGAGACATCCCACTAATTTTCTGTTTCAATGGAAGTCAATGAATTAAGTAGACCAGACCCAGCTGCGATTGAATTGGTGTCCATGGTAGAGCCACTCCCTTAAGTAAACTGTAACTGATTTATTTTCTCCAATGATGAACGGCCTGAGTGAACTGTCTTCAGTTTCACCACTATCTTTGATACTGGCGTAGAGAATGCACTGAATAAAAGAGGGCAAACAAGTGGTACCAAATAGCAATTATGGAATTTATTTTTTTGTCAGAGATTAAACCATGTCTGTAGCAAAGCTTACATCATACTGTATTTCGGCCTGCACACCGTAGGATACAAAAAGTGTTTTATACATTGAAGACAAGCAGTAGCACAGCACAATAAAGTATTTGTTCTGACAGTATATAAACACTGGCAATCTTACATCAGCCTTAGTAGACAGCCTTGGCTGGAATGATGGCTTTCTTGAGCAGTAGCCAGTCAGCGAACCTGGTTGGCATGTAGGACATAGGGATCCAGAAGAACTTGGCGTCCCACCCTGGCGAGTAACGGGTGCGAGGACGGACTGCAGCGACAGCGTGCTCCATACAGCTCACCACCTTCATCAGGTCGGCGTCGGACATCTTGTCAAGCTTCTCCCTCATCCTCAACTCCACTAGAAGGGACAGGGAAGGTTTGTCTTTAGCTATTCAAGATGGCCACTTACACTAGAACATTGGGGTGAATAATGCTTTCTGAATAGATCAAATCCTTTGCAAGACTGATGTCACAGAGGGCAGACAGAATTAAAAAACAGCCACATTTTGCATAGAAATGTATAGAAAACATTTGTGCAAATTAATACATTCCAGAATGTAGGAAAATAAAACTTTTATATTTACCCTTGTCCAAATAATCATGTCCATAATCATCTCTGACTTCTTGTGGCATCTTCTCCCACAGCTGCTTGAAGCTTTTCCCCAGGACTATCCAGTCGGTCATGGTGGTCTTGAAAAAGCCTGGCTCAATGCAGAGGACTTTGACTCCGAAAGGTACCATGTTTCTCCTGAAAAACAAGGTAGTTTACAAAATTTCCTCTGATATGTTACAGATTTTTATAGTTTCATTCGCTGAAGTCAAACAGTCAAAGTTGTATTGCTTATGGTTCACCATTGCTAGATGACTGAATGTATGTAAAAAATTTAAAAAACAATTAAAACACGGATGAAAAATATGGCATGGATAGGATAATGTTCTTGTTTCACCTGAGACTGTCATTGAAGGCCTCGACTCCAAACTTAGACACAGTGTAAGGTCCTCCACCTGGACTGATCCTGCCGAACACACTGGCTACGTTGACCACGCGACCCCTGGCCTTCTTGATGAGGGGCAGCACACTCAGGGTGACTGCGATGACCCCGTTCAGGTTCACGTCCAGCATGGACTTGTAGTCATCAATGGTCAGCCAATCACATGGGGCCGAGGGCATGGCCACACCTGCGTTGTTCACCACAGCCCACAGGCCTAGAAGGTGACAGGTCATTAGGTAGCTCTATGAACATGCATTATTTCACATAAGGACAAAGATACCGGCACTCGGGCCTCCCGGGTGGCGCAGTGGTCTAAGGCAGTGCTAGCTGTGCCACCAGAGACTCTGGGTTCGAGCCCAGGCTCTGTCGCAGCCAGCCGCGACCGGGAGGTCCATGGGACGACGCACAATTGGCCTAGCGTTGTCCGGGTTAGGCCGGTAGGGATATCCTTGTCTCATCGCGCACTAGCAACTTCTGGCACTCAACATGAATGTCAACACATGTAACTGAACTGGTAATATTGCATAATTTGACTGGAAACAAATGATGATGATAGGACTGTTTCATTTTCAATATAAACACAGACACTCACCCCTAGCCCCAACTTTGTCTTTAATTAAAGCAGCTGCTTTGTCGACGCTCTCGTTCTTTTTGACATCCAGGTGGAGGGTGGTGAATCTGCCTGAACAAGCCTTCCTCAGATCTTCCTCTCCCTTCTCTGTGAAGCAGGATGCGATCACACAGAAACCCAGCTCGTCCAGATGTCTGGCCAGTAGGTTGCCGAAACCAGAGTCACACCCCGTGATGTAGACATATTTGTCTCCTTTGCCTGGGACTCTTGGGATCTCCCGGAACCAGCGGTACAGGTAGTAAAACACCACCAGTCCAAGCAGGTACAGAAACATGTCTGGGGACAGGATGAGACAGACAGCCTTTTAATAAGTTGTCTCTAGTTTATTAACATTTTAAGCTAAAGTTTCTGATCTGTTGTGTCAGCCACATTGTATAAAACAGTTTTTTAGATGCTACTGGTTGTATTCATTTGGGATCTATCGCATCCCACAACTGTCCCAGACTATGTTTGGAATATTTATTTCTCACACAGAATTGAATAGTCAACTTTTGTTCTATGGGGGATAGTAGACTGACATAGGCTAGTGATTTTGCTGTTCGTTAGGCCTACTCATCTTGTTGGCTGATGAAAAGTAAATGTGATCAGTTCTTCCAATATCTTCAATATGCAACACGGAATTGGATAAGGATGCACACAGTTGCATCCCCAAACAGTTGCATCCCCAAACAGTTGCATCCCCAATGGGTCTGTTTTAACTTGTAGCCTGTGGATTGCGCAGCACTCGGGGAGAAGGGCACAACACAGCACTCTGGGCTGCAAAATGCATGGATTCTTTAGGGTGCATTACGGCCACAAAGGGGATGCTGCCGTTAAAATCGAGGCATTATCAAGTGCTTGTCAAATTGTGAATGAGCCACTATTGGAGTGTGTACAGATGCAAAAAAACTAAGCAGAGCTCATGCCTTTCAAGCGACTTTTTTCAAATCATCATTAGAGTCTCGTGATGCAGCCTTCCAATAAATTAAAAATCAAAACAAATACCCCAACATTTATAGAACTACTAAAGTTACATTAATAACTTTAAATTAAGCATATAGGACTACCTATTTCTTTGTTAACCGCTCAACACAGAATAGCCGCCGCATGTGCGCACTCCCTCAAATCGTTTGGAAAAAATATTCATATTTTATTCAGCTTTGTTCAATTGTATTCTTCATAATATAAAATAATGCCATTGAATTATAAGCTAATCTTATCTGCTAAATAAACTAGTGTAGCCCACAGCCATTTGGCATAGCCACATCAAGACAACTCAGAGTATGCTATTCTTTTCTTCTGAAATATACTATAATTTTCTTCATATCATGCTTTTTTAGACCTGTTTAAAGTAAATAATGGATTTATTGTGAAAGTCAAGGCTACATTCAGTGGTGTAAAGTACTTAAGTAAAAATACGTTAAAGTACTACTTAAGTTTTTTGGGGTATCTATACTTTCCTATTTTTGATGACTTTTACTTTACTACATTCCTGAATAAAATCATGTACTTTTTACTCCATACATTTTCCTTGACACCCAAAAGTACTCGTTACATTTTTAATGCTTAGCAGGACAGTACAATTGTATAATTCACGCACTTAAGAGAAAATCCCTGGTCATCCCTACTGCTTCTGATCTGACAGACTCACTAAACACAAATGCTTTGTTTCTATATTATGTCTGAGTGTTGGAGTGTACTCCTGGCTATCCGTACATTTAAAAAACAAGATAATCGTGCTATCTGGTTTGCTTAATATAAGGAATTTGAAATTATTTATACTTTTACTTTTGATACTTAAATATATTTTAGCAAATACATTTACTTTTCATACTTAAGTATTTTTAAAACACAAATACTATTTTACTTTACTCAAGTAGGATTGTACTGGGTGACTCACTTTTTCTTGAGTCATTTTCTATTAAGCCCCACCCACCATTCCTCAGTGTACCAAACAAAGTGCTTGGGCCATCACAGCAAGTTACAGAAATATGCACATTACACAATATGCGGTTAGACATACATCAAGTGGAATGATAGGATCTGCCTTTTACAGTTCATCAGTAATATGCGTCTTGTAACAGTAGCTTATAGTAATAACGTTATTGTAGCTATACAGTCCGTAGCTGGAACAGAACAAGGATCAACAGTTATTATGTGCCTGTTTCAACGTGTACTCTTGTGCAGTTGCTCTTTGTAAATTATCCACTACAAAATGAGCCAATCTCTTGCCAAAATGTCCTTAAAACCACAACTAACAAATACTATTGAAAATGTGGTTCAAATAAACTGGAAGGAATCTGTGCAACACTCCTGCATTTCTATTTGAGTGTAATCTCATGTTATATGCAAGTTCTCGGTGTTTCAACTAACACAACATGTGCAGTCAGGGCGTTGACAGAAGTGAAAATCCAATGAAACCATAGCAAATTACTTTTTTACTATTGAAGAAAAAAACACTGCAAGCAGGATTATATAGTGACGAGTTGGCCTAAAGAATGTCCAACTATTGTCATTAATGCCTTTTCATTGATTAAAAAAAATATATTATTCGTGAGAGCTGTCAAACTCTCAATTTCAATAACATGAATGCGCACTGCCCATCACATAATAATAAATATTTGTTCGATAAATTATAATAGATTGCCTATCCTCAACTTCTGCATGTTCAAGAAGACTACAGTCTGGTGGAATATTGAAGTCTTACCAGTCGAAAATGTTCCACGCCAGCGCAACAAAAGTAGCAGTTTTCATAAACTACTCAAGACCAAACTCTGCACAAGGACTCTGCACAAGGACGTCACATGTCTAGTTCTGACCAATCGGAGCCAAGTTATGTTATTAGAATTAATTAGGTCAAAAATGATTTGATTCCACCTCCTTTGACAGGAACTTGAAACCATTTAACATTCTCTTGACTTCAATATGGAAGGAATATGAAATTATTCCTTTATCCATATTTCATCAATGTCTAATAGATGACTTAAAAAAAAAATTTGGCCTACCTATTACATTGCATATTAAATCCCAATATAATTAATACAAATATGATTTTTTACAGAAAATGTGTTTTACATTTTAAAATATGGTTGTCATGGATTATCATTTCAAATATACTGAACAAATATATGAACGAAACATGTAAAGTGTTCATCCCATGTTTCCTGACTTGAAATCAAAGATAACAGAAATGTTTCATATTTACAAAAAGCTAATTTATCTCAAATTTTGTGCACTCATTTGTTTATACTAACTCAATGATCACTAGATGGCGGCAAATATTTGTAGGCTATTGAAAACGGGCGTTATTAATAATGTAAATACTTCCTGCTCATCCTAATTTGAGCCAGTTTGTTACAGCAGGAAAAGGATCCTGCAGCAACAGGAAATGTTCATTATTATGTGGATTATAATTAATGGACATTTTTGGGGGGGTTGATACATTTTTCGTATGGGAAAATCAAGACTCACATTTCATAGTGGAATTTACAATCTTCAGAAGCCTTTTTATACCTCAAATACACTACAAGTTTTACATTTCCTGGAAAGTTCTCCTGCAACAGGGTGCTCAAATTTAGATCCTACATCGGTACATTCATTGACCCCAACCAAAATAATTATCTATCACCTTATCTACCACTCTGTTAATTTCATAAAATAGGTTTTTAATTGACAGATTATGCTACATTAATTGATGAACTACTATAGACATAGTTCTGATCTAGGCAAGCTGTATTAGTAGTCAGTAAACACGACTATCTGCCAATCAATTTTAATAGTCATAGTTTAGCTACAGTAGAGCAAGAACAATGCTTGCAGTGGCCTGTAATGATCTGCAAAGTGAATTGTCATAATGTTGCTATAATAGGCAACACTACTACTTTGGGAGTTAATCATTACGTAACAAACTGTTTGCTTATTTGGGCATGATCCAATGAGCATGTTTCCAGAACCTTTTCTTCACGTGTCAGTAGCCTTCACAAGCGTGTCACAGCCCCAGGGGCACACAGGCCTATTCACCTGCTTCCCAATGGGGAGGGAAAACATACCATTTACAGTTACAATTCACAAACAAAAAGGAAAATTGGTTTGAGTTAAAGTACTACTCATGGAATAAGGTTGTGGGCTCAAATTGGAAGTGCTGTTGCTTGTTAGTAATGGCTTCCCAACCCCATGAAAGCAAGTAAAAGCAACAAAACATCCCAGTTAGGAGAGAACCTGTTATGACAAGACTGCTAAAATGCAAATGCAACAGAAATATAATCATTTCAGACAGATCATATCGGTTTGTTTAGGACTGAAGAGGACAGCAGCCCGGAGGGAGATGACGTGGAAGGTGTTTGACTTAGCTTCAACTCTTGGAAAGTATCCTGTCTCCACACACTGTTTGTGTTCACATGTAGAAGGGTCGATAAACTGTAATTGTCACGTTCTGACCTTTATTTCCTTTGTTTTGTCATTATTTAGTATGGTCAGGGCGTGAGTTGGGTGGGCAGTCTATGTTTGTTTTTCTATGATTTGGGTATTTCTATGTTTCGGCCTAGTATGGTTCTCAATCAGAGGCAGGTGTCATTAGTTGTCTCTGATTGAGAATCATACTTAGGTAGCCTGGGTGTCACTGTGTGTTTGTGGGTGATTGTTCCTGTCTCTGTCTCTGCACCAGATAGGACTGTTTAGGTTTTCCATGTTTACCGTTTTGTAGTGTTCATGTGTACATTTACATATTAAAAGAACCATGGACACTTACCACGCCGCATATTGGTCCTCTGATCCTTTTCGCCTCTCCTCTTCGGAAGAAGAGGAGGAAATCCCTGACAGAAATATCTATAGAGGTCATCAATGTGATATGATGAATGTGTAACACTGAGCCCAATCATCGATGGCTGTCTTATAGATTTTGCCATAGTCTTTGATCACTTAAAAAAAAAATGCTAGAACAGTTCTTTAACAAAAGTAGGCGTACCTCAGATTGTGATGGTGATTGTGACTTAATATCATTACTTGTTATATATTCTTGAAAATGATTAGCTGACGTTCTCATAACATCCATTTAGCCCTAATTTATGAAAAACACATATACCATGAGTGCAATTGCAAGTGTAAAACCCTGATTCCTTTTCATTGCAAGGAGAGCTTTGTAGTAAAGGGTCTGGATTGGTTTTTGTACCATGCTCTCGCATACTCTTTACATAGCTGGATTATCGGCCCCTTGGGCAGTACGAACCGACAGGACACTTACCTCTAAACACGATCGTATGACCCCAAGTTCCAGCCTGGACCTGGCTTGCACGTGGTGCAGAGGGCCTCAGCGTCTTCCAGCCCACAGCCACCCTATCAGTCTACTCTTTACCCACTATCAGTGACCACCTGCCATCTCTACAGACACACATTGGTGGCACCAGGCTGTCAGGTGGACTCGGCTGCACATGTCTTAGTACGGACTGGAGACCATTACTGTACTGTACAATTGGATCGACTATAATGTAAAGAAGCAGAATCCAACAAGGGTTTTAGTGCAAAGAGGAGATAAGTCGTTTTTTATTGGATTTGGGAAACAACAAGTTGGTAGGTATCTCAGTGATAATACAATACATTTCAAATGGGATGTATTTTGGCTTTGTAATTCATTTTTATTATATATCTTTCCTCTTATAAATGTATTGTAGACAGTCCAGGATGCCTGCTGGATCAGTGAAATTACACAGCATCAAAAAGCTGGGAGAAGAAAACAATGGTTTTGATGAAGGTACACCTGCATTAATATGATTATGTTCAATGCATCGTTTTGATGTCATTTTCCTGACATAAACAGTGCTTTCAAAAAGTATAATATTTCTCTATCAATACCTCCTTTGGCGCATTATGTTCAGAAATCCACAGGCTCGAGCGGTCACGCCATCGCAGACGAAAATTCCAAATTGTATCCGTAATGATCGAGGAAACATTTCAAATGTTTTTTTATAATCAATCCTCAGGTTGTTTTTACAATATATAATAGTAATAGTAAAACGCTGCTGGCACCCAGCCATACAATGAAGCGATGTGAACTTTCTCTGTCATTTTTCAAAATAAAAGCCTGAAACTATGTCTAAAGACTGTTCGCTCCAGAACTTTTGTGTAATTTCAGCAAGTAGTTTTGAAAGTAGTGCTTACAAGCCAAAACGGGTCCCTGCTTTTTGTGTACTACATCATCCAATTAGTATATGTTACGTCCTGCAAAAAAAATCACAGTTGTTTGTTGGAATTCGTGTGATATGTTACGAATCCAATTCGTACGATATGTTACGATTTTGTCGTGCTTAAGATCCCAGATTGCATCTTTAACCCTCTATCCCTTTCTCTCTCTCTCCCAGGTATGACAAGAACCTGATCTCAGCTCAGCGTTGGGGCATCAGGAAGGGCCTGATCATGGGCTTCTTCACAGGCTACATGTGTTTTATCATCTTCCTGTGTTAAGCCCTGGGATTTTGGTACGGATCCAGCCTAGTGGTGGACACACAGGAGTACAGCCCGGAACACTGTTACAGGTACTATTTTGTAACCATACAGCCAACCATGAAGTATACTTTATAAAGAGTCCGTAAGTAGTTCAGCTATAGACTGTGAATCAAATTTCTTTGGTTTTTGATTTAATAATAATCACCTCATCTGTCCTGTGTCTTGTCTGTCATCGCAGGTTTTCTTTGGTGTGCTGATAGCAGCCCTGAACTTAGGGCAGGCATCTCCATGTCTGGAGGCATTTGCTGCAGGAAGAGAAGTTGCTACCATCATCTTTGAGACCATCGACAAGGTGGGAATCTCAACATTGTTGGAGAATTTCATTGAGCGTTCAATTTACTTTGTGTGCACGCACACTTTAAACAGCCCTGGTGGTTAATACTGCCATTTGTCTGGCTGTGTCACTGCGCCTAGGGGTCGGACATCGACTGCCTCTCAGAAGCAGGGTACAAACTGGACAAGGTCAAAGGGGACATTGAGTTCCATAACGTCACCTTTTCACTACCCATCCAGACCCGAAGTAATATAACGACGACATGCATCTGATTATTGTGTCGCATGGCGATCGTGGAATATTTCCGTAAAGATGCAGTCTGTAATTTGTTTTGTGCCGTGTCAGATCCTGGACCAGCTGAGTGTAGCAGTGAATTCTGGCTAGACGACCGCCTTTGTGAGGCCCAGTGGAGCGAGTAAGAGTACTGCCGTGCAGCTCATCCAACGATTCTACGACCCGAAGGAGGGCATGGTAAGTTATCTTCCATTACATAAACTCAGAAAAAAAAGAAATGTCCCTTTTTCAGGACCCTGTCTTTCAAAGATAATTAGTAAAAATCCAAATAACTTCACAGATCTTCATTGTAAAGTTTTAAAAACTGTTTCCCATGTTTGTTCAATGAACCATAAACAATGAATGAACATGCACCTGTGGAATGGTCGTTAAGACACTAACTGCTTACAGACTGTAGGCAATTAAGGTCACAGTTATGAAAACATAGGACACTAAAAAGGCATTTCTACGGACTCTGAAAAACACCAGAAGAAAGATGCCCAGGGTCCCTGCTCAGGGTCCCTGAACGTGCCTTAGGCATTCAGCAAGGAGGCATGAGGACTGCAGATGTGGCCAGGGCAATAAATGGCAATGTCCGTACTGTGAGATGCCTAAGACAGCACTACAGAGAGACAGGACGGACAGCTGATCTGACTCGCAGTGGCATACCACGTGTAACAACACCTGCAGAGGATTGGTACATCCAAACATCACACCTGCGGGACAGGTACAGGATGGCAACAACAATTGCCAGTGTTACACCAGGAACGCACAACCCTCCATCAGTGCTCAGACTGTCTGTGATAGGCCGAGAGAGGCTGGCCTGAGGGCTTGTAGGCCTGTTGTAAGGCAGGTCCTCACCAGACATCACCGGCAACAATGTCGCCTATAGGCACAAACCCACCGTCGCTGGACCATACAGGACTGGCACAAAGTGCTCTTCACTGACGAGTCAGGGTTTTGTCTCACCAGGGGTGATGGTCGGATTCACATTTATCGTCGAAGGAATGAGTGTTACACCGAGGCCTGTGCTCTGGAGCGGGATCGAGGTGGAGGGTCCGTCATGGTCTGGGACGGTGTGTCACAGCATCATCGGACTGAGCTTGTTGTCATTGCAGGCAATCTCAGTGCTGTGCGTTACAGGGAAGACATCCTCCTTCCTCATGTGGTACCCTTCCTGCAGGCTCATCTTGACATGACCCTCCAGCATGACAATGCCACCAGCCATACTGCTCGTTCTGTGCGTGATTTCCTGCATGACAGGAATGTCAGTTCTGCCATGGCCAGTGAAGAGCCCGGAGCCCGGTAACATCTCACAGCAAGAACTGGCAAATCTGGTGCAGTCCATGTGGAGGAGATGCACTGCAGTACTTAATCCAGCTGTTGGCCACACCAGATACTGACTGTTACTTTTGATGTTAGTCACATGTGTGTGGAACTTGTTCTGTTTATGTCTCAGTTGTTGAATCTTGTTATGTTCATACAAATATTTACACATGTTAAGTTTGCTGAAAATAAACTCAGTTGACAATGCCGAGTTTATATTTAACGTGATGTAACACATTAGTAAAATAATGCTACCTCTATCAATACAAAAGTGCACTTCCACTAAAGTGTATCATTGAGAGAGTCTTTAGAGGAAATAGTGTAGAGACATTTGAAATATCCCATTTTTCTCCCTCCCTCCCATCCTCTCTTTCTCCTTGTTTATGCCTTGTCTCAGGTGACCTTGGATGGCCATGACATCAGAGGCCTGAACATCCAATGGCTACGTTCGTTGATGGGCATCGTGGAGCAGGAGCCCGTGCTGTTCGCCACAACCATCGGCGAGAATGTCCGCTACGGTCATCATCCATGCTGGAGGACATCATCCATGCCACCAAAGAGGCTAATGCCTACAACTTTATATTGGGCCTACCACAGGTGAGGTTGACATCATTTAGCGTGCTACACACTGAGGGCTAGTGTAACTGGTGTGAAATGGCTAGGTAAATTTGACACGCTGTTGGGAGAGGGCAGAGGTCAGATGAGCGGCGGTCAGAAGCAGCGTATCGCCATCGCCCGGGCCCTGGTCAGGAACCCCCGGATCCTACTGCTGGACATGGCCACCTCCACTCTGGACAATGAGAGTGAGGCTGTGGTACAGGAGGCTCTGGACAAAGTGGGTGGATGCGTCCCAAATAGCACCCTCTTCCCTAAATAAAGCAGGAAGTGACCAGGAAGTGTCTCTGCTAGGATCAATTAATTAGAGTAATAATAGTTAGGATAACTCTGATAACTCTGATAACTCTCCGTGCTTCTACACCTGCATTGCTTGCTGTTTGGGGTTTTAGGCTGGGTTTCTGTACAGCACTTTGAGATATCAGCTGATGTACGAAGGGCTATATAAATAAATTTGATTTGATTTGATTTGATGATAGATTGTGTTTTCGTATCATCTTTCATACAACAGGATCAGACCTAAGTACATGACAAATGGTAGAAAAACAACCATGAAAATAACCATATTTACAGTAGCCAGGTAGGATAACGGTCTCGTGTTTATCTTCTATAAGGTACGCAATGGCCACACCACCATCTCCATAGCCCATCATCTGTCCACCATTAAGAACGCGGACGTGATCGTGGGCTACGAGCATGGGCGGGCGGTGGAGAGGGGCAAGCATGATGAGCTGCTGGAGAGGAAGGGTGTTTACTTCACTCTGGTCACCCTACAAAGCCAAGGAGACAAGACTGGAAGGCCAGATAGAGTAGGTCCCTATGAGATCAATGCATCCCCATCCTCTGCCAAAATTCTAAAGTTGACTTGAACGCACTTTTGTCAACATAAAAAGTATTAAGAACATTTTTAACAAAACATTTCTTCTAACATTTTGTGTAATAACCTCCCTCCTTTTGCCTGTGTCAGTGCGGGCAACGACGAGCCAGAGCAGAAGAATCTATCCAGGGAGATGGAGATGTTGGTGCGTACCTTATAGAAGATACAGGGCCAGTCTCAGGAACTGTAGAACTACATATCTCATGATGCACTTCACATCCTTTTCACAAGGCCTCACTCACATCTGGTTTCATTGTAATCCGACACACATCTGGGTGAAGCATGGCAGACATTTTGTGCCAGAATACTGACTGATGATGCCATTTTGTATCTTGGTAGTGCATTGACATGTGCAGAGCCTCTATCAGGAAGAGGACCCGCTCACAGCTGTCTAACCTCATTCCAGAAGCAGAATCCTTTGTATCTCAGGCAGATGCGGGCAAGGTCTGTGTGTGTGTGTGTGTGTGTGTGTGTGTGTGTGTGTGTGTGTGTGTGTGTGTGTGTGTGTGTGTGTGTGTGTGTGTGTGTGTGTGAAGGAGGTTGGTATGGAAGTCATCAACAGGGTTAAACGGGGGTTACTTACTACTTACCCTTTCCAGGTAATCTACAGTTTACACGTGTGCATTTGTTAGATATGTATCCACAGTCCATACACATGTGTATGTGTCCAGAGTGCCTTTGTAGAGGAGGTGGAGGAGCATGTTGAGCCTGCTCCAGTGACCAGGATCCTGAAGTACAATGCCCCTGAATGGCCCTACATGCTGTTTGGAACCATCGGAGCTGCTGTCAACGGGGGAGTCAACCCAGTGTACTCCCTGCTCTTCAGTCAGATTCTGGCGGTAAGGTGGAGGGGTGGAGTATTAACCAAGACCGTCTTCATTGAATATCGGTTCATTAACTTAGTAAGTGTATGTGTGTGTGTGTGTATTCCTCAAATCAATCAAATTTGATTTGTCACATACACATGGTTAGCAGATGTTGATGTGAGTGTAGCGAAATGCTTGTGCTAGTTCCGACAGTGCAGTAATAACCAACGAGTAATCTAACCTAACAATTTCACAACAGCTACCTTATACACACAAGTGTAAAGGGATGAAGAATATGTACATAAAGATATATGAATGAGTGATGGTACAGAACGGCATAGGCAAGATGCAGTAGATGGTATCGAGTACAGTATATACATATGAGATGAGTAATTTAGGGTATGTAAACATTACATTAAGTGACATTGTTTAAAGTGGCTATTCAAACATTTTTTTACATGTATGGCAGCAGCCACTCAATGTTAGTGGTGGCTGTTTAACAGTCTGATGGCCTTGAGATAGAAGCTGTTTTTCAGTCTCTCGGTCCCTGCTTTGAATCACCTGTACTGACCTCGCCTTCTGGATGATAGCGGGGTGAACAGGCAGTGGCACGGGTGGTTGTTGTCCTTGATGATCTTTATGGCCTTCCTGTGACATCTGGTGGTGTAGGTGTCCTGGAGGGCAGGTAGTTTGCCCCCGGTGATGCGTTGTGCAGACCTCATTACCCTCTGGAGAGCCTTACGGTTGTGGGCGGAGCAGTTGCCGTACCAGGCAGTGATACAGCCCGACAGGATGCTCTCAATTGTGCATCTGTAAAAGTTTGTGAGTGCTTTTGGTGACAAGCCGAATTTCTTCAGCCTCCTGAGGTTGAAGAGGCGCTGATGCGCATTCTTCACCACGCTGTCTGTGTGGGTGGACCATTTCAGTTTGTCCGTGATGTGTACGCCAAGGAACTTAAAACTTACTACCCTCTCCACCACTGTCCCGTTGATGTGGATAGGGGGGTGCTCCCTCTGTTGTTTCCTGAAGTCTACGATCATCTCCTTTGTTTTGTTGACGTTGAGTGTGAGGCTATTGTCCTGACACCACACTCCGGGGGTCCTCACCTCCTCCCTGTAGGCCGTCTCGTCGTTGTTGGTAATCAAGCCTACCACTGTAGTGTCGTCTGCAAACTTGATGATTGAGTTCAAACTTGATGATTGAGTTGGAGGCGTGCATGGCCACGCAGTCGTGGGTGAACAGGAGAGTGCTCAGAACGCACCCTTGTGGTGCCCCAGTGTTGAGGATCAGCGGGGTGGAGATGTTGTTACCTACCCTCACCACCTGGGGGCGGCCCGTCAGAAAGTCCAGTACCCAGTTGCACAGGGCGGGGTCGAGACCCAGGGTCTCGAGCTTGATGACGAGTTTGGAGGGTACTATAGTGTTAAATCCTGAGCTGTAGTCGATGAACAGCATTCTCACATAGGTATTCCTCTTGTCCAGATGGGTTAGGGCAGTGTGCAGTGTGGTTGCGATTGTGTCATCTGTGGACCTATTGGGGTGGTAAGCAAATTGGAGTGGGTCTAGGGTGTCAGGTAGGGTGGAGGTGATATGGTCCTTGACTAGTCTCTCAAAGCACTTCATGATGACGGAAGTGAGTGCTACGGGGCGGTAGTCTTTTAGCTCAGTTACCTTAGCTTTCTTGGGAACAGGAACAATGGTGGCCATCTTGAAGCATGTGGGAACAGCAGACTGGGATAAGGACTGATTGAATATGTCCGTAAACACACCAGCCAGCTTGTCTGTGCATGCTCTGAGGACACGGCTGGGGATGCCGTCTGGGCCTGCAGCCTTGCGAGGGTTAACACGTTTAAATGTTTTACTCACGTCGGCTGCAGTGAAGGAGAGTCTGCAGGTTTGGTAGCGGGCCGTGTCAGTGGCACTGTATTGTCCTCAAAGCGAGCAAAGAAGTTGTTTAGTCTGTCTGGGAGCAAGACATCCTGGTCCGCGAAGGGGCTGGTTTCTTTTTGTAATCCGTGATTGACTGTAGACCCTGCCACATACCTCTTGTGTCTAAGCCATTGAATTGCGACTCTACTTTGTCTCTATACTGATGCTTAGCTTGTTTGATTGCTTCGCGGAGGGAATAGCTACACTGTTTGTATTCGGTCATGTTTCCGGTCACCTTGCCCTGTTTAAAAGCAGTGGTTCGCTCTTTCAGTTTCACGCGAATGCTGCCATCAATTCACGGTTTCTGGTTGGGGAATGTTTTAATAGTTGCTGTGTTGCTAATGTTGCTAATGAACTCGCTCACCGAATCAGCGTATTCATCAATGTTGTTGTTTGACACAATGCGGAACATAACCCAATCCACGTGATCGAAGCAATCTAGAAGCGTGGAATCAGATTGGTCGGACCAGCGCTGAACAGACCTGAGAGCGGGAGCTTCCTGTTTTAGTTTCTGTCTATAGGCTGGAAGCAACAAAATGGAGTCGTGGTCAGCTTTTCCGAAAGAGGGTGGGAGAGGGCCTTATATGCGTCGCGGAAGTTAGAATAACAATGATCCAGGGTTTTACCAGCCCTGGTAGCTCAATCGATATGCTGATATAATTTAAGGAGTCTTGTTTTCAGATTAGCCTTGTTAAAATCCCCAGCTACAATGAATGCAGCCTCAGGATATGTGGTTTCCAGTTTACATAGAGTGAAATAAAGTTTGTTCAGGGTCTTCGATGTGTCTGCTTGGGGGGGAATAGATGCGGCTGTGATTATGATCGAAGAGAATTCTCTTGGTAGATAATGTTGTCTACATTTGATTGTGAGGAATACTAAGTCAGGTGAACAGAAGGACTTGAGTTCATGTGTGTTGTTATGATCACATCACGTCTCGTTAATCATAAGGCATACCCCCCCGCCCCTCTTATTACCAGAAAGATGCTTGTTTCTGTCAGCGGGATGCGTGAAGAAACCAGCTGGCAGTACCGACTCCAATGATTTCATCAACCTTGTTGTCAAGAGACTGGACATTGGCGAGGAGAATGCTAGGGAGTGGTGCGCAATGTGCCCGTCTCCGGAGCCTGACCAGAAGACCGCTTCGTCTTCCCCTTTTACGGCATCGTTGTATTGGTTCGCCGGCTGGGATCCGATCCATTCTCCCGGGTGGTGGGAAACACACAGGATCCGCTTCGGGAAAGTCGTATTCCTGGTCGTAATGATGGTGAGTTGACGTTGCTCTTATATCCAGTAGTTCCTCCCGACTGTATGTAATAAAACCTAAGATTACTTGGGGTACCAATGTAATAAATAACACGTAAAAAAAGAAAAATACTGCATAGTTTCCTAGGAACGCGAAGCGAGGCGACCATCTCTGTCGGCGCGGGAAGTGGAATGGTTGGTTCCTGTAGACATTCTCCATACCAGACCCAGAGGCTCAGAGGTGGGAGATCAATGGTATCTGCATGTTCTTTGTGCTGGTCGGAGTGACCTCCTTCATCACCCATATGCTCCAAGTACATGTCCCTCCCTCCCTCCCTCCCTCCCTCCCTCCCTCCCTCCCTCCCTCCCTCCCTCCCTCCCTCCCTCCCTCCCTCCCTCCCTCCCTCCCTCCCTCCCTCCCTCCCTCCCTCCCTCCCTCCCTCCCTCCCTCCCTCCCTCCCTCCCTCCATGCTCACCTTTCTTTAATGTTACTTGTTCTAAAATACATATTTAATCTTCACATCAACCGGATCCTTTCTCCCGCTTCTCTAAACTCTGTGAAAAGAGAAGCCTATTTCATCTGTCTTTTTGTCATTCATTTCCCTTAACCTGATCAGATGGTGTCGGTGTCTGCCCCAGGGCTATGCCTTCTCTAAGTTTGGGGAGCTGCTGACAAGGCACTTGAGGAGGATGAGTTTCCACGCCATGTTGGGTCAGGAGGTGGGCTGGTTTGATGACCACAGGAACAGCCCTGGGGCTCTGACCACACAGGTCCAAGGGGTCAGTCCCTGGCTCTTTCCGGAGGCTTCCAGGCTAAGATGCTCACTGGCTTCGCCAAGCAGGAGAAACAGGCCGTGGAGGATGCAGGACGGGTAGCCTACAGTACTCCACCGTACTCCACCGTACTCCACCGACTCACTGACCAGGGCTGTTTGTAACACAGGCTGGAGTCACATAGTGCTACTGTGACTGGAAGTGAATTGTCACTAACTTCTCACATGAGTTATCAACACGTTATCAACATGTTTCTCGAAAGCTTCTGATAGGGTCGTTCAAGCAAAGTCACTACCACAGAACTTCCGTTGTGTCATATTGTAAGATATTTCAGCCTGTAGCTATTGTACTTGTCTGTTATAGACATCAGGTGCGCGCTTCCTGAAACCTTGTCACAGGAAACCCACTGGAGGTCTTACCTTACAGTGTGTTAGATATCATGCGTAGAGTTCCTGTACTGTATACAGTTCCTACTTCCTATTCTAGACTTACACGGTGGTAGTGGTGGGTGGTTGCGACATCTCTGTGGTATCTTTTGTAGATCTCTGGCGAGGCCCTGAACAACATCCGCACCATCACCTTTGTTAACTGGGGAAGGAACAGAGCTTTGTGGAGATGTACAAGGCTCACCTGGAGGCTCCATACCAGGCCGCCAAGCAGAAGGCCAACGTGTACGGCACCTGCTACGTTTTCGCCCATTGTGTTGTCTTCATGTCCAACAGCGCCTCCTACAGGTTTGGAGGGTACCTGGTGCGCCAGGAGGGCCTCCACTACAGCCTGGTCTTCAGGTGAGAGAAACTGTCTGCCTGTCTGCCTGTCTGTCTACTTCATAAACAGACCATGAAATCACATTGTCCAATATGTATTCCACTACCTACACCACCTTTGTTAATTCCTATATATTAACTTGACTAAACCACATTGTCTCTCTGTGATTGGTTCAGAGTGATCTCAGCCATAGTGACAAGTGGCACAGCGCTGGGCCGAGCCTCTACCTACACCCCCAGACTACGCCGAGGCCAAGATCTCAGCTGCCCGCTTCTTCCAGCTCCTTGACCGCGTGCCAAAGATCAGCGTCTACAGCAACGAGGGGGACAAATGGGTACATGTCGCTCAAGCGCACACAAACACACACTCATTCTCTCTCTCTTGCTCACGCCCCCTCTCTCTCTCTTGCTCACGCCCCTCTCTCTCTCTCTCGTCCAGCCTGATTTCAGCGGGAACTTAGAGTTCATTGACTGTAAGTTCACGTACCCAACCCGGCCAGACATCCAGGTGCTGAACTGCCTCAACGTGTCGGTAAAGCCCGGGCCAAACACTGGCCTTCGTGGGCAGCAGCGGCTGTGGGAAGAGCACCAGCGTCCAGCTACTGGACAGATTCTATGACCCCGAACAGGGCAAAGTGGTGAGTCCTCAGTTTCTCTCAGCAGCACGCAATATCCCCATATATGTCTCTAGAGGTATAAGGACTGTAAGAGGGTGGGGGTATCCTGGGAGCTGGATTAGTTCACAGGATAGTTGACTGGATTTTCCATGTTGCATTTGCAGATTATTGATGGCCACGTACCTGCGCTCCAAGATCGACATCGTATCCCAGGAGCCCATTCTGTTTGACTGCAGCATCGGAGACAACCTGCGTGAAGTCAGCCTGAATGACATCATCTCCGCATCCAAGAAAGCCCAACTCCACGACTTTGTCATGACGTTACCTGAGGTAATGCTGCTGTCAGTGTACTGACTTAAAACAGCACTGACATTGTACAAACTTAAAACAAGACTTAAAACAACACTGTCAGCGTAGTAACTTAAAACAATACTGTCATTGCAAATGAAGTTTGTAGCACCATTAGGAAGGAAACGCCAACGATTTAGATGTGTCATTTAAATCAAGTCACTCTAACATCTTTGTTTCTATCAAAGATACCCGCACACTAAGATCCAAATACAAATGTCCAGTTTCTGTGCCAAACTTCTAGTCACAAGAACTCTGTCAGAGTATAACCGGCATCTATAGCCCTTTGTTTGACACAGTAGTCTTTTAAAGTTTTAATTTCCCCCTTTAGAAATATGACACCAACGTGGGTTCCCAGGGCTCCCAGCTCTCTAGGAGACAGAAGCAGCGCATAGCAATCGCCAGGGGGATTATCCGCGACCCTAAGATCCTGCTACCGGACGAAGCCACTTCAGCCCTGGACACGGAGAGCGAGAAGGTAATGTCTCCATGACAACCGCCTGTCATCATCACGAGCAGTAGAAGAAGTCCTGAACCTGATGAGGATAGACTGAAATTTATACAGATAGCTTTATTACAGATAGCTATTTCAAATGGCTTTAGAATTGGTACGAGGCAAGGCAAGCATGCAATTTGCCTGTGCCTTAGGTCCATTGTATGAGGCAGAGGCAGTAATCAAGTAATCATGGTGAGTCATGGGTGATTGTGAAATCAGCTCAAAGCTTTGTGTGTGTGTGTGTGTGTGTGTGTTGTGACGGCCCTGAACCGTCTCAGTGCTTCTCCTTCCAATAGGGCGCTTTCCCTTTAATTCCCAATTAAATAGCCAGCATTAGCTGCGCAAAAGTGGGGTTGTGATGGAGACGTGAATGAGGATGTGTTCAACCCGTCTCTATTCCGTTTGTTTTGTAGCCTAATAGAGTTTACCCAGGATCGGATCCACTCTTTGCGTCCGTGGACTACACCTCTCCGTTCTTCGTGGCCTTTCTCCGCTGGAGATCTATTGGCGGATTGGATTGTTTGACTGACCTACTGACTACAACCTTTTTGTATACGGTATTTCATTTGATTTGATGTGATGTATACGGTGATGATTTATGTAGTTAGTTGTAGTTGAGGACTTAGTAAGAGTTGATACGCTTTAAAGTTCTGTGGTAAAATAATTGTTATATTGATTGTATGATTAATTAATACTGGGTTTACGCTACACTAAATGAACGGACAAACATTGCGTGACAAAGGTCACTTGAGTTCCCTGAACTCCTTTACCGGGCTGGACTCTTTTTAGGCCCGAGGTACAGGACATTTCTGGAGGAACCAGAACTCATTGTGTTATTATTATATGTGTGTGTAATCATTGATGTTGCTAATACAACCCACGCAAAAGAATATAGTTGTTTTTGAAGTTCTTTCCAATGTTTTAAGGGTTTATGAAAAGTTTATTTCCATCCTGACTTTTACATAAGTCCTTTGTATTGGTGTAGACTTGACGGACCAGATGGGACTCATTCCCTCCCAAACCAAAAGGAGAAACCAATGTTTTCTCTGGTAGGCACAACCTACCTTGCACCCCTATAAATAATAACCTCAAGTCAAAACCGTTAGTGTGTGTGTGTGTGTGTGTGTGTGTGTGTGTGTGTGTGTGTGTGTGTGTGTGTGTGTGTGTGTGTGTGTGTGTGTGCACACTACAGACGGTGCAAGAGGCGCTGGATAACGCGAGGGAGGGCCGAACCTGTATGGTGTTCGCCCACCGTCTCTCCACCATCCAGAATTCTGACATCATCGCTGTTATGTCCAGGGGCTTCGTCATCGAACAGGGTCCACATGGGTCCACAAACTTGTCACCACCGGTGCACCAAACTCCTCAGGGTTATAGGAGCCAAACCAGGAAATGCCTGTTCAGGTCATCATGCCGGGTCAAATAGTATTTATTCTGCAGAAGGGATCAACCGTCACACATTCTTCAGTGTTAATTGGTCATGTGTATTTATTTGTTGTCGTTACATGTAAACAGTATGTCTGAGAATATTGTAGGTCTGAGTGGCTACCTTTTAATCTTTGAGTTTTAACTTTTTTTGTAATTAACTGTATTGCATAAGAATAAAATGAATCCAAATATCTACATTAAGGGTATAAAGTAACTGTTTACGGTTGTCGACTGGTTGTACTGTTTACCATTATACATTTACGATTTAAAATGTTTGGGATTTTAAATGGAACCTTTTATTCTTAAATCCAATATGGTGCATTTAAATTGCCTACAGACCATAATACATTCTACAAAAGTTGATTTTCCTAAGTCAAAGGTTAAGATAACAGACTCATTGAAGAGCCTGGGACAGACTAGTACTGCAGACTAGTACTACAGTATTCCCTACACCAGGTCTTTCTGATACTTCCATGACTGACACCGTGACACCCTGACCTGACACCAGGATGAGATTTGCTGCGTCCATCCATCAGCGGTAATGTGTGATCACACCGCTCTGACCTTATGGAATGGAGTCTTCATCAGTGCATCCCAGATTCCCAGCACCCAGACAAGGGGTGAATTAGTATGCGGGTGAAGCAATATAATCTCTCTTGGCTTTCTGCTCACAATCTTACCGCTTAGAGGACACTGTTTGACTTTGTGCCATGTAGCGTCAATACAACATTGATTGATAACGGAGAGCCGGTATCCTGGAACCAAGTGTTGTGGTGAGTGTCTGGGTCTCTGTTGACTTAGTGGGTGAGAAGTGGGGCTAACGTGCTCTAATAAGTCTTGCCCAGTATTGCCCAGTGCGGAAGTGCTGAATTTGAGCCACTTGTGTGTTTTCAATCTCAAGCCGTTAACCTCCACGATGTCATCCACTCCTAAAGATGAGTCCTCAACCTCCACGATGTCATCCACTCCTAAAGATGAGTCATCAACCTCCACGATGTCATCCACTCCTAAAGATGACTCAACCTTGTCATGACTGTCCTGATCAACCCCAACAGAGGAGGAGAGATCTAGGGGTCTGAAGATGTGGGGGGTTTTATGACCCCTCACGCCCCTGGTAAATCTCAGGCCACAGACAAATTCCTTTGTCCTGTTACTATGGAGAACCAGCCTCAGAACATTAAACATGAAATAAAGGGACTTTGGAACAATGGTTTCCGTCAGCCGCAATGGTGGTCATGATGATGGGGGGACTATGAACATGTATGTCATTTTTGTTTTGTTATTAAAGGTTAATAGATGACGTTATTACGAAAACATTGTAACGTCAACAGTTTACCTAGTATATGTTTGATGTTTATACGTTTGTACGTTTTATATACGTTTTATATGTTTGTACGTTTTTATATACGTTTTATATGTTTGTACGTTTGTACGTTTTATATGTTTGTACGTTTACGTTTTATATACGTTTTATATGTTTGTACGTTTTATATACGTTTTATATGTTTGTACGTTTTATATACGTTTTATATGTTTGTACGTTTTATATACGTTTTATATGTTTGTACGTTTACGTTTTATATCCGTTTTATATGTTTGTACGTTTTATATCCGTTTTATATGTTTGTACGTTTTATATCCGTTTTATATGTTTGTACGTTTTATATACGTTTTATATGTTTGTACGTTTGTACGTTTTATATGTTTGTACGTTTTATATGTTTGTACGTTTTATATACGTTTTATATGTTTGTACGTTTTATATACGTTTTATATGTTTGTACGTTTGTACGTTTTATATGTTTGTACGTTTTATATAAGTTTTATATGTTTGTACGTTTTATATACGTTTTATATGTTTGTACGTTTTATATGTTTGTACGTTTTATATGTTTGTACGTTTACGTTTTATATGTTTGTACGTTTTATATGTTTGTACGTTTTATATGTTTGTACGTTTACGTTTTATATGTTTGTACGTTTACGTTTTATATGTTTGTACGTTTACGTTTTATATGTTTGTACGTTTACGTTTTATATACGTTTTATATGTTTGTACGTTTTATATGTTTGTACGTTTTATATGTTTGTACGTTTACGTTTTATATACGTTTTATATGTTTGTACGTTTTATATACGTTTTATATGTTTGTACGTTTGTACGTTTTATATACGTTTTATATGTTTGTACGTTTTATATACGTTTTATATGTTTGTACGTTTTATATACGTTTTATATGTTTGTACGTTTTATATACGTTTTATATGTTTGTACGTTTTATATGTTTGTACGTTTGTACGTTTTATATACGTTTTATATGTTTGTACGTTTTATATACGTTTTATATGTTTGTACGTTTTATATACATTTTATATGTTTGTACGTTTTATATACGTTTTATATGTTTGTACGTTTTATATACGTTTTATATACGTTTTATATGTTTGTACGTTTTATATACGTTTTATGTACGTTTTATATGTTTGTACGTTTTATATACGTTTTATATGTTTGTACGTTTTATATGTATGTACGTTTTATATGTATGTACGTTTTATATGTTTGTACGTTTTATATATTTGTACGTTTTATATGTTTGTACGTTTTATATATTTGTACGTTTTATATGTATGTACGTTTTATATGTATATACGTTTTATATGTATGTACGTTTTATATGTTTGTACGTTTTATATGTATATACGTTTTATATGTATGTACGTTTTATATGTTTGTACGTTTTATATGTTTGTACGTTTTATATGTTTGTACGTTTACGTTTTATATGTATGTACGTTTTATATGTATATACGTTTTATATGTTTGTACGTTTTATATGTTTGTACGTTTTATATGTATATACGTTTTATATGTATGTACGTTTTATATGTATGTACGTTTTATATGTATGTACGTTTTATATGTATGTACGTTTTATATGTATATACGTTTTATATGTTTGTACGTTTTATATGTATGTACGTTTTATATGTATATACGTTTTATATGTATGTACGTTTTATATGTTTGTACGTTTTATATGTATATACGTTTTATATGTATGTACGTTTTATATGTTTGTACGTTTTATATGTTTGTACGTTTTATATGTTTGTACGTTTACGTTTTATATGTATGTACGTTTTATATGTATATACGTTTTATATGTTTGTACGTTTTATATGTTTGTACGTTTTATATGTATATACGTTTTATATGTATGTACGTTTTATATGTATGTACGTTTTATATGTATGTACGTTTTATATGTATGTACGTTTTATATGTATATACGTTTTATATGTTTGTACGTTTTATATGTATGTACGTTTTATATGTATATACGTTTTATATGTATGTACGTTTTATATGTATGTACGTTTTATATGTATATACGTTTTATATGTATGTACGTTTTATATGTATGTACGTTTTATATGTATGTACGTTTTATATGTATGTACGTTTTATATGTATGTACGTTTATATGTATGTACGTTTTATATGTATGTACGTTTTATATGTATGTACGTTTTATATGTATGTACGTTTTATATGTTTGTACGTTTTATATGTATGTACGTTTTATATATTTGTACGTTTTATATGTATGTACGTTTTATATATTTGTACGTTTTATATGTATATACGTTTTATATGTTTGTACGTTTTATATGTTTGTACGTTTTATATATTTGTACGTTTTATATGTATGTACGTTTTATATGTATATACGTTTTATATGTATGTACGTTTTATATGTATGTACGTTTTATATGTTTGTACGTTTTATATGTATGTACGTTTTATATGTTTGTACGTTTTATATGTATATACGTTTTATATGTATGTACGTTTTATATGTTTGTACGTTTTATATGTTTGTACGTTTTATATGTTTGTACGTTTTATATGTTTGTACGTTTACGTTTTATATGTTTGTACGTTTTATATGTATATACGTTTTATATGTATGTACGTTTTATATGTTTGTACGTTTTATATGTTTGTACGTTTTATATGTTTGTACGTTTACGTTTTATATGTTTGTACGTTTTATATGTTTGTACGTTTACGTTTTATATGTTTGTACGTTTACGTTTTATATGTTTGTACGTTTACGTTTTATATGTTTGTACGTTTACGTTTTATATACGTTTTATATGTTTGTACGTTTTATATACGTTTTATATGTTTGTACGTTTTATATACGTTTTATATGTTTGTACGTTTTATATACGTTTTATATGTTTGTACATTTGTACGTTTTATATGTTTGTACGTTTGTACGTTTTATATACGTTTTATATGTTTGTACGTTTGTACGTTTTATATACGTTTTATATGTTTGTACGTTTGTACGTTTTATATACGTTTTATATGTTTGTACGTTTGTACGTTTTATATGTTTGTACGTTTTATATGTTTGTACGTTTGTACGTTTTATATACGTTTTATATGTTTGTACGTTTGTACGTTTTATATACGTTTTATATGTTTGTACGTTTGTACGTTGTATGGAAAATGTTCAAATCAAAGAGAATGTTTTGGTAAAGATGAAATGTGAAGTTGTCTAAAATTGATAGGAGTCAAATCTAGACCTTGCCCATAACTTGGTACGCCTAGAGAATTGCCCTAAAGGCGGTAGCGCTAGTCTCTACTCCCCATCGAATCGTGGTATATACACTGTTTCATTCCTATGCTGAGCTACAGAGCTGTCTGTCCTCAGAAGAGCCCTTCCAGAGCAAGGGCGAGGGAACAGACTCGGAAGCCAAAAGGACACTTGCATTGTGAGGACGACCAGAGAGTTACGCCTGAGAAGTGCGTCATTGAGCAGCCTGAACGGTCCACACGGAGAATCCACGGAGACCTTCCCCATGTAATTACATCATTATATTCTGATCCATAAGAGCGGCAGTTTGGGGCAAGGCTAGGGTTAGAATAGCATAGCTGACAAATTCACCCAAATGTATATTTCTCTAATGGACTCCTATATACGGTCTCTGTCCTACTCGTCCTATTCTGTTTCTCTCATTCTAGTCCTATACTGTCTCTGTCCTACTAGTCCTATATTGTCTCTGTCCTACTAGTCCTATACTGTCTCTGTCCTACTCGTCCTATACTGTCTCTGTCCTACTAGTCCTATATTGTCTCTCATTCTAGTCCTATACGGTCTCTGTCCTACTGGTCCTATACTGTCTCTGTGCTACTAGTCCTATACTGTCTCTGTCCTCGTCCTATACTGTCTCTGTCCTACTCGTCCTATTCTGTTTCTCTCATTCTAGTCCTATATCGCCTCTGTCCTACTAGTCCTATATTGTCTCTGTCCTACTAGTCCTATATTGTCTCTGTCCTACTTGTCCTATACTGTCTCTGTCCTACTAGTCCTATACTGTCTCTGTCCTACTAGTCCTATATTGTCTCTGTCCTACTAGTCCTATATTGTCTCTGTCCTACCAGTCCTATACTGTCTCTGTCCTACCAGTCCTATACTGTCTCTGTCCTACTAGTCCTATACTGTCTCTGTCCTACTAGTCCTATACTGTCTCTGTCCTACTAGTCCTATACTTTCTCTGTCCTACTAGTCCTATACTGTCTGTCCTACTAGTCCTATACTGTCTCTCCTACTACTCCTATACTGTCTCTCCTACTACTCCTATACTGTCTCTGTCCTACTATTCCTATATTGTCGCTGTCCTATATTGTCTCTGTCCTACTAGTCCTATACGGTCTCTCCTACTAGTCCTATACTGTCTCTGTCCTACTAGTCCTATATTGTCTCTGTCAAACTAAGCCTATACTGTCTCCTACTAGTCATTTACTGTCTCCTTCTAGTCCTATACTGGCTCTGTCAAACTAAGCCTATACTGTCTCCTACTAGTCCAATACTGTTTCCTACTAGTCCTGTGCTGCCTCTCTTATTCTAGTCATTTACTGTCTCCTTCTAGTCCTATACTGGCTCTCCTTCTAGTCCTACACTGTCTCTACTAGTCCTATACTGGCTCTCCTTCTAGTCCTACACTGCCTCTACTAGTCCTATACTGGCTCTCCTTCTAGTCCTATACTGTCTTTCCTACTAGTCCTACACTGTCTTTCCTACTAGTCCTTTACTGTCTCTGTCCAATTAGTCATTTACTGTCTCTGTCCTACTAGTCCAATACTGTCTGTCTCATTCTAGTCCTATACTGTCCTACTGGTTCTATACTGTCTCCTACTAGTCCGATACTGTGTCTCTCCTATTAGTCCTTTACTGTCTCTGTCCTACTAGTCCTATACTGTCCGTCTCATTCTAGTCCTATACTGTCTCTGTCCTATTAGTCCTTTACTGTCCGTCTCATTCTAGTCCTATACTGTCTCTGTCCTATTAGTCCTGTACTGTGTCTCTCCTATTAGTCCTATACTGTCTCTGTCCTATTAGTCCTACACTGTCTTTCCTACTAGTCCTTTACTGTCTCTGTCCAATTAGTCATTTACTGTCTCTGTCCTACTAGTCCAATACTGTCTGTCTCATTCTAGTCCTATACTGTCCTACTGGTTCTATACTGTCTCCTACTAGTCCGATACTGTGTCTCTCCTATTAGTCCTTTACTGTCTCTGTCCTACTAGTCCTATACTGTCCGTCTCATTCTAGTCCTATACTGTCTCTGTCCTATTAGTCCTTTACTGTCCGTCTCATTCTAGTCCTATACTGTCTCTGTCCTATTAGTCCTGTACTGTGTCTCTCCTATTAGTCCTTTACTGTCTCTGTCCTACTGGTCCTATACTGTCTCTGTGCTACTAGTCCTATACTGTCTCTGTCCTCGTCCTATACTGTCTCTGTCCTACTCGTCCTATTCTGTTTCTCTCATTCTAGTCCTATATCGCCTCTGTCCTACTAGTCCTATATTGTCTCTGTCCTACTAGTCCTATATTGTCTCTGTCCTACTTGTCCTATACTGTCTCTGTCCTACTAGTCCTATACTGTCTCTGTCCTACTAGTCCTATATTGTCTCTGTCCTACTAGTCCTATATTGTCTCTGTCCTACCAGTCCTATACTGTCTCTGTCCTACCAGTCCTATACTGTCTCTGTCCTACTAGTCCTATACTGTCTCTGTCCTACTAGTCCTATACTGTCTCTGTCCTACTAGTCCTATACTTTCTCTGTCCTACTAGTCCTATACTGTCTGTCCTACTAGTCCTATACTGTCTCTCCTACTACTCCTATACTGTCTCTCCTACTACTCCTATACTGTCTCTGTCCTACTATTCCTATATTGTCGCTGTCCTATATTGTCTCTGTCCTACTAGTCCTATACGGTCTCTCCTACTAGTCCTATACTGTCTCTGTCCTACTAGTCCTATATTGTCTCTGTCAAACTAAGCCTATACTGTCTCCTACTAGTCATTTACTGTCTCCTTCTAGTCCTATACTGGCTCTGTCAAACTAAGCCTATACTGTCTCCTACTAGTCCAATACTGTTTCCTACTAGTCCTGTGCTGCCTCTCTTATTCTAGTCATTTACTGTCTCCTTCTAGTCCTATACTGGCTCTCCTTCTAGTCCTACACTGTCTCTACTAGTCATATACTGGCTCTCCTTCTAGTCCTACACTGCCTCTACTAGTCCTATACTGGCTCTCCTTCTAGTCCTATACTGTCTTTCCTACTAGTCCTACACTGTCTTTCCTACTAGTCCTTTACTGTCTCTGTCCAATTAGTCATTTACTGTCTCTGTCCTACTAGTCCAATACTGTCTGTCTCATTCTAGTCCTATACTGTCCTACTGGTTCTATACTGTCTCCTACTAGTCCGATACTGTGTCTCTCCTATTAGTCCTTTACTGTCTCTGTCCTACTAGTCCTATACTGTCCGTCTCATTCTAGTCCTATACTGTCTCTGTCCTATTAGTCCTTTACTGTCCGTCTCATTCTAGTCCTATACTGTCTCTGTCCTATTAGTCCTGTACTGTGTCTCTCCTATTAGTCCTTTACTGTCTCTGTCCTACTAGTCCTATACTGTCTTTGTCCTCTGTATTTCTAATGCTCCATCATCCACCGGTGACACAAGGGGCCTCAATGTGAAATGCCACACAGGAAAGAGCAGAGGGACTCTGAGAATGAGGGTGCAACTAATTCAAAGATGATAGGTAGGCCTGCTCCCAAATGGCCCTGTCAGAGATTGTTGCTTTGGGATTGAATTAGATGCTTTCGGATTGAATTGAATTGAATTGAATGCAAAGTTGCTTTGGGATTGAATAAGATGCATTTTGTCAGGATTTGGCCAGGATTGTTCCGGTTTTGGCCACTAGATGCCCCCATTGTGCTTTTTGACCCTTTTGTTTTCCCTTGTTTCCAGTTATTATTTGCAACTGTGCCTCATTTCCTTGGAATGTATTTAAACCCTTAGTTTTCCTCAGTTCTTTGCTCTGTGTTTGAATGTTAGCACCCAGCCCCAGCGATGCTGTGAACATTTGTTGCTCCAGTTGGACTCTCTTGTGGTACTCTGTTTTTGTTCTCGTTTATTTATTTTTGATTATCTTCTGAGGCTTTTTCCTGCTGTACCTACCACCTTGTGGATTTACCTTTTGACTTGGAGGATTACCTTTTTCTCTTGGAATTAGTTTTGACGTTGTGGATTTATATTTTTGCCTGAACTTTCCTTTTTACTTTATTAAAACACAGTCTCAAGTACTGCTGTGTCTGTGGGCTCTCCTTCACCGCAGCCAACGTGAGTAAAACATTTAAACGTGTTAACCCTCGCAAGGCTGCCGGCCCAGACAGCATCCCTAGCCGCGTCCTCAGAGCATGCGCAGACCAGTTGGATGGTGTGTTTACGGACATATTCAATTAATTCCTTCCCTGTAACGCACAGCATTAAGATTGCCTGCAATGATGACAAGCTCAGTCCGATGATGCTGTGACACACCACCCCAGACCATGACGGACCCTCCACCTCCAAATCGATCCCGCTCCAGAGTATAGGCCTCGGTGTAACGCTCATTCCTTCAACGAGAAATTCAAATCCGACCATCATCCCTGGTGAGACAAAACCCTGACTCGTCAGTGAAGAGCACTTTTTGCCAGTCCTGTCTGGTCAAGCGACTGTGTTTTTTTTTGCCCATAGGCGACATTGTTGCCAGTGATGTCTGGTGAGGAACTGCCTTACAACAGGCCTACAAGCCCTCAGTCCAGCCTCTCTCAGCCTATCACGGACAGTCTGAGCACTGATGGAGGGATTGTGCGTTCCTGGTGTAACTCGGCCAGTTGTTGCCATCCTGTACCTGTCCCTCAGGTGTGATGTTTGGGTGTACAGATCCTGTGCAGTTGTTACACGGGGTCTGCCACTGCGAGGACGATCAGCTGTTTGTCCTGTCTCCCTGTAGCGCTGTCTTAGGCATCTCACAGTACAGACATGGCAATTTATTGCCCTTGCCACATCTGCAGTCCTCATGCCTCCTTGCAGCATGCCTATGGCACGTTCACGCAGATGAACAGGGATCCCGGGCATCTTTCTTTTGGTGTTTTTCAGAGTCAGTAGAAAGGCCTCTTGAGTGTCTACGTTTTCTTAACGGTGACCTTAATTGCCATCTGTCTAAGCTGTTAGTGTCTTAACGACTGTTCCACAGGTGCATGTTCATTCATTGTTTATGGCTCATTGAACAAGCATGGGAAATAGTGTTAATTAACCCTTTACAGTGAAGTTATTTGGATTTTTACGAATTATCTTTCAAAGACTGGGTGTGAAAGGGACGTTTCATTTTTTGCTGAGTTTATTTACTAAATAGATTTTTTTTAGTTAAGACCTATAACTCCACCGAGGAGGAAGCTAAGCGTAAGGATATCTGGTTAGCTACTAGGGCAAGAGTGCTGGAACCCAAGAGAGCAGAGAATGGCTCCGCTTCACCATGGGGAGGAATTACTTCTGACATGATAAGGTGGTACCATTTATTTACTGTCAAATAATTATCAAATTGATCAGTCTTTTGAATATTCTTACAACAGCTTGTCTAACATTTTATTGTCTGATTTGAGTGTCTTTTTTTACACCTCCAGACTTTTGAGGAGGTTGCTAAAGGACGCCTTATGGTTGTTTCTGCCTTGAGGTGGAGTGGAGGAAGCGGAGGTGGAGTGGAGGAAGCGGAGGTGGATAGAGTTTGAAATGTGGAAGGTTCAACACTGTAAAACTGGTTCAATACTCACTGCAACAGAAATAGTAACCAGTGATAGTTGACTACAACAGTTTGAATGATAGATGTTATCTGACCATTTGCAGGGAAGAGCTATGGTTCCACTGAGGAAGCCAAAGATAAGGAGGTCTGGTTAGCTACTAGGACGAGAGTGATGGAACACAACAAGCGGGCAGAGAATGGCTCAGAGAGCTTCACCGTGGGGATGAATCATGTTTCTGACAGGGTATGATCACGGTCAGGAAGAGGCCTACTATACAAAAACGTTTAACTCGGAGGTTGCTTATTTGGTTAATAATGATACTTTTCTTATAGGCTTACTTGATACTATGCATGTTGCTTCCTTTCACAGACTACTGGGAAGGTTACAAGATGAAGGGTAAGGTGAAGCATTATTGCAATTCACTGCACTTATAAGGTTAATGAATATATGAATCATTCATTTGTAATGGTAATTGTATGTCGAGACCTCTCTTATTCCTTAGCCTCAAGACAGCCTCCTTCTGTTCACCTGATTTAGAATTCCTCACAATCAAATGTCGACCGCATTATCTACCAAGGGAATTCTCTTCGATTATAATCACAGCCGTATATATTCCCCCCCAAGCAGACACATCGATGGCTCTGAACGAACTTTAACCCTCGCAAAGCTGCAGGCCCAGACAGCATCCCCAGCCGCGCCCTCAGAGCATGCGCAGACCAGCTAGCTGGTGTGTTTACGGACATATTTAATCAATCCTTATCCCAGTCTGCTGTTCCCACATGCTTCAAGAGGGCCACCATTATTCCTGTTCCCAAGAAAGCAAAGGTAACTGAGCTAAACGACTACCGCCCTGTAGCACTCACTTCCGTCATCATGAAGTGCTTTGAGAGACTAGTCAAGGACCATATCACCTCCACCCTACCTGACACCCTAGACCCACTCCGATTTGCTTACCGCCCAAATAGGTCCACAGACGATGCAATCTCAACCACACTGCACACTGCCCTAACCCATCTGGACAAGAGGAATACCTATGTGAGAATGCTGTTCATCGACTACAGCTCAGCAATTAACACCATAGTACCCTCCAAACTCGTCATCAAGCTCAAGACCCTGGGTCTCAACTCCGCCCTGTGCAACTGGGTACTGGACTTCCTGACAGGCCGCCCCCAGGTGGTGAGGGTAGCTAACAACATCTCCACCCCGCTGATCCTCAACACTGGGGCCCCACAAGGGTGCGTTCTGAGCCCTCTCCTGTACTCCCTGTTCACCCATGACTGCGTGGCCATGCACGCCTCCAACTCAATCATCAAGTTTGCGGACGACACTACAGTGGTAGGCTTGATTACCAACAACGACGAGACTGCCTACAGGGAGGAGGTGAGGGCCCTCGGAGTGTGGTGTCAGGACAATAACCTCGCACTCAACGTCAACAAAACTAAGGAGATTATTGTGGACTTCAGGAAACAGCAGAGGGAGCACCCCTATCCACATCGATGGGACAGTAGTGGAGAGTGTAGTAAGTTTTAAGTTCCTTGGCGTACACATCACAGACAAACTGAATTGGTCCACCCACACAGACAGCATCGTGAAGAAGGTGCAGCAGCGCCCCTTCAACCTCAGGAGGCTGAAGAAATTCGGCTTGTCACCAAAAGCACTCACAAACTTCTACAGATGCACAATCGAGAGCATCCTGTCGGGCTGTATCAACGCCTGGTACGGCAACTGCTCTGCCCACAACCGTAAGGCTCTCCAGAGGGTAGTGAGGTCTGCACAACGTATCACCGGGGGCAAACTACCTGCCCTCCAGGACACCTACACCACCCGATGTCACAGGAAGGCCATAAAGATCATCAAGGACAACAACCACCCGTGCCACTGCCTGTTCACCCCGCTATCATCCAGAAGGCGAGGTCAGTACAGGTGCATCAAAGGAGGGACCGAGAGACTGAAAAACAGCTTCTATCTCAAGGCTATCAGACTGTTAAACAACCACCACTAACATTGAGTGGCTGCTGCCAACACACTGACTCAACTCCAGCCACTTTAATAATGGGAATTGATGGAAATTGATGTAAAATATATCACTAGCTGCTTTAAACAATGCTACTTAATATAATGTTTACATACCCTACATTATTCATCTCATATGTATATACTGTACTCTATATCATCTACTGCATCTTTATGTAATACATGTATCACTAGCCACTTTAAACTATGCCACTTTGTTTACATACCCTACATTACTCATCTCATATGTACAGTGCCTTGCGAAAGTATTCGGCCCCCTTGAACTTTGCGACCTTTTGCCACATTTCAGGCTTCAAACATAAAGATATAAAACTGTATTTTTTTGTGAAGAATCAACAAGTGGGACACAATCTTGAAGTGGAACGACATTTATTGGATATTTCAAACTTTTTTAACAAATCAAAAACTGAAAGATTGGGCGTGCAAAATTATTCAGCCCCTTTACTTTCAGTGCAGCAAACTCTCTCCAGAAGTTCAGTGAGGATCTCTGAATGATCCAATGTTGACCTAAATGACTAATGATGATAAATACAATCCACCTGTGTGTAATCAAGTCTCCGTATAAATGCACCTGCACTGTGATAGTCTCAGAGGTCCGTTAAAAGCGCAGAGAGCATCATGAAGAACAAGGAACACACCAGGCAGGTCCGAGATACTGTTGTGAAGAAGTTTAAAGCCGGATTTGGATACAAAAAGATTTCCCAAGCTTTAAACATCCCAAGGAGCACTGTGCAAGCGATAATATTGAAATGGAAGGAGTATCAGACCACTGCAAATCTACCAAGACCTGGCCGTCCCTCTAAACTTTCAGCTCATACAAGGAGAAGACTGATCAGAGATGCAGCCAAGAGGCCCATGATCACTCTGGATGAACTGCAGAGATCTACAGCTGAGGTGGGAGACTCTGTCCATAGGACAACAATCAGTCGCATATTGCACAAATCTGGCCTTTATGGAAGAGTGGCAAGAAGAAAGCCATTTCTTAAAGATATCCATAAAAAGTGCCGTTTAAAGTTTGCCACAAGCCACCTGGGAGACACACCAAACATGTGGAAGAAGGTGCTCTGGTCAGATGAAACCAAAATTTAACTTTTTAGCAACAATGCAAAACGTTATGTTTGGCGTAAAAGCAACACAGCTCATCACCCTGAACACCGCATCCCCACTGTCAAACATGGTGGCAGCATCATGGTTTGGGCCTGCTTTTCTTCAGCAGGGACAGGTAAGATGGTTAAAATTGATGGGAAGATGGATGGAGCCAAATACAGGACCATTCTGGAAGAAAACCTGCTGGAGTCTGCAAAAGACCTGAGACTGGGATGGAGATTTGTCTTCCAACAAGACAATGATCCAAAACATAAAGCAAAATCTACAATTGAATGGTTCAAAAATAAACATATCCAGGTGTTAGAATGGCCAAGTCAAAGTCCAGACCTGAATCCAATCGAGAATCTGTGGAAAGAACTGAAAACTGCTGTTCACAAATGCTCTCCATCCAACCTCACTGAGCTCGAGCTGTTTTGCAAGGAGGAATGGGAAAAAATGTCAGTCTCTCGATGTGCAAAACTGATAGAGACATACCCCAAGCGACTTACAGCTGTAATCGCAGCAAAAGGTGGCGCTACAAAGTATTAACTTAAGGGGGCTGAATAATTTTGCACGCCCAATTTTTCAGTTTTTGATTTGTTAAAAAAGTTTGAAATATCCAATAAATGTCGTTCCACTTCATGATTGTGTCCCACTTGTTGTTGATTCTTCTAAAAAAATACAGTTTTATATCTTTATGTTTGAAGCCTGAAATGTGGCAAAAGGTCGCAAAGTTCAAGGGGGCCGAATACTTTCGCAAGGCACTGTATATACTGTACTCAATACCATCTACTGCATCTTGCCTATGCCGTTCTGTACCATCACTCATTCATATCTTTATGTACATATTCTTTATCCCTTTACACTTATGTGTGTATAAGGTAGCCGTTTTGGAATTGTTAGGTTAGATTACTCGTTGGTTATTACTGCATTGTCGGAACTAGAAGCACAAGCATTTCGCTACACTCACATTAACATCTGCTCACTGTGTATGTGACAAATTTGATTTTGATTTGAAGCAGAGGTGCACAAGGAGTTTGAAACATGGAAAGTTAATATGGTAAAACTGGTTCAACACTAACTGAAATAGATATTCCCAGTATTAAATAAGTCAAATTCCGCAAAACAAGTTGACGTTTTTTCATGCTTGCAGGAAAGACCTATCCGTCCACGTAGGAAGCTAAGCGCAAGGAGATCTGACTAGCTACTAGGAAGATGGTGAGGGAACGCAACAAGAGAGCAGAGAATGGCCTGGAGAGCTGCATCACGGCAGCCAGTCACCTTGCTGACATAGAATGGTATTATTAATTCAGATTAGTCAAAGACATCCGGGTTGTTATACAGTATATTACTATGTTGATAGAACATTTCTCAAACAAGTCTAAAGTTGTTTGTTGCCTCTTTGTTTCCAGACTACAGAGAAGGTTCGTAGAGGACTTTTTCCCACAGTAAGGTTCCAGAATATCAAAACGTGTTTAATGCTACAATGTCATTTAACTGTATACATCAATGATGTTGCTCTTTCTGCTGGTGAGTCTCTGATCCACCTCTACGCAGACGACACCATTCTGTATACTTCTGGCCCTTCTTTGGACACTGTGTTAACAACCCTCCAGGCAAGCTTCAATGCCATACAACTCTCCTTCCTTGGCCTCCAATTGCTCTTAAATACAAGTAAAACTAAATGCATGCTCTTCAACCGATCGCTGCCTGCACCTGCCCGCCTGTCCAACATCACTACTCTGGACGGCTCTGACTTAGAATACGTGGACAACTACAAATACCTAGGTGTCTGGTTAGACTGTAAACTCTCCATCCAGACCCATATCAAACATCTCCAATCCAAAGTTAAATCTAGAATTGGCTTCCTATTTCGCAACAAAGCATCCTTCACTCATGCTGCCAAGCATACCCTTGTATGTCAGATTACTGCACCTGTACATAGCCCAACTATAATTTAGCCCAAACAACTACCTCTTTCCTTACTGTATTTATTTGATTGCTTGATTTATTTTGCTCCTTTGCACCCTATTATTTTTATTTCTACTTTGCACATTCTTCCACTGCAAATCTACCATTCCAGTGTTTTACTTGCTATATTGTATTTACTTTGCCACCATGGCCTTTTTTTTGCATTTACCTCCCTTATCTCACCTCATTTGCTCACATCGTATATAGACTTGTTTCTACTGTATTATTGACTATATGTTTGTTTTACTCCATGTGTAACTCCGTGTCGTTGTATCTGTCGAACTGCTTTGCTTCATCTTGGCCAGGTCGCAATTGTAAATGAGAACTTGTTCTCAACTTGCCTACCTGGTTAAATAAAGGTTAAATCAAATTTAAAAAACTGAGCATACAGTGATGTAAAGTTTCTAAAGCTCTGTTTCATCACAGGGTATGCTTCCAGTCACATTAGTCACTAACATTGCACTCACAACACTACTATTCACAAACCTTAACTATAATGACCATAGTATTAAAGAACCCTTAACATTTACTAATGTTACACACCTAATTCACAAAACAATCATGATATTGACTGACTGTTTCCTCCATCAGAATGAAGACTAGACCCTATGCGGAATTAACTATTTTGTCATTTACAATAAATATAAATACTACACTTTCAATTCCTGTGTCCCTTTTTTTTCATACCTGCCAATATGGCAGGGTTCCCCAAATGGCGGGCCAAATTTGGCCCGTGGGTGGTTTTATTTGGCTCCCCAAGTTTTCAAAACTAATATATAAACACAGTGTGTTCGGAAAGTATTCAGACCCCTTGACCTTTTCCACATTTTGTTACGTTACAGCCTTATTCTAAATTGGAAACAGCTTTTTAGACATTTTAAACTGCACCAAGTGGTGCAGCGGTCTAAGGCACTGCATCTCAGTGCTAGAGGCATCACTACAGACCCTGGTTCGATTCCTGGCTGTAAGTGGATTGGAGGCAGGGCATGAAAGGGATTACAAATCGAGTTGTCATCCGTTTCGGGAAAGTACCTATGTAATTGCGCACCAAACTCACTCCGGTGCTTCGCTATTTGACATTGTCCGTAAGCTTGAGTTCATTTGCACACAAAAAAAATCATACACTGATGGAAAGACCTGTGTTGTCCTTGTCAATGCAGATAGAAAAGAGCTCCAACTTCTTAATCTTAGTCTCACTTTTGTCGTGCACATTGAATATAGTTGCGCAGAGTCCCTGTAATCCTAGATTCAGATCATTCAGGCGAGAAACATCACCCAGGTAGGCCAGTCGTGTGAGAAACTCGTCATCATGCAAGCGGTCAGACAAATGAAAATGATGGTCAATAAAGAGAACTTCAAGCTCGTCTCGCAATTTAAAATAAAAAGTGTCAATACTTTGCCCTTGATAACCAGCGCACTTCTGTATGTTAAAGCATTACATGGTCGCTGCCAGTATCATTGCATAGTGCAGAAAATACACAAGAGTTCAGGGGTTTTGCTTTATCAAAGTTAACCATTTTCACTGTTGTGTCCAAAACGTCTTTCAGGCATTCCCTTGGCAGCAAGAGCCTCTCGGTGGATACTGCAGTGTACCCAAGTGGCGTTGGGAGCAACTGCTTGTACGCGCGTTACCATTCTGTCTCCCTGTCATTGCGTTTCCGCCATCAATACAGATACCAACACATCTGGACCACCAGTCCATTTGTCACAAAGCTGTCCAGCACAATAAAAATATCCTCATGTTGACCTGGTTTCCAGTGGTTTGCAGAAGAGGATGTCTTCCTTAATTGACCCCCCCCCCATAAACGTAATGGACATATACCAGGAGCTGTGCCAGGCCCGCAACGTCGTGACTCATCCAGGTGTATATAATTCACTGGCTTGTATGCGACGCAGTAATTGTTTCAGAATCTCATGCCGTGCCACTGATGCGTTGTGAAAGTTTGAAGGCATTGTCTCTTTTTGGGGGGGGGTCTTTTCCCCCAGCATTGTGCCAGCCATATCTGCAGCAGGAAGAATTACGTCCTCCACAATAGTGTGTGGCTTGCCTGTCCTAGCCACTCGGTAACTCACCATATAAGACGCATCTAGCCCTTTATTAATGGCATCTTCCTTTTATGCATGTCTTACTACTCGAAAGTCATCTTTATTCTCGCTCAAACTTCTGTCTTATTTTTCAAATGGTCATGATTCGTTTCTTAATGTCTGCGCAAGAGTGAAGGTTTCCTGCGAGAGAGTAACGGTTAATTATTTGACTAGGCCACCTGTATTTGACATTGTTATTTAGCTGAACACTAGATGGTTAAATTGTATTTTTGGCAGGGAACCGAGGCTACTCAGGTAAGAAAAAAAACTCACCCAAATGTAAAATACAAATGTACTGTTTGAAAATGTGAAGAAAACGGTCCGGTATGGCCACTTCGCATGCTAGAATCTCAATTATTAAAATGAATGACCTCCCTCGTATCAATTTTCTGGGTTCCATGTTACCGCTGCCTCTTTACCACTGCCTCTGTCACACCCTGATCTGTTACACCTGTCTTTGTGATTGTCTCCACCCCCCTCCAGGTGTCACCCCTCTTCACCATTATCCCGGGGTTATTCATACCTGTGTTCGTTCTGTTTGTCTGTTGCCAGTTCGTCTTGTTTGTCAAGACAACCAGCGTTTTTCGTCTCAGCTCCTGCTTCTCCCCAGTCTCTCTCTTTCTCGCCCTCCTGGTTTTGACCCTTGCCTGTCCTGTCTCTGAGCCCGCCCACCTGCCTGACCCTAAGCCTGCCTGCCATCCTGTATCTTTCTCCCACTACTCTGATTATCAACCCCTGCCTGCCTTGACCTGATGTTCGCCTGCTCTGTTGCCATAATAAACATTGTTACTCCGACAGTCTGCATCTGGGTCTTACCTTCAAACCTGATACTTCCTATATAGACTATTGGTCTAAACCTGACTGTCATAAAAAAAAGTTCATTTGGGGGAGAAAGAGACCACAGATTATACACAACACTACAGAGAACAGAAGCATCAGTTGGACTTGCAGTTCCTAATCTAAACATGTATCACCTATCATTCCAAATTAATTTCCTGAAGACCTGGTTGAACCCAACAGCTTCTGTTCCCTGGCATGCTATAGAAGATTCCATATGTTCACCAATTAGATTACAAGATTTTCTGGACTGACTCCTAAAAAATGTGCATTGTTTGAAAATGTTATTTCACCTTTATTTAACCAGGTAGGCCAGTTGAGAACAAGTCCTCGTTTACAACTGCGACCTGGACAAGATAAAGCAAAGCAGTGCGACAAACAACAGTTACAAATAAACAAATGTACAGTCAATAACACAACGGAAATAACATCTGTCTTGTGTAGAAATGTTGGGAGGTAGGCAATAAATAGGCCATAGAGGTGAAATAATTACAATTTATCATTAATACTGGAGTGATAGATGTGAAGATTATGTGCAAGTAGAGATATGGGGATGAGGTAGTTGGGTGGGCTATTTACAGATTGACTATGTACAGGTACACTGATCGGTAAGCTGCTCTCACAGCTGATGCTTAAAGTTAGAGAGGGAGATATAAGACTCCAGCTTCAGAGATTTTTGCAATTTGTTCCAGTCATTGGCAGCAGAGAACTGGAAGGAAAGGCGGCCAAAGGAAGTTGGCTTTGGGGATGACCCATGCAATAGACCTGCTGGAGCGCATGCTACACATGGGTGCTGCTATGGTGACCAGTGAGATGAGATAAGGGAGGGGCTTTACCTAGCAAAGACTTATAGATGACCTGGAGCCAGTGGGTTTGGCGACGGATATGTAGTGAGAGCCAGCCAACGAGAGCATACAGGTCGCAGTGGTGGGTAGTATATGGGGCTTTGGGGACTAAACAGATGGCACTGTGATAAACTACATCCAGTTTGCTGAGTAGAGTGTTGGGGGCTATTATGTAAATGACATCGCCGAAGTCAAGGATCGGTGGGATAGTCAGTTTTACGAGGGTATGTAATGGCAGCATGAGTGAAGGAGGATTTGTTGTGAAAAAGGAAGCCGATTCTAGATTTAATTTTGGATTGGAGATGCTTAATGTGAGTCTGGAAGGAGAGTTTACAGTTTAACCAGACACCTAGGTATTTGTAGTTGTCCACATATTCTAGGTCAGAACCGTCCAGAGTGGTGATGCCAGTCGGGCGGGCGGGTGCGGGCAGAAATCGGTTGAAGAGCATGCACTTAGTTTTACTTAGTTGCTGTAGTGGGTGCTGAGATGTAGGGGTAGCCAGGTGGAAGGCATTATAGCATACTCAGTAAATGTGTGGAAAGCTACAGAGAAGCATATTAGATCTAATCTTAAATGGCATTCATACTCTCCAATATGGCGTAATAAAGAATTCTTAGCATGTAAGAAACCATTTACATCAGATTCTTGGTCTAAGAAAGGTGTTTATACTTTCGAATACATATTCAATGTGAATGGACTCCTCAGTTTCCAGGAAATCCACAAGTGTTTTAATGTCCCAGGTTCATAATTTTGTCTTTACCTTCAACGACGCCTGTCCCCGCGAGCCTATGGGGTCCCCTGGGGAGCAGAATTAGCAATACACCCATTGGTCAAACTTCCAACGGACAGGCGCCCCTCATAAGGAGTTGTTTCTTGATATCTATAGTCAATTAATTCTTGCAGCACAAAAACCATTATGTCTATCCACTGTATTGGAAAATGATTTTAGACTTGCTGACAGACAAATAAATTGGGAGACGGTATGAAAAAATATATTTGGTCATCTAGAACCCCAATCACCAATTCATTAATATTTTTGCCATAGAACCAATCTAACACCTAAAAAAAGACATCACATGGGTATTAGTTCATCACCATTATGTGAGTTCTGCACCACAGGGGACCTTGGTACTTTTGAGCATGTGCTGTGGAAATGCCCGGGGGGGTTGAATTCTGGGGGAAAGTCAACCATGCCATCTCTGTACTTATAGATAAAATACTACCATTAGATCCAATCGTGAAGTTGCTTTGTGTTGACTCTGATTTGCACTTGTCAGAGCGCTTACGGAGAGTGTCATTGGCAGGAACAACAGCTGCTAAGAAAATGATTGTACAAAGGTGGATTCCACCTCATCAGTTACCATTGTAACAATGGCTGCTCACATTTAAGGAAATTGTACTTATGGAGCTCTCCACAGCCAGGATCCATAGGGCCAAGGTGTCCACTCTCCACGGCCAGGATCCACACGTCCAAGGTGTCCACTCTCCACGGCCAGGATCCACACGTCCAAGGTGTCCACTCTCCAAGGCCAGGACCCACACGGCCAAGGTGTCCACTCTCCACGGCCAGGATCCACACGGCCAAGGTGTCCACTCTCCACGGCCAGGATTCAACTCATTCCAGGGTTGTTCATTATTTTGACTATTTTCTACATTGTAGAATAATAGTGGAGACATCAAAACTATGAAACAACACATATGGAATCATGTAGTAACCAAAAAAGTGTTAAACAAATCAATATGTATTTTATATTTGAGATTCTTCAAAGTAGCCACCCTTTGCCTTGATGACAGCTTTCCACACTCTTGACATTCTCTCAACCAGCTTCATGAGGTAGTTACCTGGAATTAATTTAAATTAACAACGTGTGCCCTGTTAAAAGTTAATTTGTGTAATTTCTTTCCTTTCTAATGCATTTGAGCCAATCAGTTGTGTTGTGACAAGGTAGGGATGGTATACAGAAGATAGCCCTATGGCAAAATACCAAGTCAATATTATGGCAAGAACAGCTCAAATAAGCAAAGATAAAAAACAGTCCATCATTACTTTAAGACATGAAGGTCAGTCAATTCGGAATATTTCAAGAACTTTGAAAGTTTCTTCAAGTGCAGTCGCAAAAACCATCAAGGGCTATGATGAAACTGGCTCTCATGAGGACCGCCACAGGAAAGAAAGACCCTTGCCTGTGCTGACCCTGAGCCTGCCCGCCTGACCACTCTGCCTGCCTGCCGTCCTGTACCTTTGCCCCATCTCTGGAGGATCGACCTCTGCCTCACCTGAGCCTGAACCTGCCTGCCGTCCTGTACCTTTGTCCCTGTTGCTGTAATACACATTGTTACTTCGACGCGGTCTGGGTCTTACCTTTTTCTGATACATTCCAATAGAAGCAACAAGACGAAGCCTACTGAAGTACATTACATCGACATGCACATGACATCTTAGTCACTAAGCAGACACTCATCAGCCAGAGCAACAATACAAGCATTCAAATTAGCAGGCTGAAACAACCGCACGACACAAGCATCCACCAATCGCAGCACTTGAGACATACAGTGCACTGAAATAATGTAGTACAGCAACAAAGTAACACAAAGGAGGAGCAATACGATAAAGCAGAACACATGATTGGTCCATTATGAGTTGCAGAAGGGCTGTTCCCTTCCTTGCTCTGAGCTGTCATTACAGTCCCCTCAGGTGTGACAGCCAGACATTGGGAACAGTGATTTGTCATGATTGGGTAAGTGTAGAGCCCCTCTAAGTGTTTTGAGTCAATACAACTCCAGGAGGGAGCCTTTCAGCTGACACTGATATCATTCAGCCCTGTGTGTGTGTGTCAGCATGCAGGTGTGTGTGTGTGTGTGTCCGCCCCTGCGTGTGTTTGTTTGTGTGCGTGTGCATGCTTGTGTGTGTGTCTCACCTTGCAGTGCCAGTCGAGGTACTGATTATTACTGCCATAAAGAGCCTCAGTGCTATTCTCCCGTGGCCATTATCCTATCCCAGATTATCTCCCCATCAGTCCACAGAAGCCATATCCCCCACAATCCCCCTGTGACAAGAGCCCACTGCCAATCGCCTTAATTACATTTTCCCATTATCTTCCCCAGCAGAGAAGCCGGGACGGGTAAATTAAATGGATTGGAAAGGAAAGGTTAGATGACTAACACCCAAAGTTATGTAATCACTGACCTTGTGTTTGTCCAAACTGGTATTTTTGATATTGCACTTTTACTTTAGCTCTTCTAACCTAAATCAAATCTAAACCAATCTAATTTTATTTGTCACCAGAGCTGAATACTACAGGTTTAGACTTTACAGCGTACTTACGAGACCTTTCCCAACAATGCAGAGTTAAAAAGAGTAACAAAACCTGCTAATATGAAATACTAACACAATAAACAACAATAACGTGGATATCTACAAGGGGTACCAAGTAAAACGTACATGTTGTCACACCCTGATCTGTTTTACCTGTCTTTGTGCTTGTCTCCACCCCCCTCCAGGTGTCGCCCATCTTCCCCATTATCCGCAGGGTATTTATACCTGTGTTCTCTGTTTGTCTGTTGCAAGTTCGTCATGTCATGCCTACCAGTGGATTTACTGGTCTCCTGCCCCCCCCCTAGTCCTTATTTATTTATTTTTTTTTTTTTTTTTACTTTTCCCGGTTTTGACCATTCTGCCTGCCCTGAGCCTGCATGCCATTCTATACCTTGTGACACTGCCCTGGATTATTGACCTCTGCCTGCCCTGACCCTGAGCCTGCCTGCCGTTCTGTATCTTGTAGGTAGGGGCAATCAGGATAGATAATAAACAGAGTAGCAGCAGTGTATGTGGAAAGTGTGTTTTTTTGTGAGCGTATGTAGTGAGTGTCTGTGTAAGCATGTGGGAGTGTGTGGGTAGAGTCCAGTGAGCGTGCATAGAATCAATGTAAGAGTGTCAGTGCAAAAAAGGGTAAATTCAATAGTCCGGGTAGCTAGTTGATAAACTGTTCAGTCGTCTTATGGCCTCCCGAGGGGTGCAGCGGTCTAAGGCACTGCATCTCAGTGCTAGAGGCATCACTACAGACACCCTGGTTCGAATCCAAGCTGTATCACAACCGGCCATGATTGGGAGTCCCTTAGGGCGGCGCACAATTGTCCCAGCGTCATCCGGGTTTGGCTGGTGTAGGCCATCATTGTAAATAACAATTTGTTCTTAACTGACATGCCTACTTAAGTAAAGGTAAAAAAAAATGTATGGCTTGGGGGTAGAAGCTGTTCAGGAGCCTTTTGGTCCAAGACATGGTGCTCTGGTACCGCTTGCTGTGTGGTTGCAGAGAGAACAGTCTATGGCTTGGGTGGCTGGGGTCTTTCACAATTTTCCTGGGCCTTCCTCTGACACTGCCTGGTATAAAGGTCTGGGATGGCAGGGTGCTCAGCTCCAGTGATGTACTGGGCCATCAACACCACCCTCTGTAGCGCCTTGCGATCGACTGCGGTGCAGTTACCATACCGAGCGGTGATGCAGCTAGTCAATATGCTCTCGAATTTGAAGCTGTAGAACTTTATGAGGATCTGAGGGGCCATGCCAAATATTTTCATCCTCCCGAGGCGGAGGGGTGTGAGAGGACCATGTTAAGTCCTTGTGGATGTGGACACCGACAAACATGAAGCTCTAGACCAAAGATCCATCACTGTCAGTGTGACACTCCAAAACCTTCCATTCATCGTACCCCCCCCCCCTCCTCTCGCTCTCTCTCTGAAATACCCTTGTTGCTTTTGGGTTTTGGACAGGAGACTGATGAACAGATGGTGGCAGCTATTTTTCATTCTCTCATGTTTCTTTCTGTCCTCACAGCCACAACCCTGTCTGCATATAAAACACCTGCCCTCTCTCTCTCTCTCTCTCTCTCCCTCTCTCTCTCTCTCTCTCTCTCTCTCTCTCTCTCTCTCTCTCTCACACACACACACACACACACACACACATATTTTATTTCCTCTTAAGTTGAAGAAACATCATAACCTTGAGCCAAATCCCCTTGAAATGAAAAATGACACAGCCAGCTATTAATCTTTTGGACAGTTGTATGCGTCTAGCTGAAACATCCCATACAGGTGGAACTACACTGTGACAATATGAGCATGCTGATCTGAGAGCTGATCTTCAGATGTTAGATTGCAGTCAGTTGAGCTTGGAACTGATAATGACAGTGATCAGATAAAGACAAATAGTGTTCACAGATCAGGGCTTACACGTATCTATATAAGGGAGATATAGTAAAGAGACATAAATAGGGATGATAAAGTTTAGAAAGTGAGAGGGGAATATTTCTTTGTCAGTCCCTCGTCCACTCGCTGTTGCTGCGTACCTCCCTTTCCTACACAGATAAATACACAGCTGAATCACCAGCCCTTCCAAACACATGAAATCAAACAGGTGAGGTAAATAAATCCTCTTTTTAGACTGCGTCACATGGAGATTTGGTTCCCTTTTCAATTAATCAAGTGCCGTCATTATCATTTGATAGGGAAGGAAAGAAACAAATGCATTCGTCTCAAAGGGGTCACATTTAATCCAATTGAAATTGACGGCACTATTCGGGCTGATTAAATTACCTTGGAATCGGCGTTATCTTTTCATTCCCACAAAGCTACAAAGTATCGCAGGCGAAGTAAGTGCCACATCTAATAGATATTGATTGGATTCGCTTTATTAGTTTCTATTTGCAGATGAGATGAAACTGTTGTCTCTGAGGGCATCTTTCCCAGTAGGATGAGAAAACAATTATGGTGGCTTAGAGGAAGTATAGGAACAAAGACAAGGAGGTAGGGAATAGGAAATAGGAACTCTTGTGTAGGGAATAGGAAGCATAATTGACATGCTTTTGACTATAAGGATGCTGTGCGGAGGCTTATAATAGTATTAGAACTATAAGCAGCACTGCTGTGATGATTTGATAAGGGGCCAAAGGTGTGAAGACGTTTCAGACCGGCTCTTCCTTAAAGCACTCTCCAGAGATTGATTTAGGAGGGCCGTTGAATAAAAAACAATGAATTCTTCATTCTTCATTGAAACTCAATGGAAATCTCTGCTGACAGAAATGCCTGATCTCCCGCGCATAGCTTTCCCAGAAATAGCCCTGTTGTGTTTTCCAAGCTGTTCTGGCTGTCTGAAGCCGACACACACAAAGTATTGTCCCGTCCTCTGTGATGCAATCTGTCAACAGCTTCACAGGCATCTGCTGGGGATTTCTCTCTGTGTGCGGACGATTGAGGGAGCCTTATAGGGAAAAAATGGAAACTGGAGAGAGATGGGGATGAGGAAAACGAAGAGAGAGAGAGAAAACAGATTGTCACACTGAGCTCAAGCCCTGGGTTATCAGATTACTGGGGGGTGACTGGAGGGTGACTGTGACTGGGAAACTGAGAAAGTGACAACCACAGCATCACCAAAACGTGAGTGAGAGAGACAAAGGGAGAGGGAGAGAGAGAGAGGGAGAGAGAGAGAGATCCATCTGGCCTGTCACCTCAGTCTTAAAGCTAAAACACGCTGACTCTCTGAGATGCACTCCTTACATGACAAAAGTGAGATAGAAAGGAGGGTTTGATATAATCCTCCCTCCATCCCTTCCTCCGTCTTCTCCCTCTTTCCTACAGAGCTCCATTGCCCTGCTCAGTACTAAGGCTGGTTTGCTGCTGGATTGCCAGCATTGCATCCTGGGATGTAGGTCAGGTGAATAAGAGAGCGAAGTGAAGAGCAGGACGGAGATGGAAGAGATTTCAATAGAGATTAATTGCCTCCCAAATGAGCCACCTAATTCTCCTCCTCAGCTCCCTGCATCTCATCTGCTCAACACAGGCCTCTGTTAATGATCGTCTGAGAAATTCAATTTCCACTTTTATCTTTCTTTTACCGCAGCGCCCGACCACTTAACTGGGTTTTAATTATTATTAATGGTATTTAAGAACTCTGTAGATAAAAGTTAAAAACTTGAAAGACACCAATCTTAAAGAACATCTGACAGATCAGGCTTGGGGATATTGTATCAATGGGGCTTATGGAAAGAGCCGTTTGAGAGGATTGATTTCAATGCAGCGATTGATCACGATGATAGTATCTTAAAGCTCTTCTTGTCATGTGTCTTGCATATTGAGACTAGCCTGAGGCGATAGTGTGACGTCAACATCGTACAAGTTCTGCTGAACTCCTACTCTAAAGCACTACTGTATTCTGAACCAATCCGGTCAGTCTTACAGTGCCTTGCGAAAGTATTCGGCCCCCTTGAACTTTGCGACCTTTTGCCACATTTCAGGCTTCAAACATTCCCACACATTTGCACGCCCAATCTTTCAGTTTTTGATTAGTTAAAAAGTTTGAAATATCCAATAAATGTCGTTCCACTTCATGATTGTGTCCCACATGTTGTTGATTCTTCACAAAAAATACAGTTTTATATCTTTATGTTTGAAGCCTGAAATGTGGCAAAAGGTCGCAAAGTTCAAGGGGGCCGAATACTTTCGCAAGCCACTGTATATCAACATCCTAAATCAAATAATCTGTCAACACGTTGAGTGATTAATCCATTTATTCGCTTCCTGGTCAAATATTGTGAATTACTACTGAGATCATTAAAGTGTCAGGAGAAATGTATCAAAAGTTCGTTAAAAGCTTATTAATTACAATCTCCTTTTGACAACAATAACAACATCAATGGACGTTACAAATAATTGTGACGAATGATGAATCCTTTGGAATGCAATACCTCCCAACTAGCCCAGACAACCGGTGGGATACGATTGTGATCCGCCACGTGACTGCAGTTTAATACCCAGATGTTGTATGATTCATAAAGCTAGGGTTGCCCAGAGCTATCCCAGGCCTGAGTCTCTTGGCTGGGCTAGTGTAGACTAGAGGAACCCTCCTAGCTGTCCGGATGGGTTAGGTATGCTGCTGTGAACACTGCTGAGTCTGTCATGGTCGGGAGAACAGAGGAACACAGCCTTGACCCCTATCAGTCCGTCTGAGACAACACCACATAAACACTGTGATTCACCATGGTACAATACTTGACATGGCCTCAAAACAGGATGTTGTAAGCAGCAGGCTTACCTTATAGAATGTCTATTATCACAAGGGGACTTCAGGTCGGGTATTTCTCAATGTCTTCTTTGTGGTTTTGGGGGAAGGAGACAGAAGAGACATGGGAGGCATCCGAAACATAATACCTTCCTTGTGACATAAGTAACCTATTACTGTTTCTGTCACAGGCGATGTTCTGGGGTATAACGGCATGCGACTGTAATGTTAAGCAATGGAGTGCTGCTGGCTTTAGGATGGTTTCTGTAATGGACTTGCCTTGACACGGTGTGCTTCAGTGTGGTACCTGGTCTATTTAGCATCAGCGGTGGTCTGAATCACCCTCTTTATGAATCCCATCAGGTATTTATGGTCGCCACCTCCACGGCCACGACCGCCTCGCCTCGCACAATCAAATAAATCAAATCAAATAAAGCAGGGCTGCCTCGTCTGAGGCGGTGGGAGGCGCTAACCATAAATACAAGTCAGCTACTTTCCAATGCATTGCAACGAACGGAGTCAGAGGAGGAAGGTGGAGTAGGCCTAGCTCACAGACCATCTCCATCACGTCTAACAGAATGGGTTCATTCTGCACTTTAAAGAGTTCATTTATCACAGGAGCATTCCTCTGTTTCCTTGGGTGTCACAGCGCTCCTCCTAGTCTCTGGCTGATGTATGCGGCCCATTTAAATCCCATCCATCTGTTATGTATGACAGAGCATAATTCACATAGGGCTGAATCCTGTCTATCCACCACGGCAAGTCTCTTAAGGAAGAATTCAATATTAATGTCATGTTTTTTTGATTTTGCTGGTTGGTGGTTTGCAAATGGCGTCTCGGTCTTGGACTAAATGAAATGGGGTGAATACTATTACGCAAATAGTTGAAGCTGTTGAAGTGGCAAAAAAGGATGTGATGCATACAGAGCCGTCTTTAAGATTGTAATCGAATCACTTTTAGGAAAGTGAATGTGGGGTTGTTCAACTAAATGGATAGAAGGACAGAGAGCGAAAGAGACAGAGATAGAGACAGAGATAGATACAGATAGAGATAGCGATGCAGACAGACTTGTGGCGTAGAGAACAGAAAGAGAGGGAATGAATGTCAACTGAGCAGTATGAGCAGTATGAGTTGGAGTTGATTCGGTATCAGTCAGAGCTGATTCGGTATGAGTCAGAGTTGATTCAGGATGAGTCAGAGTTGATTCAGTATGAGTCAGAGTTGACTCAGTATGAGTCAGAGTTGATTGTGTGCTTTGACGACACGTCTTTAGTGAGCCAGGAATATTCAGTTTTTATCCTCTAACTATTGGACAATACTGAATGTTCAAAGCAGTCAGGGTCTCCATGAATGACGTATTGCATTAGCTTTAGGGATTACATGTCAACAGGATGTCTTACAAATATAAGATATGTCTGAGGAAATGTCTGCATGCGATTTGATGTCATATATTCAAAGCCTGCCTTCACAAGCCAGTACTGCCTTCACAAATTGTCTTGGGGCAAATATAAAACCTTGTTTGAAAAACGAGGCAGACAAAATCCCTTCCCTAAAAACTGCAGTGACAGGCATGATATTATCGTTGTGGTTCAATGGAGTAAAAGATAGCTGACACAAGAACACAAACCCAGCTTGTCTCTCTGCTCGCCTCTCTTGTAAGTATTCCGATTGAACGGATTTGCAGGGGGGCAATGCAAATAAAATACCAAAACCTCCCGATCCAAACAAATCGCCTTTTGTTTCATGCATATTTATCACACTTTTAAAATCCAGCAACTGTGACAAAGATTAATAATGTGAGAGGATCATTGCGGCACTGCATCAAATTCTGACCGTTAAGTCAGTTCTAAGTAATAAGAAAATGTCACCAACAGCCAAATACAGTGTGCCCTCTACAGAGTACAAGACCGCGTCAATAGATGTTTGGAACTACTCAGCACTGAGGATTGAGTTGTGGTATTTACCCATGTGGTGGAGTATTGCTTTGGCATGTGTAGGCCTACAGGCACACACCGACAGGCCTGCTCACATACAGCGCGGCACGCACCGACAGGCCTGCTCACATACAGCACGGCACGCACCGACAGGCCTGCTCACATACAGCACGGCAAGCACCGACAGGCCTGCTCACATACAGCACTGTGGAAGACAGTTCCAGAGGAGATAGATGTTGATTGGCAGATGTGGGAAAAACTTTGGATTTTAAATTCCGCATAATCAGCTCATTTTTTCTGCTTCATCACAGTGTGGGTGAGGGAGCTTGTCTCCTAGGAGATTGGTACTAGAATAAAAATGACCCCCCCCCCCTCTCCCGTGTGTATGCTCCCATACACACAGACCACAGTCTCAACACAAAACAGTTCACAATGAGTAACCTAGATAACTTCTCCCTATTAGATCCACCCCCTCTGTGAAACAGATGCAGAACATCCCTATGCATATTCCTCCCACTGAACAGCACCAACCAAAAGCAACACTCCATAATCCCATTGTATATTCAGAGAGAATCCAGTGACACAATAGCATCACCGAAAATAAAAACGATTGTGTGCCCAGCTGCTTTCAATGAGCCCTCATCTGAAAGAGCCCTTTGCTACCACGGCAGATGGTTCATGCTGCCCTCAGATTGGTACCAGATTTTTTAAACTTGGGCTGCTCATTTTTATCTGGTTCAGTTTTTTACTTAAATGCACTTTGAATGTGATAAAAGTTTACTAAGAAACTTGTATCTCTTTATTTTCCGAAATATATATATTTTTGGCCTAGGTCCCATTGCGATAAACACACAAATTAATTCACTTCATAGACTCACCAGAACTACCGTTATCTGTCAACTCAGCAGTTTGCCTTCTCCGTCTGTCTGGCTGATGCCTCCATGTCTCCCATGTCTTCCATTACTACAGTATGTTATTCCCAATTGTTCCGTTTGTTGCACAACACTGAAAATATAACTGCAATCTAAGGAACACAAAACGAGTCATATAGTGAATGCGTCACCTGTGAGTCATTTAATAGAAAACCGTCAGCTAAATGGTCATACGACTGAACAAGCTCTGGGATTGAAGGTAACACGTAGTAAAGTGGATGCATTTAGGATGGAGCAAAGCCATCAAAACACCATTTAGAATCGACAGTACTAAAAGTACAATTACATTTCAAGGGGTTTCAAGTGATCACAAGTTAACCGAATAGATTTTCTACCAGAACAGCATCTGGAAATACTCCTATTGTGAGGAAAACGGTTAGGACATAGAGATGTGTCTGTCCCCAAAGATTTCAAGTCCATATTGTTTGTGAGAACACTGTAAATGTTTTACCACAGAGTGTCATTGTGTGTTCAACATATATACTGTTGAGAATCCCCTTTTGTTCTATATAGAATCTATCTAACTTCCCAGAGGCTCCTAGCAGCTCCCAGGAGCCATGTTGGTAAACTTGTGTTTCAAAGTGTTCTCACCTCACACACACCTGTCTGCATCTGACAAACCTGCTCTCACTGATAGGAAGAACCAATTACTGGAGCTCTATTCATACATCACACACGCGCACGCACACGCACACGCACACGCACACACACACACACACACACTTGTCTGCATCTGACAAACCTGCTCTCACTGATAGAAAGAACCAATTACTGGAGCTCTATTCATACATCACACACACGCGCACGCACGCGCACGCATGCACACGCACACACACGCACACACACACACACACACACACACACACACACACACACACACACACACACACACACACACACACACACACACACACACACACACACACACACACACACACACACACACACACACACACCTGTCTGCATCTGACAAACCTGCCCTCACCGATAGGAAGAACCAATTACTGGAGCTCTATTCATACATCACATATATGCGCACGCACACGCACACGCACACACACACACACACACACACACACCTGTCTGCATCTGACAAACCTGCTCTCACTGATAGGAAGAACCAATTACTGGAGCTCTATTCATACATCACACACACGCACACGCGCACACACACACACACACACACACACACACACACACACACACACACACACACACACACACACACACACACACACACACACACACACACACACACACACACACACACACACACACACACACACACACACACACACACACACACACACTACATGTTCATGTTTTTAAATGTCTGTAATGTATGTGTTGGACCCATGTACAACTAGCTGTCGACATTGGCTTTGGCTAATGGGGAACCTAATTGAAAAATCAAAACACACACACACACAGCTCTACAGATGAGCAAATGTAAATCTTGAGCATTCAGCTGAGTAGTTCAGAGTCATAGCATGAAGGCGTTTCTCTGAGTAGTTGTTCATGGCGTGTTGACAGCTTTACACAGAGAGTTGTGTTGATAGGCAATCTTAATGAGCGCCGAACATGTTTCCAATTCATTACCTGACACACTGCAGCTACAGAGAGGGACTTGGGTAAAGCTGAAGTCCTTAATTCAGGTATAAATAGGTATTTGTCAGTCCACTGCATGTATTGAAATAAAAACCCATTGAATAATTAAACAATATTATAAACTGTCCTCTTATTAGGACATAATAAATGACAGACTTTAAAAAAATACGTATGAAAAAAGGGAATACACTCTCAAATGAAACACGTCTTTAATGTAATGCAGCCGTTGGTTGTGTCGTCCGTCCGGTTTCAAGTAATAGAAAATATAACACTCTGCCGTCTGTCTCGTCACCGCGCGGCTTAAAGAGCGGGGGGAAAGAATTGCGCCTCACATACAGATGGAATAACATTCACCAGGGAATGCATGTGGTTAATGCCGTTACATCGCCATTTGTACCGTCCCATAAAATTACGGGTGTCCAAGAAATGAAGCCATTCTCTACCTAGTACAATACAAAGGACTCCAGATCCATAGTAAGAAAATAGGTTTGATCTTTAAAACAGCATATTACAACCCAATTGCAGAGGCATGTATGTCCGTCGTGTCACACAGTAGGTCCATTGAACTGTTAGTCTCCTGTTCTAACAATCTTAGATCATTCCAATGAACACTCAATCTATGTCTATTGTGAACTTATCATGGTCTTTTCACTATGACAACATCTGTTGCGGTACCAAAACAGTACATCCCACAAATACATCTTTATTAAATATACAAAGACTGGAAATTAAGAGTGGACATTCATTATCAACCTAACTGACAGCAGAACGTTTACATAGGTTGTATATCTTGGTATTTCTTATCATCCCTACTACTTCAGTAATAGGGCCAGTTGTTCTGGAAATTAGCAGCATTGCCTACATAGATTAGCCTAATAGCATCTGAGCCATTCTGTCCCACTGCTAAGCGTCTACCTCTGTGTTTTAGTGATTTCATCTCATAAACAACATATGGTGCAAATGGCATACTGTTGCATTGTGGGACATTATTTGATTTTCATAGAGTGGATTTTTTAAATCAAACATATTTCAGAAAATATACAGAATTATTTGATTTTCTAAACTGTGGCCTTTAAACTCATCAATAGGGGGAGAATGCAGGAGTTACAACAGCAGAGAGAAACCTTGGTCTGATAAAGAGGCTTTTAGCGAAGCGTCTCTTGGACTATGCAAACGGCCAGACGGTTATTGTTACAGTACTATTCCCTCAGGGTCATGTGCTGTACAGTGACAAAGAAAAGCAGAGATAGGAAGAGGTGGAAGGGGCAGAGGAGGAGGAAGAGAAGAAGCAATAAAGAAGAAGAAGAAGAAGGAGAAGAAGATGAAGAATTCAGGACCTCTTCACATTGGCACTAAATGTAGGTAGCTGATTAACACTTGAGGTGTTTCTTGCTGGTCATGTCATTCCAGATGCGGTGCATCTCCTCCGGGGAGATCTGGTGGACCGTTACGACCCGTCGGTAGCGGCACAGACTGTAGGCCATCTTCCAGTGGTTGAAGCCACTGTTCTGGAAGGGGTGGATGCCCAGTTTACGAAGGCACAGCCCCACGTACACATCCTCCAGGTGGAGCAGTCTGGTGTGCAGGGACGTCTTGTAGATGAGCTCGGCCACATCCGCCGAGAACACGTACCCAGTGCCCGAGCAGAAAGGCGGGTACTTAGTCTCAGGGTAAAGGTCTCTGGGCATGTACCACTTACTGCGCATGTCTCTGATCGGACCTCCGTTGATGACGTAGCCCGTGAAGTAGCGTCTCCGCGGCTTGCTGGCGGGCTTGAGGAGGTTGTAGACCAGGTTCTCCATGTTAACGTAGATGTCCGAGTCCGTCTTGAGGACGTACTGTGCCTTGGGGCAGAAGGTGGCCACCCAGCGCATGCCCATCAGGGTCTTGAGGGTGAGGTTGTGGTAGGAATCTATGAAGTCCTCCACCACGACATCGTGGAAGATCTGGCTCTCCTGTTCCACCATCTGGTTGAGCACCGGATCCGTGTTCCTCCCAAGCAGGAAGAGTGTGAGGACGCGAACGCCATCGCCGAACGTGCTCTCGTCGCCCCACGTCTCTCGAATCGCTTGACGTGCATCAAACTCCTTGTGGGTGGTGCTGATCAGGATGACTAAGAAAGGTGCCTCCGTCTCACACTTCTTGGGCTCGTTGATGACAAAGTCGAAGGAGTGCGGGTTGAGCGGCCGAGTCCGTATATTGCTGAAGGTCACGTTCTTGGTGAGCTTGGTCTTCTGGCGGATGGGGATGGACAGCTGGCCCACGTAGGAGGTGGAGGGACGGGACAGACTCAGGTACCAGAGAGCGCTAGCCCAGCAAACGACCGTCAACAAGTATAAGCAGCTGACCTTTGAAGGCATTTCTGTTTACTTGGCGCGTGTTAGGAGCATTGAGAATGTCAAGAAGGTGGAATCTCCATGGGTGGTCCTCCAGCTACTTCCAGCGGTGCAGCATGATGCTGCCTCCACGAGACGCTTGACATTAATTCAGTACCCTTGACTGCTTTAATACAGCCTAGTGGTGGGATTCTGGTTGAAAAGGAGGGTTGTCATTTTTCCTCAATGCAGCCATTGTACTATTCCTTTCCATTAGGGGCGTTTCCTTGCATTCTTCTCGCCAGCACTTGATTCTGGACAGAAACAGATAAAAAACAAATTAGTCAAGCCTTAACAAGAATGCTTCAGAACTCATTGGCAAAATTAGAGTATTTACATGCGTGGAGTTATGAGGAGGGTTAGTATGAGCTTAGAAAAACATACGGAAATATCCTCTTTGTTTGTTTCCTATAATCACAGATAACAGATAACTCAACATGTGAGACGATCTCTATAGCTTTAGGTGCGTGTATACTTCTCCAAGCCGTCCTCTGGCGGTATGTTTATGGCCTGCTTTTTATTCTTCTTTAGTTCTGGCTACTTTGTGTTTACAAACACTGTTTATCTCCGCGTGTCCTTCCCTCGCTGCATACGCCGTGTCAAATCAGCAATATCACTCTTACTCTCTGAAAAGTCTCCTCAAGAAGAAACACTCCCGAGGGAAATGCTCAGCATCCTCTCTTTCGCTCTCTCTGTCTCTGTCTCTGTCTCTCTCGCTCTTCTTCCCTCTTTCCTTCTCTCTTTATATCTCTCTCTTCCCCTGCCTCTCTCTCTCTCTCTCCTCTTTCTCTCTCAATGACACAGTGATCTTGGCATGACGGGAAATATTGTTCAGTAATGAGCTCTTCCTCGCTTGGTGGAATAGGTACTGTAGCATCCAGAGAAATAATGCACCAATGCTCTGGTGCCATTATTAGGAATTGTATGGCACTTTCATGGGCATATAAGTATGCACACACGCTGCTTTTTAGAATGGTTTATCATAATAGTGGCTTTGTGACGGGGAAAAATGAATCACAAAATAACCATTGTTTCGCTTCGATGATGAAAGACATGATTAAAGAAAGTCAGCTCTGATAAAAGCCCACCATGCTCAGTGAGTGTTTCCATCACAGACAGCAACAGCATTGACTCTGGATCAAAGCGAAGAGTGCATTTTTCCATCATTACAGTAACAAGAAGTGAGAGGCACTCTACTGGATTTTACTCAGGGAACAGGCACCTGTTGCTACCGACAGTGAGACTACTGATTGTGGTGTGGAATAAAAAAAAATAAGTGTCTCTTTATGTGTGTGTTGATGAAAAACTCGTATTAGGAATGAAAGAGAGTGTAAAAAATAACAGACGAAAATAACAGTTTTCCACCATACAGAGAAATAGAGGTAACTGCCAAAATAAAGGAAACGCCAACATAAAGTGTCTTTATAGGGCGTTGGGCCACCACGAGACAGAACAGCTTCAATGCATCTTGGAATAGATTCTACAAATGTCTGGAACTGGCTGGAACTGAACTCGATATCATTTTTCCACAAGAAATTCCATCATTTGGGGTTTTGTTGAAAACGCTGTCTCAGGTACCACTCCAGAAACTTCCATAAGTGTTCAATTGTGTTGAGATTTGAAGACTAAAATGGCCATGGCACATGGTTTACATAGTTTTCATGCTTATCAAACCATTCAGTGACCACTCGTGCCCTGTGGATGGGGGCATAGCCATGGTAACCAAAATATTGGCCAAAATAATGGCCTGTCCAGCATTTTTATGCATGAGCATGATGGGATGTTAATTCCTTAATAACTCAGGAACCACACCTCTGTGGAAGCACCTGCTTTCATTATACTTTGTATCCCTCATTTACACAAGTGTTTCCATTATTTTGGCAGTTACCTGTATGTCAAAACCAAAGATGAATCCCACAGTATGTGCCCCTTTTATTTGTCACAAAGATAATCCTTTGGATAACGCAATATGGCATCTGTGCATCAACATAGGGGAACAGTTGTATTCCTGTATCCAAAGGATTATCTTTCTGACAAATAAAATGTTCAGAGGTTCAGAGGGCTGAAGTCCATGTCTTTTGGAAATGAACATAGTTTTTGACGTAGTCGAATGCTGTGCTGCGTGATTAAAGGAAAGTCCTGTGGATATCCCACAAATGTCATTTTGAGTGAGATGCTCAAAATGGTGAGATGGTCTCATGATTTCTTTAGATTAGCCTGACTTCGCAGTTCTGAGTTGGGGTCCTGCCTTATCTGTCACATTTTGAGAGTGGCGACGATGACATATATTCATGTTCTTTATCCCATCTCTTTCAGTGGCAGAATGATCTATTCTATGTCCTCATATTTCCTGTCCTCCCATCACTTTTCACTGGGAGTTTAATCCATCTCATCATGTTTCCCTACCTCTCTCCCCTCTTCTCAATCATTCCTCCACCATCTCTGTTTAGCACTCTCTCCCTCTCTCTCTCCCCATTGTTCGCCATCATTTCTCCTCCGTCCCTTCCTCTCCCCCCTTCGTTCTCTGTCATTCTTCTCTTTCTATCACTCGCCCTCCTTTTTCCCAGTGACACTGTTGATCCCTCTCCCCATGCTCCTCTGGGCCTCACCCACTGCAAACACACAGCTTTGTTTTCGCCACCCACTATAAACCCTTCAATCTCTATGGACACCTCGGGCTGCTTCCTCTCATCCATCTCTCTATTCCCCTCTCTCTTTTAGTCTAACTCCACCACTAAATCATCTGCCCTCCCTGACCTGCTTCGTCCCGTTCACTCTATTTGTCTCTGAGCGAGAGAGCAATAGAGAGAGAGCGAGAGAGAGAGAGAGAGAGAGAGAGAGAGAGAGCGAGAGAGAGAGAGAGAGAGAGAGCGAGAGAGAGAGCGAGAGAGACAGAGAGAGAGAGAGAGAGAGAGAGAGAGAGAGAGAGAGAGAGAGAGATGTTTTGCTTGCTTTCCTTCAGTCATTTCCTTGGGATTGTACTGTACAATTCCTTTAATTATTCTCTCTTGGATTGATTCTTTGTGCTTGAGATCACAGTGTCAGCCGATTCTGATAAATGGTACAGGGAAAGTAGTACTAGAAACCTGCTCTTCTCACGACAGACGGACTTGTTACATGTATTCATTCCACCCCTCCTGTTGAAGTAGCTTCTTTTTTAGAGAGAACACCTTGACCTGCAGATGCTATTTGAATGAACAGGATATGAACAGGATATCATTGCAGTATCATATTCATGTTTCTCCCTGATTCTTGGATTGCCATTACGGAAACGGAAAAGACAGGCTTTCAATTGAGCTTTGTTGAACTTTTCCCCAACATTCAATTAAAGAAGAATAATAATACTTTTTTTTTTCCCTTTCACCCCCTTTTTCGTGATATCCAATTGTTTAGTTGTTACTATCTTGTCTCATCGCTACAACTCCCGTACGGGCTCAGGAGAGATGAAGGTTGGAAGCTATGCGTCCTCCAAAACACAACCCAACCAAGCCGCACTGCTTCTTAACACAGCGCGCATCCAACCCGGAAGCACCAATGTGTCGGAGGAAACACCGCGCACCTAGCGACCTGGTCAGTGCACACTGCGCACTGCCCGCCAGAGGAGTCGCTAGTGCGGGATGAGACAAGGATATCAGGATATCCCTACCGGCCAAACCATCCCTAACCCGGACAACGCTGGGCCAATTGTTCGTCGCTCCATGGACCTCCCGGTCGCGGCCGGCTGCGACAGAGCCTGGGCTCGAACCCAGAGTCTCTGGTGGCACAGCTAGCACTGCGATGCAGTGCCTTAGACCACTGCGCCACCGGGAGGCAAGAAGAAAATTTTTTACAGAAAATGTCAACAACAAAAACAAAAAATCCTTACACTCAATAAAACTTAGTTTATCTTCTTCTCTTCACTCAGTGAAGCGTTGTTATTTCCCAAATTAAGTCTTTGGTGTAAATTACAATAGAAGCCTATTAACATCAAGCAACAGCCGTCTTTGACAGATGTGAGATATTGCATTGGTTGTCATGACAGCAGGAAGCAGACAGTAAAGGCTTGTGTAGAGAGAAAGTGAGAGAGAGAAAGAGAAGGGAATGAAGAAAGAAAGAAGAAAGAGAGACACTGTCGTCCCACCACGCCGCAGCCCTGTCACCGCCCCTGACTGACAACTGGCAGACAACAATGCACTCTGGGTAATTGAAAGGAAGTCCCGTCTTCACACTAGACAGGGTGGGGGCTGAAGAGATGGGGGAGAAAATGCAATGCATCTGGCTGGATTAAACCATTCAGCTCTAAATCACCACACACATCCCCCTTCCTTGAGGAACTCAATTTAGCAGCCTTAGATATCATGGCTCACCCTCTCGTTGATCTACTGCTTTGGCCTGACGCCTAACACTCCTCTCCTCAGTGTGTACGTTTTTGTGTTGTTCATTTGTGTGTGTGTGTGTGTGTGTGTGTGTGTGTGTGTGTGTGTGTGTGTGTGTGTGTGTGTGTGTGTGTGTGTGTGTGTGTGTGTGATAATAGACAACCACCCTGTGATGTAAAAGCCTGGAGTCAGTTAAAGGTCTTCTCCTCCCAGAGAGAGTGTAATATACTGACTCTGATGCGCCACAACATTAGACCAGCCTGGTGGTTACTCACTGCTGAGGGCCTCTCTTTTCGTCCTCACACCTAATTAACTGAAGTTGTTATTTAAGCGGATAGTGACCTTCGTTAGAAGGGTGCGATTAGGGACGGACAATTCAAAACAAGAGTTCAGGTAGAGGCTATTGTCGAGTAGACTGAGAAGACGGAGTATTTCAGAGATGGGCTTCAGCTCATAAAATGAGAGGAACATGCCGCTTTATAATAAATCATACATCACATCTATGGGCACATCCATCAAATGCCGAACCAAAGGTAGATGTCTCACACGGCCCTGTCCAATTTACTGATCTATCTCCAGATAAAAGGAGGAAAGGGAGAAAAATACATAACTACCCCTACAGATCTGATGCCTACTCTTATGAGCAGAGCTGTCAACATATCTCTTCATGAAAGAAGCTCCTGTCTCCCTGTGATTATCTGTATCGGAAACCAGGTCAAGAACTGTAACATAGAACTGTAACATAGAACTGTAATATCAGTCAAATACCAATCAAATCAAGGAGTACGAAAGGCAGATTTAAGACTTAAATGGAAATCCCCTTACTTCCAAATAGAATATAGCCGTTTCAGATATATTGTTAGCCAGACATGAAGTCTTGCTGTCAATGAGGTATGTCTCAGGAAAGCTACTGCTCCAACTATGGCAAATCTCAAGAGACCCACTTTTCTTTCTCTTTCAAATGCAAACCTTGGAGTCAGTCAGATGGCGGCTTCTTGGGAATGCAGCACTGTAGGCCCCCATAGGCAGCGATACAGTGACATGGATTAATGCAAGGCAGCCTATCAACAGCCACCTTATATCTAAGACTGGACCCGACCCTATAGTAATTACATGGGCAGCAGTGGAGGCTGCTGAGGGGAGGACGGATCATAATAATGTTTAGAACGGAGCGAATGGAATGGCATCAGACACATAGAAACCATGTGTTTAATACCATTCCACTGATTCCGCTTCACCCATTACCACGAGATTGTCCTCCCCAATTAAGGTGCCACCAACCTCCTGTGATGGGCATCTACACATAGTGAGCAGCTGGAGTAAGGGGAAGGTAATTGGGGTGCTCAGTGTCTTGAAATTAAATGAGTGTGCTGCAGGTTTCAGTTATAGATCTGTCATTCTCACTGAAAGCAAGTCTAAGAAGCAGTTCTATGTGCACTATTTCTATGCTTCCCGTTCTTAAGATTCGTTTTTGCATCTTTTACTTTCAGTTTTGTTCACCAGCTTCAAACAACTTAAAACACAATATTTTTGGTTATGGAAAATATATTTCACACAGGTTTAGATAGTACAATGATTCTCTACAGTATACTTGCTTGTTTTGTCACATAAACTGAAATTATGACAATTTTAGCAACCAGGAAATGGCGGAGCGATTTCTGCATAGTGCATCACCACAGAAGCATAGCATGACAGTATTTGGGACATGCAAACAAATCAGGGCCCCAAAGTATGTGCTCTGTGATTTAAGGAGTAGGTCAAATGGTTGCATAGTGAACTACAAATCAGGGCCCTCATCGCTCCCCCCATATGGTACTGTGTGTAGGTGTAGAGTAAATCAGAAAACAACCCATTATTTTTGACATTCTTCCAAGCTTCTCTCCTCCACCAATTGGATGTTGCTGTGAATATTGTGAAGATGTCATTCTGCTTTCCTGCTGTTAAATGGTGCGTGAAGGTCCTGATGGAGGCTGAATTAATAAGCTTTGATTAGTGTTAAATTAAAATGGCATTGATAAAGATTCCCAGTATGGTTCTAGCCTTTGTGTATTCTCCTGATAACAGATATAATTGAATGATTGTTGGTAAGAAATAATTAACTTAAGGCCGCACACTCCACTTCCTGGTCTGTATTTTCTGCGCAGGCACTGTTTCTGTAGGGGCCACCTCAAATATCTCTGGTCTCCTTATCAAATCTGTTAAAGACAAACAGATGCTGGCATTATTGGCACAGACTCATCATTCAGTACCACCTTGCGAGTACACTATATGTTTTAACTGTGAGTCGCTTTGGATAAGCATACCCTAAATTACAAATAAATTGGAAATTCTGAAGAGGGTTTTGTAAGTTGGAATCAGAGAGACACTGTTACTGTTTGAGGATGGAGGGAGAGAGAGAGAGAGAGAGAGAGAGAGAGAGAGAGAGAGAGAGAGAGAGAGAGAGAGAGAGAGAGAGAAAGAGAGAGAGAGAGAGAGAGCGAGAGAGCGGACAGCATCAGTAGTCTGTCCACAGCACCAGGACCTGTGCTCTGGCATAAATTGGAAATGACAACTTGATTCATGCCGGTGATATATTTTACCGTCCGACCGGGTGACATTCTTGTCATCTAATATCCGAGACTTGCTGTAGCGTTCCAGAGACGCGACGGGACGTAAATGCTGGGTCCAAAAAGGACACAGAGGATTTTCGTCTGTCTTTGGTAGACTAATGAAATAGAGCGAAAAGCAGGCCCAGAAAATGGAAGGGTATCTTTAAAACCTGTCGATACACCGAGAAGGAAGTACAGGATGTTTTATTTTATCAATAGAGTAAAAGCCTCCAGCTAAACATGTCGGTGACAGAGACCTTCAAAACCTTCTCTCTCAGCTTAGCTATACTGTATATTCTGGAAGTTTGAACTCTCATTATCTGGTATGGTATGTTGGATGTAAGCTAGTTGAGGTGAAATAAGCCATGGGCAAATGAGAATGGGGAACACTGAAACCACAGGAGGCTGGTGAGGGGAGGACGGCTCATAATAATGGCTGGAATGGAGTGAATGGAATGGTACCGAATACATGGAAACAACGTGTTTGATGGGTTTGATACTGTTTCATTCATTCAGTTCCAGTCATTACTATGAGCCCGTCCTCCCCAATTAAGGTGCAACCGGCCGCCTGTGACTGAAACGTTCAGACTTCAAGACGACAATCACTTTTCTGGCATTGACCTATAAAAGATTGAGTTAGTTAGGGAGAGACAGGTTCCAACTCAGTGTGCCGATTGTTATTTTATTCATGTCTATGAACAATAGAACAGGACGAACAAGAACTGCTAATTTGGATACATTATTTTACCCTTTAAAAGAAAGTGAAAATCTGTGCTTATAATTCAAAACAGATAATTTGTTCTCAAGAGCCACTCCTGACAAAATGAAAAATACAGGCGAAACATTTCAGGAAATAATTGAGCTTAAGCTAAATATATTCCAATGTATAAATATTTTACACACACACACACACACACGCGCGCACACGCACACGCACGCACACACACACACACACACACACACACGCACACGCACACGCACACGCGCACACGCACACACGCACATACGCACACACGCACACACGCACACACACACACATTTTTGCTTAGCTAAACATCTGGAGGCCTGGGTGAAGGAGAAGTAGCACCAACCAAAACATAAACTCAGCAAAAAAAACAAAAGTCCCTTAATCAGGACCCTGTCTTTCAAAGATAATTAGTAAAAATCCAAATAATTCCACAGATCTTAATTGAAAAGGGTTTAAACACTGTTTCCCATACTTGATCAATGAACCATAAACAAATAATGAACATGCACCTGTGGAACGGTCGTTAAGACCAATTAAGGTCACAGTTATGAAAACTTGAGACACTAAAGAGGCCTTTCTACTGACTGAAAAACACCAAAAGAAAGATGCCCAGGGTCCCTGTTCATCTGCGTGAATGTGCCTTAGGCATGCTGCAAGGGGGCATGAGAACTGCAGATGTGGCCATGGCAATAAATAGCAATGTCCGTACTGTGAGATGCCTAAAACAGCGCTACAGGGAGACAGGACGGACAGCTGATCGTCCTCGCAGTGGCAGACTGATAGAGGAATTCTAAATTCCTGTATGTTTTGTAGCCAAAACCAAATTCGCACTCTTTCTAATTCATTAATGATTTGTAAGTTCATTAATTATGCATGAAGTAGATTGAGACCAGTCTTAAAAGCCAGGTAATAGCGTTTAATTCAAGAGAGTACTGAAGCAAAATACAAAGAACCTTACATTTTAAAGAGAGGACATGAAATGACATCATCAGTTTCTCACACTCTCTCCGGGTCGGATCTGTGGATCACACAATAGCACAGTGTTTTCAGGTCTGGAGATGTATTCTACTCCCCTCATAAACCAGACATTCCAATCTGTCTAAAATATATCTTCTCCTCCACTAACGGAATATCAAGGACCATTCTTATCAGTCAGAAAATATATATCATCCCTCTCCCTTAAACTTCCCGCAAGGTACAGACAAATAATTCGTTTTACTTACATTTTCAGTAACAGCTTAACCAAGAGCCCATACATTTCATACCATAACATAATAGTATTAGAATAAATGGTTCTAATTGAAATGTATACATTATTAATCATTTCAACCATAATTTCCTCCAACACAGACCACATGTAACAACAACTGCACAGGATCGGTACATCCGAACATCACACCTGCAAGACAGGTACAGGATAGCAACAACAACTGCCCGAGTTACACCAGGAACGCACAACCCTCCATCAGTGCTCAGACTGTCTGCAATAGGCTGAGAGAGGCTGGACTGAGGGCTTGTAGGCCTGTTGTATGGCAGGTCCTCACCAGACATCACCAGCATCAACCTCGCCTATGGGCACAAACCCTCCGTCGCTGGACCAGACAGGATTGGCAAAAAGTGCTCTTCACTGACGAGTCGCAGTTTTGTCTCACCAGGGGTGATGGTCGGATTCGCGTTTATCATCGAAGGAATGAGCGTTACACCGAGACCTGTACTCTGGAGCGGGATCGATTTGGAGTTGGAGGGTCTGTCATGGTCTGGGGCGGTGTGTCACAGCATCATCGGACTGAGCTTGTTGTCATTGCAGGCAATCTCAACGCTGTGTGTTACAGGAAAACATCTTCCTCTCTCATGTGGTACCCTTTCTGCAGGCTCATCCTGACATGACCCTCCAGCATGACAATGCCACCAGCCATACTGCCACCAGCCATACCGAAGAGCCCGGATCAAAGCGTGTTGGATCGGAGGGTGAAGGCTAGGGCCATTCCCCCAGAAATGTCTGGAAACTTGCAGGTGCCTTGGTAGAAGAATGGGGTAATAGCACAGCAAGAAATTGCAAATCTGGTGCAGTCCATGAGGAGGAGATGCACTGCAGTACTTAATGCAGCTGGTGGCCACACCAGATACCGACTGTTACTTTTGATTTTGACCCTTTATCCAGGGACACATTATTTCATTTCTGTTAGTCACATGTCTGTGGAACTTGTTCAGTTTATGTCTCCGTTATTGAATCTTGTTTTGTTCATACACATATTTACACGTGTTAAGTTTGCTGAAAATTAATGCAGTTGACAGTGAGAGGACATTTATTTTTTTGCTGAGTTTATGTGCCCAGATAATACCCCCTCCGGTGCCATTACCAACCCCCTGTGCTGTGCAGCCCAGACACAGCAACAGATAGAGCTTCACCAATAAATGAATGAATGACATTTTATTTTCATGTCAAATCGTCCTTTCACAGTGAGAGTGTACTAGGAATTATCACAGGCACCATCTCAGTGCTCATGGGTAGAGGCAGGCACGCTGCGAGCACACTGAACACATCCCATTATCCAGCACAGCTGAAACACCACACCTGTCCTGATAACATCCCAGCTCCGTACAATAGGCTTGCTCCGTCTCACACCCTCTTACACACACGGACACGCACCCACACCCACACCCACACTCTCTCGCTCTCTCTTTTTCTCAACATTGCTCCATCCTCAGTCTTTTTCACTTTACACCCATGCACAAGCACGCACACACACTCTCTCTCCCTTGCTCCATGTCGGTGCTGGAGGCTGACAGGGGTCCTGTTAGTCGCTCTGATGAACCTGGGAGGGGAGCTGTAGCTGTGTTTGGGCGGTGTTGAGGCGCTGAGCAATGGCTGAGGAGGCTTATGGCAATTACCCTGTCGTGTCCTCCTCTCCGTGCCAGACCATGCTGCTGCTGACACAGCCAGGCACGGGACAGCCAGGCAAAGGGACAGGACAAGCTGCGCCAGCATCTCTTTTCTCACTGCACTACTCCCTGAGAGGGTGCTGAAAAGCTGCATAACCTGAGTTGAGGTGTGTGAAGATAGATGCTCTGTTACGACAGCAACACCGCACACATACAGTATAAAGTCATGGGTATAATCAATTATATACTGTCTTTGTGCATATAATCAATGCACACACACACACACACACACATGCACATGCGCACACACACACTATGGTACACACACTCGTCCCAGTGATATGTCAACCTGAGTACAATAAGGGTAAAGCATTTCCAGTGACTCTCTCTGAACCTAACCCGACAGTAACATGTAGCAGCTCCAGGCTGCAGCTGTGGAGGAGATGTTACATCGTTACATCTGACTACCCAGCATGGTGCTCCACTGGTAAGGAGCTGTCGCTACATCTAACTACCCAGCACAGTGCTCCACTGGTAAGGAGCTGTTGCTACATCTGACTACCCAGCATGGTGATCCACTGGTAAGGAGCTGTCGCTGCTACATCTGACTACCCAGCATGGTGCTCCACTGGTAAGGAGCTGTCACTGTTACATCTAACTACCCAGCACGGTGCTCCACTGGTAAGGAGCTGTCGCTGCGACATCTAACTACCCAGCATGGTGCTCCACTGGTAAGGAGCTGTCGCTGCGACATCTAACTACCCAGCATGGTGCTCCACTGGTAAGGAGCTGTCGCTGCTACATCTAACTACCCAGCATGGTGCTCCACTGGTAAGGAGCTGTCGCTGCGACATCTGACTACCCAGCATGGTGCTCCACTGGTAAGGAGCTGTCGCTGCTACATCTAACTACCCAGCATGGTGCTCCACTGGTAAGGAGCTGTCGCTGCGACATCTGACTACCCAGCACGGTGCTCCACTGGTAAGGAGCTGTTGCTGCTACATCTGACTACCCAGCATGGTGCTCCACTGGTAAGGAGCTGTCGCTGCTACATCTGACTACCCAGCACGGTGCTCCACTGGTAAGGAGCTGTCGCTGCGACATCTAACTACCCAGCATGGTGCTCCACTGGTAAGGAGCTGTCGCTGCGACATCTGACTACCCAGCATGGTGCTCCACTGGTAAGGAGCTGTCGCTGCTACATCTAACTACCCAGCATGGTGCTCCACTGGTAAGGAGCTGTCGCTGCTACATCTGACTACCCAGCATGGTGCTCCACTGGTAAGGAGCTGTCGCTGCGACATCTAACTACCCAGCATGGTGCTCCACTGGTAAGGAGCTGTCGCTGCGACATCTAACTACCCAGCATGGTGCTCCACTGGTAAGGAGCTGTCGCTGCTACATCTGACTACCCAGCATGGTGCTCCACTGGTAAGGAGCTGTCGCTACATCTAACTACCCAGCACGGTGCTCCGCTGGTAAGGAGCTGTCACTGCTACATCTAACTACCCAGCACGGTGCTCCACTGGTAAGGAACTGTCACTGCTACATCTGACTACCCAGCACGGTGCTCCACTGGTAAGGAGCTGTCACTGTTACATCTGACTACCCAGCACGGTGCTCCACTGGTAAGGAGCTGTCACTGCTACATCTAACTACCCAGCACGGTGCTCCACTGGTAAGGAGCTGTCGCTGTTACATCTGACTACCCAGCATGGTGCTCCACTGGTAAGGAACTGTCACTGTTACATCTGACTACCCAGCACGGTGCTCCACTGGTAAGGAGCTGTCACTGCTACATCTAACTACCCAGCACGGTGCTCCACTGGTAAGGAGCTGTCGCTGTTACATCTGACTACCCAGCATGGTGCTCCACTGGTAAGGAACTGTCACTGCTACATCTGACTACCCAGCACGGTGCTCCACTGGTAAGGAGCTGTCACTGTTACATCTGACTACCCAGCATGGTGCTCCACTGGTAAGGAGCTGTCACTGTTACATCTGACTACCCAGCACGGTGCTCCACTGGTAAGGAACTGTCACTGTTACATCTGACTACCCAGCACGGTGCTCCACTGGTAAGGAGCTGTCACTGTTACATCTGACTACCCAGCATGGTGCTCCACTGGTAAGGAGCTGTCACTGTTACATTTGACTACCCAGCATGGTGCTCCACTGGTAAGGAGCTGTCACTGTTACATCTGACTACCCAGCATGGTGCTCCACTGGTAAGGAGCTGTCACTGTTACATCTGACTACCCAGCATGGTGCTCCACTGGTAAGGAGCTGTCACTGTTACATCTGACTACCCAGCATGGTGCTCCACTGGTAAGGAGCTTCACTGTTAAATCTGACTACCCAGCATGATGCGCTACTGGTAAGGAGAAGACCATAAATAAATGATTAAACTTGTCAGATCCACTCAAGCCTGATCCTTCAGGAAGTGGCTTGGGAGGAGGTGGTGGCGGGGGACACCGGAGGATGTCAACAGGTTAGAGGTGGGAGGATTAGATGGAGGGCGTGGGTTGGAGGTGGGGAAGGGTGTTACAAATGTTATCTGTCTTTGTGACTGATACAGTGAATTTGATTTAACCCTTATTTTACCAGGCAAGCTGAATGGGAACGTATTCTCTTTTAAAACAACGACCTAGGGAGTAGCTGCAGGTGAGAGGAGGCACACACACAGACAGATACACACCCCAGAGAAAACATTAGACATTAAGATCGCTGCCCCCTCTGCCCACAGGCAAACAGATCTATATGTGTCCTTGAACACTGTTCAAAGAACAGGCCGTAACCTTTAACATGGTCTATGTTTGACTACAACATGCTTCAAGGCAAAACAGAGTTATGGGGAGTGAGTGAGCGTGTGTGATGAGAAAGATATAGGTTGTGAGCGAGTAATAAGTGTGTGTGTGCGGTATGTGTGTTTGGTAATGGAAGGGTGTGCATCGAAACACCCTTTTTGACTCCGAATGGCCATGTTACTATGGCAACAGGCTGGGCGAGGCGAGGGAATGTTCTCAATAGGAGAGTTCTGACACTGTGACGTGATCTGAATGCTCCCGCATGATCAGTCGGACTCAGAACGATGTCTGTTCAAAAGAAAAGCCAACTTCCTCTTGGGTTTGGGCAGACCGGTCCTCTGATTTAGCCCAATAGACAGAGAGACTCGGGAATATTAGGCAACACTGGAACCACAGTGTGGGATCTATGTCCATCGGTGATTAGGAGAGCGTCAGGACTGGTTATATCAACGACTGACAGGAACAAATCAGGATGTACACATTTCAGGTTTAATTGATAGGAAACTATGTATAATCTACTGCATTAGCAGGTTGAATACATTTTCAGAAAAACTAAAAAAATCAGCTCAATAATATCATTATTGTTCATCCTCTATGGGTATCACATGATAAAGCCATATGCACCAGCTTAAGCAGCCTTGAATATAAAGAGGACTTAAATATATGCTGATACAAACACGTCACCAAGCAAAGATTGGCACAGCACATTGGGTAGAATAATTGGCACAGCTCTGAATGAATATTTTACTATCTTCTGGACTGGTTCCCTCTGCTGAACGAGGGGGATCCGCAACACACTTCTACTGAGAGCTCCGTCTCAAATCCCTGACCATTGTTTTTAATGAGTGCACTCCATATGTCTTCTTGTGAATGTGTGTGTGTGTGTGTTCGTGGGCTCCCTTAACACTGTTGACAGCCATTGATACAGCACCAGCTTCACCGAGTGTGACTGGCTGTCACGGTGGAAGGGGACATTCATTCATCGGAGACTGATGGAGGGGGACTGGCTTTCCGCCGTGACGGATCGATAGAAGGAGGCGTTAGGGAGAGACACCCTTTGAAAGACACCAATACAGCAGCCAGCAGGCAGATACTGTGGGAACTCTTCAAAGAGCACTCAGTGGAATCTTAAAGAGACTGACTGGTGGGAGTTGTCTGACTTTGAGGAGGAGGGAGGAAGAGTGAGGAGGAAGGAGGGAGGAGGACTGAGAAGAGCCATCATACTGTATCTCGCTGGCTGGCGTGATTCATGTTGAGATCGGAGAGGGAGGCTGTTCTACTTTATGAGGCCCCCGTTAGCTTTTACTGCCTGGAGTGAAGGGCCATGCAATCTGTCCTAAGATGGAGCCACCATGGAGAGATAGGAGGTTTGCTTTCGCGGCTTGGGTTCAGCTCTTGTCTTGTTGCTGCTTCCGAGTTTATCATCCATATACAGTACCAGTCAAAAGATTGGACACATCTACTCATTCCATGGTTTTTCTTTATTGTAGAACAATAGTTGAAGACATCAAAATCATGAAATAACACATATGGAATCATGTAGTGACCAAACAAGCGTTAAACAAATCAAAATATATGACATATTTGAGATTCTTCAAAGCATTCACCCTTTGCCTTGATGACAGCTTGCACACTCTTGGCATTCTCTCAACAAGCTTCAAGTGGAAATCACCTGGAATTCATTTCAATTAACAGGTGTGCCTTGTTAAAAGTTCATTTGTCGAATTTCTTTCATTCTTAAAGCGTTTGAGCCAATCAGTTGTGTTGTGACAAGGTAGGGGTGGTATAAAGAAGACAGCCCTATTTGGTTAAAGACCAAGTCCATATTATGGCAAAAACAGCTCAAATAAGCAAAGAGAAATGACAGTCCATCATTACTTAAAGGCATGAAGGTCAGTCAATACAGAAAATGTCAAGAACTTTGAAAGTTTCTTCAAGTGCAGTCGCAAACTATCGAGCGTTATGATGCAACTGGCATTCATGAGGACCGCCACAGGAAAGGAAGACCCAGAGTTACCTCTGCTGCAGAGGATAAGTTCATTAGAGTTACCAGCCTCATAAATTGCAGCCCAAATAAATGCTTCACAGAGTTGAAGTAACAGACACATCTCAACATCAACTGTTCAGAGGAGACTGCGTGAATCAGACCTTCAAGGTCGAATTGCTGCAAAGAAACCACTACTAAAGGACACCAATAATAATAAGAGACCTGCTTGGGCCAAGAAACACGAGCAATAGACATTAGACTGGTGGAAATCTGTCCTTTGGTCTGATGAGTCAAAATTTGAGATTTTTGCTTCCAACAAGCGTTTCTATGTGAGATGCAGAGTAGGTAAACGGATGATCTCCGCACGTGTGGTTCCCACTGTGAAGCATTGAGGAGGTGGTGTGATGTTGTGGGGTGCTTTGCTGGTGACACTGTCTGTGATTGATTTAGAATTCAAGGCACACTTCACCAGCATAGCTACCACAGCATTCTGTAGCGATTCACCATCCCATCTGGTTTGCGCTTAGTGGGACTATCATTTGTTTTTCAACAGGCCAATGACCCAACACACCTCCAGGCTGTGTAAGGACTATTTGACCAAGAGGTAGAGTGATGGAGTGCTGCATCAGATTACCTGGCCTCCACAATCACCCGACCTCAACCAAATTGAGATGGTTTGAGATGAGTTGGACTGAGTGAAGGAAAAGCAGTCAACAAGTGCTCAGCATATGTGGGAACTCCTCCTCCAGGTGAAGCTGATTAAGAGAATGCCAAGAGTGTGTAAAGTTGTCATCAAGGCAAAGGGTGGCTACATTGAAGAATCTCAAATATAAAACATATTATGATTTGTTTTACACTTTTTTTGGTTACTACATGATTCCATATGTGTTATTTTATAGTTTTGTTTTCTTCACTATTGTTATGTAGAAAATAGTAAAAATAAAGAAAAACCCTTGAATGAGTAGGTGTTCTAGAACTTTGACTGGCACTGCACATGTATCAGCTGTATCTGGAGTGACACTGTTAATCAGATTGTTCTTTCTAATACTGATCCATCTGCATATTATATAAGTTAAGAAAAAGGTGGAGTATATTATATACTGAACAAAAATATAAACACAACATGCAACAATTTCTAAGATGTTACTAAGTTGCAGTTCATATAAAGAAATCAGTCAATTGAATAAAGTTCATTGGGCCCTAATCCATAGATTTCACATGCCTGGGAAACAGATATGCATCTGTTGGTCACAGATAATAAAAGGTAGTGGTGTGGATCAGAAAACCAGTCAGTATCTGGTGTGACCACCATTTGCCTCATGCAGCGCGACACATCTCCTTCGCATAGCGTTGATCAGGCTGTTGATTGTGGCCTGTGTAATGTTGTTCCACTCCTCTTCAATGGCTGTGCAAAGTTGCTGGATATTGGTGGGAACTGGAACACCCTTTCGTATACGTCGATCCAGAGCATCCCAAACATGCTCAATGGGTGACATGTCTGGTGAGTATGCAGGCCATGAAGGAACTGGGACATTTTCAGCTTCCACGAATTGTGTACACATCCTTGCGACATGGGGCCGTGCATTATCATGCTGAAACATGAGGTGATAGGGGCGGATGAATGGCATGACAATTGTCCCCAGGATCTCGTCACGGTATCTCTGTGAATTCAAATTGCCATTGATAAAATTCAATTGTATTAGTCCGTAACCCAATGGGGCACTCTGTTCACAATGTTGACATCAGCAAACCACTCGCCCACATGACGCCATACACATGGTCTGTGTTTGTGAGGCAAGTTGGACGTACTGCCAGATTCTCTAAAATGACATTGGAGGCGGCTTCTGGTAGAGAAGTTCATATTCAATTCTCTGGCAACAGCTCTGGTGGACATCCCTGCAGTAAGCATACCAGCATAAGCTCCCTCAAAATTTGAGACATCTTGTCGCATTGTGTTGTGTGACAAAACTGCACATTTTAGAGTTGCCTTTCATTGTCCCCAGCACCCGTGTAATGGTCATGTTATGGATTATCTTGGCAAAGGAGACATTCTCACTAACAGGAATGTAAACAAATTTGTGCACAACATTTGAAAGAGGTAAGCTTTTTGTGCATATGGAACATTTCTGGGATCTTTTATTTCAGCTCATGAAACATGGGACCAACACTTTACATGCTTTGTTCACATTTTTGTTCAGTGTATATAGTTGATCTTTGAAAATGACAGGCAGTGGAGCTGTCAGATGAGTGGGGCACGGGGACGACGACACTGAAGGTCTGTATTGTGCGTTATTTCTCAGACAGGTAACGTGAGAGAGGAGCCATGGTGAGTTTGCTCTGTGATAGAGGAGAGTGAGTCGAGTGTTGAACGTGTCGAGGGAGTTAGGGTAGAGGTAGCACCTCCCTGAGGTCTCAGAAGGAGAGCAGGGTGTGGTGTATGTTTAAATTGGACCAGTCTGAGAAACCGATGTGTGTAGACTAGAGACAGGAAGCTGTCAAAAAAATGCCTTAGCCGGAAGTAGGAAGTAGCAAGTAGGAAGTCATTAAAGCGAGAGGTGGTGTGGCGTCCCTCTCATCCCTTTCTTGGGTCTCTTCTCGCCCCATCTTTCTATATTTTCTTTCAGTCTCATCTCTCTCTCTCTCTCTCGATCGCCCCTTACCGGAATCCCTCCCGTCTCTCTCCTTTCTCTTCCTGTTTCTCCTCATCTCTCTCTCTCGATCACCCCTTACCGGAATCCCTCCCGTCTCTCTCCTTTCTCTTCCTATTTCTCCTCATCTCTCTCTCTCTTGACCCTTACCTGAATCCCTCCCGTGTCCCTCCTTTCTCTTCCTGTTTCTCCTCATCTCTCTCTCTTTCCTCCTCGTTCACTCTCAGGGTTTTTTCACCTTCCAATCCAAGAGGTTCTTCTAATCTCTCCTTCTCCTGCTCTTGCTTTTGTTGCTCTACTTCGAAATGAAGTACAAAACGGTCTGCAGTTGTGATTGGTACAGCAGTGTCTGCTATATTGGAACAGTGAGTTCTTTTGAGGTTTACTTTATGTTAATTATATTCCTCTGACTCCCTTCTCAGAGTGCTACTTAACAAGTCTGCTCTGCTTCTAAATGCAGATGGGAAGGTTTACCATTATACGATGCAAATACAATTAATAACATTCTTTGTCAGATAAATTACACATATTAAACCAAGTAGAGAGAAAAGGCACCAGGTTAGTTAGAACTCCTCTTCTCATTTGAATATTTGCATACCCCCCCCCCCCCCCCCCACCCCCGTTCCTATTCAGCAATAAATATAGTTGTGATATCGTGATCGATCAAAACAAAAAGGAACGATCGTGACTAGTAGAGTACTTGTCTTGTTTCTAGGGCTATTAGCGTTTTGGCTATTTTGAAAGGATCTGTGTATAATCAGGCCACACAACACATTATCCAGTGATGGGAGTGGTAATTATGGGCTGTAATAGGGGCCAATTAGGATGACTCTTCAAGCTTTACTCTGTAATGCTTTGTTTCATTCCTCTCTCCACAGTGGCATGTGGTTTTTCCTGTACTGTGAGGGCTGCTGTTACTGTGGTAGAGCTGGAATAATGTGATGTCGGTCAAGTCCTAGTGTAACCGCGCCTATTTCTATTGTTCTATGATGAATAGTATTTAATTTATATATTGTTTAAATTTAACCTTTATATAACTAGGCAAGTCAGTTAAGAACAAATTCTTATTCACAATGACGGCCTACCCCAGCCAAATCCAGACGACGCTGGGCCTATTGTGTGTCTACCTATGGGACTCCCAATCACAGCCGGATGTGATACAGCCTGGAATCGAACCAGGGACTGTAGTGACGCCTCTTGCACTGAGATACAGTGCCTTAGACCACCCCTAAACGTAGCACTATGATCAAATATCATCACAAATATGATGTTTGATACTGTTGTGTCTATCCTGTTTGACTCAAATCAGGAAGAGAACACAATTTTAGGTACATTTGTGATGTAGCTTGAATGCCTCAAAGACCGGTATAGGAAGGTCCCCAACAAGCTCCCTCTGAAAATCAAGCTACAAGATACCCACTTGTTACCAGACACTATGATATTTTTCAAAAACTCTCAAAAAAAGTTTTTGTTACTTTGTTAGTACTTTTATTTTATTACTTGATGATGTGATTATTTTACTTTGTTACTTGTATTTTAAAGCACTACACAAATAAAGTTGTCTCCCCTTCCTCCCCCCAGTATGTCCTCTCCTCCTAGGCTGTAATGTGAAAGACACCTCCCAGTGTGTGTCTCATCCAGAGGCTGCATGGTGTTGGAGAGATTGTGTCTCTGGAGCTCAAGGCCCAGGCAGGGAAGGATTCACTACTGTTCTCTAAGAACTCTGAAAATGTACAGCTCAAAACACTCTGTCGCTTTTCAAAACTAGATTATATTACTGTGTGTGTGTGAGAGATAAGAGAGAGGGAGGGAGATAGAGAGAGAGAGAGAGAGAGAGAGAGAGAGAGAGAGAGAGAGAGAGAGAGAGAGAGAGAGAGAGGGGAACAAATTACAAACATTTTCATTGCCATTGAATAAATCAGTGGAGACAGTTGATGAGGAAAATAACCAAATCAATAATGCAAGCAAAGATAATATCCTAGTTTAATCAAAGTTCTCATCAAACACATCTTTTAATTAACAAAACACTTTTTTTTCTCCAGAGATGCCAATGTGTAGAACTGGTTTTAACCCTAGTGACTCAAAGTCATGTTTTCCATCCACAATGACAGTAGAGGACAGTAGCCACTCTTTCAAGACGTTCAAAACCATGACAACGGCATACTGTAAGAAGAGTAAATAACATACTGTTAACTTCTTATGGCTGCAGGGGCTGTATTGAGTAGCTTGGATGAAAAGGTGCCCAGAGTAAACGGCCAGCTCCTCAGTCTCAGTTGCTAATATATACATATTATTATTAGTATTGGATAGAAAACACTCTAAAGTTTCCAAAACTGTCAAAATATTGTCTGTGAGTATAACAGAACTGATATTGCAGGCGAAACCCTGAAGAAAATCAAACCAGTGGCTTCTATTTTGAAAACTCCATGTTCCATAGCCTGCCTTTGCTCCATTTAAAGGGATATCAACCACATTCCTTTTCCTTTCGCTTCCTCAAGGTGTCAACAGTCTTCAGACATAGTGTCAGGCTTTTATTTTGAAAAATGAGCCAGAAAGATAACATCGCATCAGGTGTTCCTACTGAAAAATACAGTTGCGGTTGATATATTTATCGATTATATATTTTAAAAACAACCTGAGGATTGATTATAAAAAACGTTTGACATGTTTCTGTGGACATTACGGAAACTATTTGGAATTTGTCTGCATTGTCGTGATTGCTCTTTCCTGTGGATTTCTGAACATAACGCGCCAAACAAACGGAGGTATTTTGGATATAAAAATTATCTTTATGGAACAAAAGGAACATTTATTGTGTAACTGGGAGTCTCGTGAGTGAAAACATCCGAAGATCATCAAAGGTAAACGATTAATTCGATTGCTTTTCTGATTTTCGTGACCAAGCTACTTGATGCTAAGTGTACATAATGTTTTGTCGAGCGACCGATAAACTTACACAAACGCTTGGATTGCTTTCGCTGTAAAGCATATTTTCAAAATCTGACACGACAGGTGGATTAATTAACAAACGGCTAAGCTGTGTTTTCCTATATTGCAGTTGTGATTTCATGAATATAAATATTTTGTGTAATATTGTTTGAATGTGACGCTATGCAATTCAGCAGTTGTTGATGACAATTATTCTGTTAACGGGATTGCAGCCATAACAAGTTTTAAAGAGCATCATTCCTTGCTAATAGAACTGTAATAACTCCAGTTCAACATCACAGGGTGGGTAATTCTGATTGGTTCTCTGTTGCTTCTATTGGCCTTTCCGAGCAGCCCTCTTTCGAAGCCCTCATTTCACCACTCAATGGCACACCGAGCAATATTGATTGCGATAGTTGGGTAGTTTGAGCATTAAAGAGCCTAAAAGTGGTTATTTGAAGACTGACACCCCCTGCCCAGCACGCATAGAGACACAGATACACACACGCACACACACTGACAGTTGCTCCCAATCAAAGCATGAACAGTCTCAGTCTGTGAGTCATAAAAGCATAAGATTACCTTCAGACAGGACTTCGTTAACTATATGGCCCATCAGTGAGGGTTGTTACCAGGGCTTGATAGGTCTCTACTGCATACACCCCAACTTAACCCTTTTATGATACTCTCAGCCACTGAACAGTAATCAGTGTACTGTTGTGCTTACATACTTTATAGGCCTCAACTGTATATAAACCCGTAGTTAACCCTTGATTGACACCCTCAGCCTCCTGGCAGTAATCACCGCACCATTGTCATTCACACACTGACGCCTACATGCGTTACTAAGACCCCTGCTACACTGTGGAAAGAGTGTGGATCGATGTGGATCCAAACTGAATTGAACCATTATAATGAGGGCAATTTCCTGGGAAACTGCAGGAGAAACAAATCTCCTTAAATCACTACCCACACAGCAGCCTATAATGACCAAATAATGGAGGCCTCCAGTGCTCCCACTCGATTTGGGCTGAGTATAAAGAAATCATATTTGTACGCCTTAAATTAAACACCACAAATAAATCAAATGTTTTAAAATGACTAAGCAACTAGAAATATTGTAAAATACGGAAACAAGTGTTATTGCAAAATCAACCATTGTTACAGGCTCTAGGCTGAACAGTGTTAAAACTTTTCTTTTTCCCAAGATGGCGTAGCAGTAGCAGTCGGATGTGTGTTTTCGTCTTGTCCCTTCCTGTCCCGTGTAAACATCGTTTTTTCTAGTTTTTTTCCCATATATATTTTAATATCACTTTCCATCTATGGACTGAATTAACTCTCCTGCAACCCTCCTCACCCAATGTGGTACGGATCTGCTATTTTAATACCTACGAACAAGAACTCCCATCAAAAGCTAGCCAGCTAACTGGCTTCCATCAAACTGGCTACTAGCTAACCGCGACCCGCTAGCTGTCTAGAGCACATCGAACTGTTAGCTTAAGAGGCCCATCGGACAAATTCTTTGGCCACTATACCTAGTTTGCCAATTCGCCTTTTTTTCCACACGGAGCCCTGCGGATCCGTCTTCTGAACCAGAATCCCAACAGAAGCGAGCCAGCTAACTAGCTACTAGCTAGTAGTCAGCGGTCATTAGCTACCTCTAGCATGGACAACTTTCGCCAGTCTGCACAGCGCCTTATTTCACTGTAGAGCCTCTAGCCCTGCTCAATACGCCTTATTTAACACTTAAGTTCCACCTACCACACATGCGATGACATCACCTGGTTTAAATGATATTTCTAGAGACAATATCTCTTTCATCGTCACTCTATGCACAGGTTTACCCCCACTGTATTCACATCCTACCATAGCTTTGTCTGTACATTATGCCTTGAGTCTACTCTACCGTGCCCAGAAATCTGCTCCTTTTCCGAACGTACTAGGCGACCAGTTCTTTTAGCCTTTATCCCACTCCTCCTCTGCTCCTCTGGTGATGTGGAGGTTAATCCAGGCCCTGCAGTGCCTAGCTCCACTCCAATTCCCCAGGCGCTATCATTTGTTGACTTCTGTAACCGTAAAAGCCTTGGTTTTGTGCATGTTAACATTAGAAGCCTCCTCCCTAAATGTGTTTAATTCACTGCCCTAGCACACTCTGCCAACCCGGATGTCCTAGCCGTGTCTGAATCCTGGCTCAGGAAGACTAACAAAACCTCTGAAATTTCCATCCCTAACTATAACATTTTCCGACAAGATAGAACTGCAACTGGTGTTGCAATCTACTGCAGAGATAGCCTGCAGCGTCTTACTATCCAAACAATTCGAGCTTCTACTTTTAAACATCCACCTTTCCAGAAACAAGTCTCTCACCGTTGCCGCTTGCTATAGACCACCCTCTGCCCCCAGCTGTGCCCTTGAAACCATATGTGAACTGATTGCCCCCCATCTATCTTTAGAGCTCGTGCTGCTAGGTGACCTAAACTGGGACATGCTTAACACCCCGGCCATCCTAATCTAAGCTTGATGCCCTCAATCTCACACAAATTATCAATGAACCCACCAGGTACAACCCCAAATCCGTAAACACGGGCACCCTCATAGATATCATCCTAACCTACTTGCCCTCCAAATACACCTCTGCTGTTTTCAACCAAGATCTCATTGATCATTGCCTCATTGCCTGCATCCGTAATGGGTCGCGGTCAAACGACCACCCCTCATCACTGTCAAATGCTCCCTAAAACACTTCAGCGAGCAGGCCTATCTAATCGACCTGGCCCGGGTATCCTGGAAGGATATTGATCTCATCCCATCAGTAGAGGATGCCTGGTCATTCTTTAAAAGTGCCTTCCTCACCATCTTAAATAAGCATGCCCGGTTCAAAAAATGTAGAACCAGGAGGCCCATGGTTCCCTCCAGACCTGACTGCCCTTGACCAGCGCCAAAACATCCTGTGGCGTTCTGCATTAGCATCGAATAGCCCCCTTGATGTGCAACGTTTCAGGGAAGTTAGGAACCAATATACACAGGCAGTTAGGAAAGCTAAGGATTACTTTTTCAAGCAGAAATTAGCATCCTGTAACACAAACTCAAAAAAGTTCTGGGACACTGTAAAGCCCATGGAGAATAACAGAACCTCCTCCCAGCTGCCCACTGCACTGAGGCTAGGTAACACTGTCACCACCGATAAATCCACTATAATTGAGAATTTCAAGAAGCATTTTTCTACGGCTGGCCATGCATTCCACCTGGCTACCCCTACCCCGATCAACCGCCCTGCACTCCCCACAGCAACTCGCCCAAGCCTCCCCATTTTTCCTTCACCCAAATCCAGATAGCTGATGTTCTAAAAGAGCTGCAAAATCTGGACCTCTACAAATCAGCCGGGCTAGACAATCTGACCCTCTCTTTCTAAAATTATCTGCCTGAAATTGTTGCAACCCCTGTCTTTTTAAAAATATATATTTTAAATGTTGTACCCCTTTTTCTCCCCAATTATTGTAGTAGCTACTATCTTGTCTCATCGCTACAACTCCCGTACGGGCTCGGGAGAGACGAAGGTTGAAAGTCATGCGTCCTCCGATACACAACCCAACCTAGCTGCACTGCTTCTTAACACAGCGCGCATCCAACCCGGAAGCCAGCCGCACCAATGTGTCGGAGGAAACACCGTGCACCTGGCAACCTTGGTTAGCGCGCACTGCGCCCGGCCCGCCACAGGAGTCGCTGGTGCGCGATGAGACAAGGACATCCCTACCGACCAAGCCCTCCCTAACCCGGACGACGCTAAGCCAATTGTGCGTCGCCCCATGGACCTCCCGGTCGCGGTCGGTTACGACAGAGCCTGGTCGCGAACCCAGAGTCTCTGATGGCAAAGCTGGCACTGCAGTACAGCGCCCTTAACCACTGCGCCACCTGGGAGGCATCACTAGCATTTTCAACCTCTCTTTCGTATCGTCTGAGATTCCCAAAGATTGGAAAGCTGCAGCGGTCATCCCCCTCTTCAGAGACACTCTAGAGCCAAACTGCTACAGACCTATATCTATCCTACCCTGCCTTTCTAAGGTCTTCGTAAGCCAAGTTAACAAACAGATTACCGACAATTTCAAATCCCACCGTACCTTCTCCGCTATGCAATCTGGTTTCAGAGCTGGTCAGGGGTGCACCTCAGCCACGCTCAAGGTCCTAAATGATATCATAACTGCCATCGATAAGAGACAGTACTGTGCAGCCGTATTCATCGACCTGGCCAAGGCCTTCGACTCTGTCAATCACCACATTCTTATTGGCAGACTCAACAGCCTTGGTTTCTCAAATGATTGCCTTGGCTGGTTCACCAACTACTTCTCTGACAGAGTTCAGTGTGTCAAATCGGAGGCCCTGTTGTCTGGACCTCTGGCAGTCTCTATGGGGGTGCCACAGGGTTAAATACATCAATGATGTCGCTCTTGCTGCTGGTGATTCTCTGATCCATCTCTACACAGACTACACCATTCTGTATACTTCTGGCCCTTTTTGAACACTGTGTTAACTAACCTCCAGATGAGCTTCAATGCCATATAACTCTCCTTCTGTGGCCTCCAACTGCTCTGAAGTGCAAGTACAACTAAATGCATGCTCTTCAACCGATCACTGCCCGCACACGCCCGCCCGTCCAGCATCACTACTCTGGATGGCTCCGACTTAGAATATGTGGATAACTACAAATACCTCGGTGTCTGGTTAGTCTGTAAACTCTCCTTCCAGACTCACACTAAGCATCTCCAATCATAAATTACATCTAGAATTGGCTTCCTATTTCGCAACAAAGAGTCCTTCACTCATGCTGCCAAACATACCCTCGTAAAACTGACCATCCTACCGATCCTCGCCTCCGGCGATGTCATTTACAAAATAGCCTCCAACACTCTACTCAACAAATTGGATGCAGTCTATCACAGTGCCATCCGTTTTTGTCACCAAAGCCTCATATACTACCCACCACTGCGACCTGTACACTCTCGTTGGCTGGCCCCGCCTTATCTCAGCTCACTGGTCACCATAGCAGCACCCACTCATAGCACGCGCTTCAGCAGGTATATCTCTCTGGTCACCCCCAAAGCCAATTCCTACTTTGGCCACCTTTCCTTCCAGTTCTCTACTGCCAATGACTGGAACGAACTGCAAAAATCCCTGAAGCTGGAGACTCATATCTCCCTCACTAGCTTTAAGCACCAGCTGTCTGAGCAGCTCACAGATCATTGCACCTGTACATAGCCCATCTGTAAACAGCCCATCCAACTACCTCATCCCCATACTGTATTTATTTATCTTGCTCCTTCGCACCCCAGTATCTCTACTTGCACATTCATCTTCTGCACATCTACCATTCCCGTGTTTAATTGCTATATTGTAATTACTTCGCCACCATGGCCTATTCATTGCCTTAACTCCCTTATCTTATCTCATTTGCATTCACTGTATATAGACTTTTTTTCTACTGTATTATTGACTCTATGTTTTGTTTATTCCACGTGTAACTCTGTATTGTTGTATGTGTCGAACTGCTCTGCTTTATCTTGGCCAGGTCGCAGTTGCAAACTAGCCTAGCTGGTTAAATAAAGGTGAAATAAAAATAAATAAATAGGTAAATCCCCAACATGGCTTCCTAAACAATAGAACAAGGAATATCCAAGAGAATCGTATATTAATACATCTCTTATTCGACGTAAACACTAGGTTCTACTTAAGCAAAGGGAATTCGAGCATCAAGTTAGTATGAGTTAGCGGTAAGTCTTTTTCGCAAACACAGATGACAATTAAAGAGAAAGCAGACAGTGAGAGAGTGGGAGAAACAGCGGGTGTAGAGCGAGGTATTTGGAGCGGAGCGGTGCCGGAGTGCTCATTAGCCGAGGCTGAGGTGGCGATACAGGACGCCCGACACGTCTTTAAACATGCGATTGAGCCGGTGTCTGACTCGCTTCTACACATTAGCACCATCAAAGAGAATATTTAAGAGACAGAATTAAGAGAATAAAGCATTTGCATGACAGAACCCGTGACACGTAAACCTTATCAAAGGGCGTTAGTGTGGGAGAGAGAAAAAGAGAGATTGAGAGAGAGATAAAGAGAGAGAGAAAGGATGTGTGCCGTGCATGCACGCAAACCTTAGCCTCCTCTGCCTGAGAGAGAGAGGGAGAGAGAGAGAGGGAGAGGGAGAGGGGCGAGATTTAAGCACACATCAAATCTATTGAACTTTAACCAATCAAAACAATTAATTACACTGCAAATACCGAAGTAATAGAAAATGACAAAGCTGACGTGTGGCAGTCAGTGTAATTCAAAGCTGCATCAAGGATACTTCTTAAGAAAAGGCTGAATAATGTTTTTTATAATTGTAGTCTTCAGGCCATGAAAAGAAAATGAACAAAAGGAGAGCTTTTCATTTGCTACAGTGCAAAATCCTTGAAGATAAAAAGTGGGAGGTACTTTATTTCCAACTGTTTTTTCCTCAGAAAAGTTATCTGGTATGACGCCTTTTCAGAAAGACTGAGGTATAGAGCTCGTCATCAAAATGTAATCTCTCACTGGTCCTGCAAGCAAAACAATGGACAGCCTTGACCTCAATCTTTCAGACTTCTGGCTTGTTTCCTTCAGTCCCTAGCCCCGTCTTCTACCCCTTTGGTGTTCACAGATCTGAAAGGAATGGATAGGAGTAAGCAAGAAAGATGATGACTCCACCTCTCCCATAGGCTAAGTGGAGTTCCTCCACCATTATCTCTTACCAATCAAATCCTTTCAGATCTGTGAACCTCCGTCTCTGATTGGCAATTACTATTACCCTGCAATTACTATTACCCTGCAATTACTATTCAATTCAATGAATAGCTTACGATCACAATAGATAATTACAACACTCCTATTCTGACAGAGGCACAGTAGGCTGCTCTGAGGAAAATATGAAAAACACAAGCGATGAATGAATACCCCGTCCAAGAATTTTAATCAGTGCAATTAGTAAATGGTGCACAATAGAAAGAGTAGAAAGGACAGTTTTTCTTCTTGTAGTCTCCATTGATGTGTCACCAGGTGGTTGTGGGTAAATTAGTGAGATGGCAGAACCTGTAGACACTAGACAGTACATGAAGAACTTTATACTATAAATGACCTGAAGTCTACAAAATAAAATCTTTGTCATACCTCCCAAGCTCCCATTTGACAACAACTAGAGTACATCCCAATTACGATGTGAATTCAAACGTCACCATGTTGTACAGTACAGACATGTAGGGATACCGACATGTAGGGATACAGAGAAGGTTAGAACTCCGAGTGAACTGTTGAACTGTGTGTTTCGTAAGCGATGAGGATTTATGGTAGTTGTCACATCAGAAGACGATTTCTCCAGGCATCTCTTTGTACTATATGTGTGTGGGCAGATGTAGGATACTGTGTTTTTGTGTGCGTGTGTGCGTTTGCGTGTGCGTGTGTGTGTGTGTGCGTGTGTGTGTGTGTGTGTGTGTGTGTGTAAGAGAGAAAGAAAGAGACTGCCTTAGGTACTTGTGTGTACAATAACTCTTAGTGTGTGTGTGTGTGTCCTTGCGTTGTTGTATGCGTGTGTGTGTAAGTGTGCTTGCGTGCACGACTTAGTGTGTTTAAATGAGACTTCGCAGTGTTCACAGGTCCGCGAGTGGGAAGAGAAAAAGCATGTGGGCGGGGAAGGGAGAGTGTGTGGTTGCATGGTGCCAGTTCTTTGGTTTTAGAATCTAAATTAGGATTATTTTCAAAGAAAATAGAACAATACCATTACTGTCACAGTGCTCTTCGTTAGAGGTCAGAACATCTCGCTGAGGTAAAGCATTTTCAATTATATATCCTTCTACTTTTTAAATTACCTTAAGTCATAGAGATTGATGAGTATCGAGCAAGGGAACAAGTATAAACTACAAACAGAACATCAAGATGGTAATGGTGCCTCACACTCAAACATGCATCCTTCAACCAGACAACACTGTAGGAGGAGCTCTGTCTTTCTCTCTCTCTCCATCAGCCTGTCCATAAGCCTGTCACCATGGTGATAATGAAGACAAATTGATAATACATACAGTAAACACACCTTGACAACAAATCCAAATGACTAGATAGATACTATAGGTTTCCCAGACGGATTTCTTTTCAGAAGCCACATTTCTCAACCTGCTATTTCTTGCTATTTCTCGCAAGAACCATGGCATACTGTAACAACACCTTCCATACCATCCATGGAATACACCATACATACATATCTACCACACTATACATATTTCTCTTTCTCTAATGAAATGTCCCAGATAATACTGACAAATCTGCTTCTTGGCCCAGTTTCTGCATTCAACTTTCTGCATCCTATACATGATTGGGTTAGTGTACAATAACTGTATGCAGCTTCATGATGGTTCAAACACTCCCCGGTTCCCCCTCCTCCCACCCCATAGATGGGTTGGTTGTTTAGCTACAAAACCGACGCGTGCAGAACTATGGGACAAAACAGACTTACTGTAGATTGTTGACAACATGTAAACTATATTTAGTGTTCAATGTTTAACGAAAACATCAATTAATTTGGACAATGAGCACTTGTTGGCGCTCAAATCCATTGTCACAGTTGTTGGTTAGCTAGCTAGCTAGCGCATTTTTGCCATATTAGCGTAGACATGACATCAGCCAAAACATCTAATAATAAGATGGTATCAAGAACAACATAAAACTAGATAAATTGAGCAACCTGCAATTCTCTACATGGAAGCTTCTTGTCATTGCTAGCAATCTGGCCATCCAGATTTAATTACAACAACACATGGAGTTCTTCCCCATTGAATCGTGCGCATCGCTTCGGTGATGTTGTCAGCTAACCCGTCTATAAAGTCGAGCAGTGATGCGTTGACAGAGGGGGAAGGAGAGGAGGACGACGTCACCATGGGACAGGGACTACTTATACTTCCATTATCCTACAGTCCCACTGTCTGCATAGCATTAAAAGCTTACACATGTGGTGATTGACAGAGTACTGAGTACTGTGCTCTGCTAGTGTGGTGTCTGTCAGTGTAAATCCTCAGAGCACAGCTGCATGGATATACTGCCGTTTAGGTAGACACCCTGTCGCCATGGGGATAAGAGTGATGTAGCCTGGTCATTTTCTTGGATATTTTTCATTCGGTTAGTCTTGCCTTACCTCTGCTCAGTGTACACTCCTGTGTTAGTAGTGCTAAGGCAAGCACAACATAGTAAACTTGACAAAACTGAATATTGAGTAGGCTGATGCAATAAGCTAAACATTCCATAGAATGTAATTAATGGGGCTTGTGAAGCAAGAGTCCCCACTTTAAATCTTTGTCATACTTCCTATTATTATTATTTGGAACGGTACTCCTCTTATACTGTTTAAGCTAGTAACATAATTCCAACTTTAAAATGTGCAGAGTGGTCAGGACCAGTGTGCTTGCGTGAAACTTTTTAAAATATATTTTATACTTTTTTGGCCCTCTTCATTCACTTTCATGGGATTTCAACATTCTAAACATTCAACTCCCAGATTTCCAACATTCCATTCACTGGGAACAAAGCAACTTTTGACAAAAATCAGCTAATTTGACCCCTTTCGCAACCAGTTAGTCAAAACGTGAGAGCATGTGAAAACTTCCTCTGCTTCTCTGCTATTCCAATCGGAACAAAATTAGCTGCTAACAATCTACCGATACAGCTGTTTTAGTAACCGCATTAACAATTTTCCACAAAACGTTTTGCAAACAACTAAAAAATGGCACCTTGGTTTACTTTTCTGGTATTCAAATCATCTGGAATCAGAACAGAATTATCTACTTCCAATCAAAAGTTACAGCTGTTTGTCGGAGTTTAGAGTGACGAAAAGTATCTAGCGATAGCCAGCTAACAACTCTCTCAGTCTCGTAGTTGAGCAGCCCAAACGGAGCCATTGCTATGGATACTCACAAACATTTTGAGGATATCTTGGTTTACTTCTGTTCTATTTAAAGCTGGAATCAGAACGTAATTATCTTCTACCAATCAACAGTTACAGCTGTTTGTCGGAGTTTAGAGTGACGGAAAGCTAACATCAGCTAACAGCTCTCTCATGTCTCGTCATTAACTATATTCATGTGTATAAAATAACTTACCAACAGTCATTATTAAACCGTTCAAGATAGAGACACCAAACCAACTTTCACAAGTTCAGGCTATCTTAACTTCAAGTTCAGGCTATCTTAACTTCAAGTTCAGGCTATCTTAACTTCAAGTTCAGGCTATCTTAACTTCAAGTTCAGGCTATCTTAACTTCAAGTTCAGGCTATCTTAACTTCAAGTTCAGGCTATCTTAACTTCAAGTTCAGGCTATCTTAACTTCAAGTTCAGGCTATCTTAACTTCAAGTTCTTAAATGTTTATTAACTGTAACTATAAACATTTACATAAATGAACATAAAATAACCCACCAAGAGAAACTCTTCAACCATTCAAGGTAAAGACATCAAACCAACTTTTACATGTTCAGGCTATCCTAACTTCAAATTCTTTAAAACTCATATTAATTATAACCATAAACATGTGCAATAATTAGCATACCAATAAAAAGTTAGTGCTGTTTGTTGGTGTTTAGAGTGACGAAAAGTAGCTAGCTTATGTCAATTAGCAGCTCTCTCATGTTTCATCATTGAGCCGCCCAAACGGTGCTGTTGTTGTGGATACTAGCACATGCAGAGGAGTGCATGGGGCAGTCAGTTTTACAATGGTATGTTTGGCAGCATGAGTGAAGGATGCGTTGTTGCGAAATAGGAAGACGATTCTAGATTTAATTTTGGATTTGAGATGCTTAATGTGAGTCTCGAAGGAGAGTTTACAGTCTAACCAGACACCTAGGTATTTGTAGTTTGCCACAAATTCTAAGTCAGAACCGTCCAGAGTAGGGATGCTGTTTGGGTGGGTAGGTGTGGACAGCGATCGGTTGAAGAGCGTGTATTTAGTTTTGCTTGCATTTAAGTGCAGTTAGAGGCGACGGAAGGAGAGTTGTATGGCATTGAAACTCGTCTGGAGGTTAGTTAACACAGTGTCCAAAGAAGGGCCAGAAGAATACAGAATGGTGTCGTCTGCGTAGAGGTGGATCAGAGAATCACCAGCAGCAAGAGCGACATCATTGATGTATACAGAGAAAAGAGTCGGCCCGAGGATTGAACCCAGTGGCACCACCATAGAGACTGCCAGAGGTCCGGACAACAGACCCTCCGATTTGACACACCGAACTCTGCCAGAGAAGTAGTCATTTGAGAAACCATGGCTGTTGAGTCTGCCGATAAGAATGTGGTGATTGACAGAGTCAAAAGCCTTGGCCAGGTCGATGAATAGAGCTGCACAGTATTGTGTCTTATTGGTTATAATGTCGTTTGGGACCTTGAGCATGGCTGAGGTGCACCCATGACCAGCTCGGAAACCAAATTGCACAGCGGAGAAGGTACAGTGGGAATTGAAATGGTCGGTGATCTGTTTGTTAACTTGGCTTTCGAAGACCTTAGAAAGGCAGGGTAGGATAGATATAGGTCTGTAGCAGTTTGGCTCTAGAGTGTCTCCCCCTTTGAAGAGGGGGATGACCGCGGCAGTTTCCAATCTTTGGGGATCTCAGACGATACGAAAGATAGGTTGAACAAGCTAGTAATAGGGGTTGCATCAATTTCGGTGGATCATTTTAGGAAGAGAGGGTCCAGATTGTCTAGCCCTGCTGATTTGTAGGGGTCCAGATTTTGCAGCTCTTTCAGAAATTCAGCTATCTGGATTTGGGTGAAGGAGAAGAGAGGGAGAGACTTGGGCAAGTTGCAGTGAAGGGTGCAGGGACCGGAGGGACCTTACAGAAAATTGTATGTGGGTATTGAAATTAGGTAGTTATTACATTTTTTAAATTCAAACACTATTATTGTACACAGAGTGAGTCCATGCAATTTAATATGTGACTTGTTAAGCAAAGCTTAACTTACTACATTTATTTAGGCTTGCCATAACAAAGGGGTTGAATACTTATTGACTCAAGACATTTCAGCATTTCTTTCTTAATTAGTTGGTAAACATTTCTAAACTCATAATTCCACTTTCACATTATTGGGTATTGTGTGTAGGCCAGTGACACAAAAATCTAAATTTAATACATTTTAAATTCAGGCTGTAACACAACAAAATTTGGAAAAAAGTCAATGGGTGTGAATACTTTCTGAAGGAACTGTGACGACGTTTGCTTTAAATAGTAAGGTATAATTTTTTAAAACTTCCACAAGTATATATTTTAAAGAGCTACAACCATCTAGTTATTTTATTTGACTCATCATAAAAGTAGAGTTTGTACCTTTTGGAATTGGAAAACATGTTTGTTGTGTTCAGCCAAAAAAGACTAACACTATCCTGCTTTTAAGCTGTAAATTATTCTGCAACATGGACAAAGGTTAAATGGACAATAGAGCCTTCATGAAGTGGCCACTAAAAGCACTCAACGCAGATTTGCCTTCAGAATGGGCGCTTTCTCTTACTACGAGTCAAATAAACGCTCACAAAAAAAGAACATAATATCCATAATTTGATCCAGAGACAAAAAGGGCCTTGGGGGTATTTTATCTAACATTATCAGAGAAGAGGATTCCAAAGTACTTATTTCTTTATCAGGCTAGTTTCAGAGGCACATGTTTGATATATAATTACTCAAGATACATGTTTTTTTTAGCTGTTCTTTCCTCTCAGTCTATTGTACAGCCTGAAGAGCTACAGATGCTCTGATATATCTAGTACACACTATCCTCAAGGTCTGTTCAGCAATACATCCATTCATTCTACTGACAGACAGTCGTAATACAGGAAGACAGGTTATCTTACATATGCTAACTTTGTAGCTTTATCTTTATGTTCACTATAGACCTACAGTAGAGCGCAAGTCCAATCTGTTTAAATCTTCCATAGACCCTACCATAGACTACCTCGTTGTCGTTGTACCTAATGATCATAGGGCGTGATGATATGTGCAGCCTGGAGCAAACGGATGGTGTTCAGAGCACGACTTTGGACCATGACAAATTGGATTTTGACAATCGGTTTATCAAATTAAGTGTGTGTGTGGAGGCCGGAGCATGCTGAGCTGACATGCCCCTGTGCTGTGAGACTTATGGTACGGGCCAAGGACTGACTCACAATTGACTCATGGCCCTGATGGCAACACAAACACACACACTGTGCATACATCAGGCGTGGGCCAAGGTTTCACTAGGCAAACATGGTGAGAGTAGAGGGAATCCTATGCAAACAGGTGATAGCTGAGTAAAGGCAGCCAAGCTGTTGTGGTTCCCATTCAGTGAGCATTTGATACCTAGGTCCATCCCTGTCCGTGTAGGTCCTGTGGCGGTACTGTAGTGCAGTACAGTAGCAGGATAAGGCTCTCAGTGCAGGTCCCATGGTAGTAGAGTCCTGCACGGGTCAGAGCTGCACCCGCCACACGCTGGCCATTTCAATTCCGAGACACACCCGACGCCTAACATCAGGACAAATTTTTCTCCGCAACCCGACCCAACGAACATAGAATTGTTCCCGAGAGCCAACCTGTTACCCGCCAATAACATCAATGTATTTTGCTAATTGTTTTTATAACTCAAGGCAGTAGGCTATTTCCCTTCTCTGCATGCAATTAATTTGTCTGGATGTCAAGTAGTAGATACAGTACCAGTCAAAAGTTTGGACACGCCTACTCATTCATCGTTTTTCTTTATTTTTGCTATTTTCTACACTGTAGACTAATAGTGAAGACATCAAAACTATGAAATAACACATGGAATCATTTACAGTCGTGGCCAAATGTTTTAAGAATGACACAAATATTAATTTCCACAAAGTTTGCTGCTTCAGTGTCTTTAGATATTTTTGTCAGATGTTACTATGGAATACTGAAGTATAATTATAAGCATTTCATAAGTGTCAAAGGCTTTTATTGACAATTACATGAAGTTGATGCAAAGAGTCAATATTTGCAGTGTTGACCCTTCTTTTTCAAGACCTCTGCAATCCACCCTGGCATGCTGTCAATTAACTTCTGGGCCACACTGATGGCAGCCCATTCTTGCATAATCAATGCTTGGAGTTTGTCAGAATTTGTGGGTTTTTGTTTGTCCACCAGCCTCGAGGATTGACCACAAGTTCTCAATGGGATTAAGGTCTGGGGAGTTTCCTGGCCTTGGACCCAAAATATCGATTGTTTTGTTCTCCGAGCCACTTAGTTATCACTTTTGCCTTATGGCAAGGTGCTCCATCATGCTGGAAAAGGCATTGTTTGTCACCAAACTGTTCCTGGATGGTTGGGAGAAGTTGCTCTCGGTGGATGTGTTGGTACCATTCTTTATTCATGGCTGTGTTCTTAGGAAAAATTGTGAGTGAGCCCACTCCCTTGGCCGAGAAGCAACCCCACACATGAATGGTGTCAGGATGCTTTAATGTTGGCATGACACAGGAAAGATGGTAGACCTCACCTTGTCTTCAGACAAGCTTTTTTCCGGATGCCCCAAACAATCAGAAAGGGGATTCATCAGAGAAAAGGACTTTACCCCAGTCCTCAGCAGTCCAATCCCTGTACCTTTTGCAGAATATCAGTCTGTCCCTGATGTTTTTCCTGGAGAGAAGTGGCTTCTTTGCTGCCCTTCTTGACACCAGGTCATCCTCCAAAAGTCTTTGCCTCACTGTGCGTGCAGATGCACTCACACCTGCCTGCTGCCATTCCTGAGCAAGCTTTTTACTGGTGGTGCCCCGATCCCGCAGCTGAATCAACTTTAGGAGACGGTCCTGGCACTTGCTGGACTTTCTTGGGTGCCCTGAAGCCATCTTCACAACAATTGAACCGTTCTCCTTGAAGTTCTTGATGATCCGATAAATGGTTGATTTAGATGCAATCTTACTGGCAGCAATATCCTTGCCTGTGAAGCCCTTTTTCTGCAAAGCAATGATGACAGCACATGTTTCCTTGCAGGTAACCATGGTTGACAGTGGAAGAACAATGATTCCAAGCACCACCCTCCTTTTGAAGCTTCCAGTCTGTTATTCAAACTCAATCAGCATGACAGAGTGATCTCCAGCCTTGTCCTCGTCAACACTCACACCTGTGTTAACGAGTGAATCACTGACATGAAGTCAGCTGGTCCTTTTGTGACAAGGCTGAAATGCAGTGGAAAGGTTTTTTAGGGATTCAGTTCATTTGCATGGCAAAGATGGACTTTGCAATTCATTGCAATTCATTTGATCACTCTTCATAACATTTTGGAGCATATGCAAATTGCCATCATACAAACTTAGGTAGCAGACTTTGTGAAAATTAATATTTGTGTCATTCCCAAAACCTTTGGCCACGACTGTAGTAACCAAAAAAGTGTTAAAGAAATCAAAATAGGTTTTATATTTTAGATTCTTCAAACTAGCCACTCTTTAACTTAATGACAGCTTTGCACACTTTTGGGATTCTCTCTTCCAGCTTCATGGAATGCATTTAAATTAACAGGTGTACCTTGTTAAAAGTTAATTTGTGTAATTTCTTTCCTTCTTAATTGGTTTGAGCCAATCAGTTGTTGAGTTGAGTTGAGTTTATTTTTATTTTTACAGGGACAGTGCACATTAATCAACATTTCAGTAAAAGTGCCGGTTTTAGCCAACCGGCTAATTTTCAACCGCAGTCCCTGGGCAGATTATTTAAAAAAATTACAATATAGACAATAGCAACATAGAACAAGCAAGACATAGCATACAGACAGAGCAACATAGGACAAGCAAGACGTAGCATACAGACAGAGCAGCATAAAACAAAAAGCAGCAAGACAAAATTCATAAAAGCAACAAAGTGTTTCCACACCTCACAAGCTACAGACAACAGACAACATGGAGTGGCAACACACAGCTAGGGACCATGTTCACAAATCTGATTGACCTTTAGCCATGTCTTCAAGCATTTTGTGAAAGTGTGATATGTGGTACAGTTATGTGTGTCTGATGGCAGTGTATTCCAGACATGGGAAGCTCTCACAGAGAATGCAGATTTACTAAAGGTGCTTTTCCTTAGGGGAACTATACAGTCACCTCTCATGGCAGACCTTGTGGATCTGCTGCCATATGTCTGGGTTTTCTGTTTAACAAAAATATTGAGTGGAGGGGGAGCCAGGCCATTAAGGATCTTGAATACAAGACATGCGTCGGTGTATTGCACAAGATTTTCCCAACTCAAGAGCTCATGCTTTCTAAGGATGTGACAATGATGATGGCTATTGGGCTTCCTATCAAGCACTTTGAGAGCCTGTTTGTAGACAGACTGAATAGGTTTTAATGTTGTACAGCAAGCTTGGGCCCAACTAGTCAAGCAGTATGTTAAGTGGGGGAGTATCATAGATTTGAAGTACAGTTTTGCTACCTCTGTAGTCAAACAATTTCGTATAAATCGGAAATTAGCTAGGTTGAATTTGGTTATTTGAATTACCTTTTTCACATGCTTTTTAAAAGAGAGGTTGGAATCAAGTATGATGCCAAGGTACTTAAAATTGGATACCACCTGGAGCTTCTCCCCTGACACATAGACATCTGGCTCAGTAGCATCTGTTGCCCTCTTTGTGAAGAACATGCAAACAGTTTTTTTCACATTGAGATGCAAACACGAGTCACTGAGCCACTTTGTAACCTGGACCATTACAGTAGTGAGTTCTTGTGCAGCTTGTTGTTTGCTCTTTGCATGCACATATATCACTGTATCATCTGCATACATTTGAACTTCAGACCCAGTACAGACAGAAGGCAGATCATTAATGTTGTTGTGATGTTGTGATGACGTTGTGATGACGTAGGGCGTAGGGCGTTGTGATGACGTAGGGCGGGTATACATAAAATAGTCCTATTGGTGAAAGACCAAGTCCATAGGACAAGCATGATCTAGCGAGATCCTATTGGCATGTTCTGGTCTGTGACCTGTACCTGTGCAATAACTCAATTCGTCTTTGCAATCCTTCTAAACAACGCAATTTTAAAGAAATTGGCAAAGTGTAAAGTCTACAAAACTCATAACAGATTCTACTGTTGGGAACATAAAACTGTATTGAGATTAAATCTTTTATTGATGACAAATTTAGCAGAATGTCAGCCAAAATCCATCTTCTTCTATCTCCCACTGCCGGCCAGTTGGCTTCCTTTCACTACCATATTTGCTAGTGAGTGGAAACGCCAAGCGGAAGCTTCACATTTATACATCTGGTGAAATATCTGTCTCATTGTTCTATCTGTGGTGGTACTGTACAGTACAGTAGCAGGATAAGGCTGGGCTGCTTACTGAGGCGTCGGGCCGGCTCTGAGACAGTTACAGTAGGGAGAATAAAACTGCATAATGACTTATGCTTTTAATATTGTAAAGACCTGCCCGGGCTGACAGCCTCTAGCTCTGAAATATCTGAGCCGATAAGGTGAAAAATCTGTCTGAAATACCTGAGCCGACATGATGAAAATCTTTGAGCAAAGCACTTAACTCTAATTTGCTTCAGGGGCTCTGTACTAATATGACTGACCCTGTAAAATAAAATATTTCACTACACCTATCCAGTGTACTACATGACCAAAAGTATGTGGACACCTGGACGTCAAACATCTCATTCCAAAATCATGGGCATTAATATGAAGGTGGTCCGCACATTTGCTGCTATAACAACCTCCCCTCTTCTGGGAAAGCTTTCCACTAAATGTTGGAAGATCGCTGCGGGGACTTGCTTGGCACTGATGTTGGGCGATTAGGCCTGACTCGCAGTCGGCATTCCAATTCATCCCAAAGGTGTTCGATGGGGTTGAGATCAAGGCTCTGTGCAGGCCAGTCAAGTTCTTCCACACCGATCTCAACCAACCACTGTCATGCTGAAACAGGAAAGGGCCATCCCCAAACTGCTGCCACAAAGTTGGAAGCACAGAATCGTCTGCGCATGGTGATCTTAGGCATGATTGTGGGTGCTTGGCCATGGAAACCCATTTCATGAAGCTCCCGACAAACAGTTATTGTAATGACGTTGCTTCCAGAGGCAGATTGGAACTTGGTAGTGAGGACAGACGATTTTTATGCGCAACACACTTCAGCACTTGTCGGTCCCATTCTGTGAGCTTGTGTGGCCTACCACTTTGCGGCTGAGCCGTTGTTGCTCCTGGATGTTTCCACTTTACAATAACAGCACTTATTGCTCTAGCAGGGCAGAAATGTGACAAACTGACTTGTTGGAAAGGTGTCATCCTATGATGGGGCCATGTTGAGTTGCAGAGCTCTTCAGTAAGGCCATTCTACTGCCAATGTTTCCCTGTGGAGATTGCATGGCTGTGTGCTCGATTTTATACACCTGTAAGCTCCGGGTGTGGCTGAAATAGCCAAATCCACTATTTGATTACCCACATACTTTTGTATATATAGTGTATGGAAGTACGGTAATGTAGTCATGCAATGTATTACAAACACACATTACTTGTAAACCCAGATTAAAAAGGCTAGAAGCATTAAGTATCTCTCTCAGCCCTGCATTCTGTGGGTAATCCATGTTTCAATAACTCAAGGTGAGTCGGTGAGCGAAACTAAATTATCCCCCAGAGAAATCACTTCTTTAGCACCTACAGTTGAAGTCTGAAGTTTACATATACCTTTGCCAAACACATTTAATCTCAGTTTTTCACAATTACTGACATTTAATCCAAGTACAAATTAGCTGTTTTAGGTCAGTTAGGATCATCACTTTATTTTAAGAATGTGAAATGTCAAAATAATAGTAGAGAGAATGATTTATTTTAGAATTTCTTTCTTTCATCACATTACCAGTGGGTCAGAAGTTTAGTAGCTCTCAATTATTATTTGGTAGCATTGCCTTTAAATTGTTTGACTTCGGTCAAATGTTTCGGGTAGCCTTCGACAAGCTTCCCACAATAAGTTGGGTGAATTTTGGCCCATTCCTCCTGACAGAGCTGGTGTAACTGAGTCAGGTTTGTAGACCACCTTGCTCGCACACACATTTTCTATAGGATTGAGGTAAGGGCTTTGTGATGGCCATTCCAATACCTTGACTTTGTTGTCCTTAAGTCATTTTGCCACAACGTTGGAAGTATGCTTGGGGTAATTGACCATTTGGAAGACCCATTTTACTGTGGATATTGATACTCATTTTACTGTGGATATTGATACTTTCGTACCTATTTCCTCCAGCATCTTCACAGATGTTCTGGGATTGATTTGCACTTTTCGCACCAAAGTACGCTCATCTCTAGGAGACAGAACACGTCTCCTTCCTGAGCGGTATGACGGCTGCGTGGTCCCATGGTGTTTATACTTGTGTACTATTGTTTGTACAGATGAACGTGATACCTTCAGGCATTTGGAAATTGCTCCCAAGGATGAACCAGATTTGTGGAGGTTCACCGTTTTTTTCTGAGGTCTTTGCTGATTTATTTTGATTTTCCCATGATGTGAAGCAAAGAAGCACTGAGTTTGAAGGGATTCCTTGAAATACATCCACAGGTACACCTCCAATTGACTCAAACTATGTCAATTAGCCGATCAGAAGCTTCTAAAGCCATGACGTAATTTTCTGGAATTTTCCAAGCTGTTTAAAGACACACTCAACTTAGTGTATGTAAACTTCTGACCCACTGGAATTGTGATACAGTGAATTATAAGTGAAATCATCTGTAAACAATTGTTGGAAAAATAACTTGCGTCATGCACAAAGTAGATGTCCTAACCGACTTGCCAAAACTATAGTTTGTTAACAAGACATTTGTGGAGTGCTTGAAAAACTAGTTTTAATGTCTCCAACCTAAGTGTATATAGACTTCCGACTTCAACTGTGTGGGGCACCTTTGATTTTCCCCTACAGATTCGGACTCCCTTGGACCCCTCTCCTCTTCTCTCCTCTCATGTCCTCATCCCTCCTCGCATTTCCTCATCCCTCCTTTCATCTCGTCTTCTCCTCTCTTGGCAGAGTTGCCTCTGGAGTCCTTTTCCATTTCACCTTCAATTACCACTGCCTTCAAGGCAGGAGTCCCTCCGCACTGCGCATTTTCAGGTGTCTCTAAAAGACGATCCTCGCTCTCTAGCAGCACACACACACTGATCATCTCATACACACACCTAAGCCCACCCCCCCACACACTCTACTTTATTTTTAATGTGAAACAGAAAAGGAAGAGTGCCAGGGTGTTGGGTGTAATCCCTCTCATAATGCCCTTCACCACTGGCCAGGACATGATGTCATAAATGAACATGCTGGGAGGTCAGCAGGACTAATAACCAGCACAGCAGCCTTGAAAACATAATGTAGCATATCCTGAAAGACGTTCAGAATGTCGAATGGTGAAGTGGTCAAACGGTATTAAGGCAGTCGTGCCAGTGTCACGCGTGAATTCATCATGTAAAAGTCTGTGAAATACAGCCATATTTCAAGCGATTTCAAGCGATCGTGTGGTCAAGTTTCCAGACGGTCATGCCAGAGTGTCACGCAAGTGATGACAGAAGGGGGTGAAAGGTCAGCTGTGGGCGTGTAAAGCTGTTGCACCGTCCTCCAGTGTCCCTGTCACAGACACACATGATGCCTGGGGGGTTGGAGTGGGGCCAGGCGGTGTTGTGATCCTAGGTTAGCCAAGTCAGTGCAGAGCTAGGAAGCGAAAACAATAGCCCTCTTGTCTTGTGAATGTCTGGAGGTCATGTTGAATCTGGCCCCTGTGATGATAGGTGAGAGCAAAGGATGACTCATGGGAAACAAGAGCCTTGAGGTTTGCATTCTGCTATAGGTATTCTGCTATGGTGGGTGGACTAGGACTCACTGTTCACCTCTGTCTCCAGGGGCCCCTGGGGAACTTAGACCTTGCTGAGACTTTGAACTCCTCTCTCTGCTTGACACACGCAAAAACTCACACTCGCAAACAAGCATATACAAATGCACACAATGGCACAGCCCACACTTGTATCACATTATTGTATCAAACCAAGGTTTCTTTGTAGTTATCAATACTGTTACTAGGATTGCACATTTTGGGAAATATTCAGGGGTGGAAACTTTCCATGGGAATTAACGGGGATATAGGGTATTAACGGAAATATATGCAAATTCATATTAATACCATTTAAATGTAGATGTTTTTTGCACTGGATATATTTACCATATCATATGGAGACAGAAACAGAAACATTTTACCTTATCATAAGTAGACATAATTGCAAATGATTAAATCCTTCCAATAGAAATTTAAAAAAAAAATTGTTACGAATTGAACTTTAATTAAATGAGTTGACTCTTCACACATTTCACTGAACAACAAAAGAAAGGGAATATTGAATGATCCCCAATGATCTATCGCATATCCCAAAAATGTTTTCAACATACATCTGTAAAATGATAGTTTAGAAACTAAAGCTTTGGTTGTCTTCCTCTCAGGCTTCCATGTCTTCTCCCTGGACCTCCTCAATGTCCAACTCTTGAACATCAGACTCTGAGGCCTCATTTTCACTGTCACTTTCCTACCTTGTTGAGGATGGCTCGTTTTCAGGCTCAAAAAGCCTCAAATTTGCCCAGATGGCCACCAATTGTTCAACCCTTGTATTGGTCAGCCTGTTGCGTGCTTTTGTGTGTTTGTTCCAAAATAAGGAGCAGTTGCGCTCTGAGGCGGCTGATGTTGGTGGGATTTGGAGGATGGAGGCAACAGGGGAAAAAGCCCCTGATCCACAATGTCCAGGTGGCTGATGAGATATGTTGGCACGACTGCATTTACATCTCCATCCCAAAGCCCTTGCTTGGAAGCGTACTTCGCCAGACTGCCAAGAACCTTGCCCTCATCCAGGCCACGGTGGCGAGACACGGTAGTGATGACACCATAGGCCTTGTTGATATCTGCACCTGACAGGATGCTCTTGCCAGCATACTTTGGGCCGAACATGTACGCAGCGGCCTGTATGCGCTTCAGGCAGAAGTCTTCACGCTTTTTGATGTATTTCAGAACTGCAGTTTCCTCTGCTTGGAGCAACAGTGAAGTGGGCAGGGCAATACAGGGCAAAACAGAGTCTGAACATCAGACAGGATGGCATTGTCTCCCTCAATCCGTGCAATGGTTACTGTTACAGGTTTCAAGAGTTTCTGGCTGCTTACCACTCTTTCCTAAAATACATCATCCAGGAGGATCCTCTTGATGGGGCTGTCCATATCGGCAGACCGTGATAAGGCAATTTCTTGGAGAGACTCCTTCCCTTTCAGGAGACTGTCAAACATGATGACAACACCAACCCAACAGGTGTTGCTGGGCGGCTTCAATGTGGTGCTCTTATTCTTCTCACTTTGCTTGGTGAGGTAGATTGCTGCCATGACTTGATGACCCTTCACATACCTAACCATTTCCTTGGCTCTCTTGTAGAGTGTATCCATTGTTTTCAGTGCCATGATGTCCTTGAGGAGCAGAGTCAATGCATGAGCAGCACAGCCAATGGGTGTGATGTGAGGGTAGGACTCCTCCACTTTAGACTAAGTAGCCTTCATGTTCACAGCATTGTCTGTCACCAGTGCAAATACCTTCTGTGGTCCAAGGTCAGTGATGACTGCCTTCAGCTCATCTGCAATGTAGAGACCGGTGTGTCTGTTGTCCCTTGTGTCTGTGCTTTTGTAGAATACTGGTTGGGTGGTGGAAATTATGTAGTTAATTATTCCTTGCCCACAAACATTCGACCACCCATCAGAGATGATTGCAATACAGTTTGCTTTCTATATGATTTGCTTGAGCCTTCACTTGAACTCTGTTGAACTCTGCATCCAGCAAATGAGTAGATAAAGCATGTCTGGTTGGAGGGGTGTATGCTGGGTGAAGACCATTCAGAAATCTCTTACAATAAACATTGCCTGTGAGCATCAGAGGTGAACCGGTTGCATACATAGCTCGAGCAAGACATTCATCAGCATTTCTTCTGATTATGTTCTTACTTTGAGTTGAAAACATTTCTGATTCCAGGAGGACCATGAGCTTTTGCTATCGATAAGGTGCCTGATTCATAATTTTCACATCGAATAGAAGCAGAGGGACTTTTGTCAGAGGTTGCTTGTTGTGAGCGCTGAGGGAACTTTATGTACTTGGTCAGATGATTTTGCATCTTTGCTGCATTTTCACATATGATTTGCCATAGTATTTGCACAGCTTTTCCTTCTACCTTAGCTGCAGTGAAATGTCTCCACACATCAGATAGTGCCCATGGCATTTTCCTGTAAAGATTAGGGGGGGAAAGTATATATATATATTTAAAAAAATAATACAATTCCATGATTAGGGACAAAAAGTATTTTTTTTTAAAACGAATACAATTACATGTACAGATAAATAGTTAAGCAGTTAGATTAAACAACTCCTTTGTAAGATAAATATTTTAAAATGAAACATGTATGGAAACAGGTGAATTAACACTCCTCAGTTAGCAGGCTCAAGCAAGCTAAAAACCCACATGTTAGCTAAAACCCACATGGTAGCAAAAGCTAACTAGCAGAAATTGTGAACAAGTTAGAAATTATTTAAAACTGTCACTTTCTGACCATAGTTCTGGTCAGGACGTGAGCTGAGTGGGCATTCTATGTTGTGTGTCTAGTTTTCCCGTTTCTATGTTTGGCCTGATATGGTTCTCAATCAGAGGCAGGTGTTAGTCATTGTCTCTGATTGGGAACCATATTTAGGTAGCCTGTTTTGTGTTGGGTTTTGTGGGTGGTTGTCTTCTGTCCTCGTGTGTCTGCACCAGACAGACTGTTTTTTTTTTCTTCACATTTGTTGTTTTGTTTTTGTAGTGTTCACGTTTATCGTCTTTATTAAACATGATGAACACTAACCACGCTGCGCTTTGGTCCTCTCCTTTGTCCACAGAAGAAGTCCACAGAAGAAAGCAGTTACAAAAACACACTTTGCTCTACTTAACAAAACATTGTGTCATATAAAATATATTCACCCCACCCAGTATTGTAATAAAAACAGTGTAGTAGTGTGCAAGATCTTGAGAATCAGCTGTACATGAGATGGAAGAGTGCACTGCACATGTGATGGAAGAATGCAGTGTGAATGCAGAGGGTTGCAATTCCCATTGAATTGGGGATAGTTTAACCAAAATATGCCACAACACCTAGAATTGCCTTATGTGTATCCCACATAAAAAGGTTCACTGCTATAAGCTAACTTTTTTGATGAATTTAAGCAAAATTCCCCAAATTCCAGGATTAACTTCCCATGGAAAATTTCTGGGAAAATTCTGGAAGTTTACCGGAAAGTTTGACACTTTGCAACCCTAACTGTTACAACAGATACTGTTCTGTACACACCAACATACAGTCCTCAATATAAACCCACACCAAACACAGTGATCTGCCACCATACAGCACCCCAACTATACTCCCACTCAAAATCTGTGCTGATAAAACTGTGGCTCATATCAACTCTTGAAGACCATTGAAAAGCACTCTAAACAGCAGGCTCCCACTGTACAAACTGTTAAGAGTATATACTATTCTCTGATTACTGGGCGTAATACTGTCAAGTGAAAAAATCTAATTATAAAATGTATGTCGTCTTTGTCTCGAGACGAAGCAGCAGTTCTTGATATACAGACAAAAATTGGTTCTGAGTGGAAGTCGGGAATAGAGGTATGGCCCACGTTTGCCCTCTCATATAGGGAGGACCAAACAAACAGGAAGGAAGGACATGATAAATGAGGTTTCGAAAATCCATCTTGAAACCTGTGTTCATTTCACTGGGCATCACAATAATGGTGTATTGTGTTCTTGCTCCTGAGGTGGACTTGAAACAAATGTATTGAACTACACAATAGTATTTTATGTGCTGTACTATAACTGAGGCAGCGTTTGTCTGTTCATCTACTGAAGTTCACCTCACCAAAGGTCGGTCTAGTGAAATGGGTGCTCACTTGTTTAGCATGCAAAGGATACTAGGAGTTTGTGGTTATAATGACTATGTGAACATAAAACAGGGAAGTGGACAGAAAAGTGAAAAGAGGAAAAAAACTAAATAATAATAAGCATGGACCAAAGTTAACCTATAAATGGGGATCTTAAAACGATCCTGTTTTTATTTGCTTATTGATTTCCCTTTAATAGGTCCAGCATACTGTATTGCCAAAGATGCAGCACTTTGGCAATACAGTATGAAGCGACCCGATGGACGTGCTTGAACTATCAAGTACAGGCACTTTACACTACAAAACAATCTCCACACAATGTTCTCAGCTTAGCGAAGCCTGGTGAAGATCATTTATACTGTTTTTTTAATGCTACACTGATTTTTGTCAAATGTTATAATGTGTCTAAAAACGTGTATTTTCCTCAATCTGTGTAATTAGACGAGGCTGAAGATTTCATGCCTTTCTTTACGGCTGACCCTAGTTTTAGACCTTGGGGCTCTGAAGCTCAACTCAACTTTACAATCGCTTTGTGGGCTACACTAAAAAGGGTTGAAGCTAGACAGGTTTTTAACCCTATGAGCTATGATTCCATAATCTAGCCTTCACATCTTACAGTTTTTTCCAACTGCTTACACACAAAATCTTTTCATGTCACACGATATTTGAAACCTCTCACTCAAAGTGCAAAACTACACACCAAATGTGAAAAACCATAAGCTATTTCTCAGCCTTTGACTCAGTTGTCAATTGCATAAAACACTTTTTTCAAAATAGTACACACAATTCTCAACCTAAAACACAAAAATCTAACAGGAAGTGACTTGCTTTCCTTTTCCAAACACAACCAATCAAAATGCTACACTTAGGTCACACACACACACTCCTCACATGTGCAAACACTAATAGCTTAACTGATCACTAACCAATCACTGCTTTACTGTAGTATAGGCCTATAAATAGGTCAAAGGTCAGATTACCTGTTTTGAACAATGGATGCCAACAATGGACAGAGGAGCAAGAGGAGTAGGAGGGAGAGGAAGAGGAAGAGGGCAAAGAAGAGAAGGAAGGAGAGGCATCTCTAATGAGATTAGGGCAAAATTTGTTGATCATGTGATCAACCACGGTTTGACCATGAGAGAGGCTGGCCTGAGAGTCCAGCCCAATTTGAGTCGATTTACAGTGGCGTCCATAATTCGAACCTTCAGAAATGAGAACAGGTATGCAACTATCTAATGACTATTTTAGCATTACAGTAATGTACTGTGAAATACGTATGACTTCATAGTATTGCATAAACATTTGTAACTCTAAGCCATCCATTTACTGCATTGAATGAATGAGGTTGGTTATCATGCTGTACTACATTTTTTTGTACATTGTTTACAGTCCCTATGCTGAACACATACTGTGTTTGAATTATGTACAGAGTGGAAAGGCAAAGACATCATGTAGGACGAGGATGCTTGTTTACCGATGTACAAGAGACTGCAATTATAAATATGGTCTATGTGGGGACATAGAGGTTGCCTCTGTCCAAGGTTGGATACACCATGCTAGGAGATTCTTCCCTCGATGTTTGGCAAGAGAAAACCTATCTTGTGATGTGGACGAAGTATCGTGGCCAGACTCAGGACGGAGAAGAGATGAAGTGTAGCTTAGCACTGGTGACTGCCCCCCCCCCCCCCATACCAATTCCTGTACTGCCCCCTTGGGACGGCACACACACAATTGTGTTCTTTACTGTATTCTAAAGAATATACTTTTGGTTTACATATGTTTATGGTTTTGTTGTATGCTACTGTATACAACAGTAATGTTTGGCCTAATAAATATTTTCTGTTTCTACATTGCATTGGTGTTTACAGTGTACTTGTTACCCCTCTCAGCCGATTACTTTCACTGTAGAACATTGTATTGAAATGTAGATATAAGCCTATGAAAGACCAAAGAGCTTTAGATTTAGAACAACAGTGTTTACATGGTATATCCAAAAATGTAGTATTATGAAAGCAGTGTTTGCCATTTGATGCAAATGCTTCATTCTGACATGTGTTTATGGCATTTTGAATGCAGTGTTACATTTTGAAGGAGATGTGAGGCATTTTTGCATTTTGTGTGTGCAATTTTGGGAATTGTGTGTAAGAGTTTTGAAAAAAAGGAGACAGTTTTGAAAACTTGTGTAAGCAGTTGGAAAAAACTGTAAGTGGTAGTTGGAATTTCTCCCATTGCGTAATCTACAGTACACAGCACTTTGAGTCCCCTAGAACAGGGTTATAGGAATCTAATCAATTATCATTTGTTTTTTGCTTTGTTTCCCCTATAAACCCGAGAATGGATTTGACTGAATATCACATCCCCACATTCCTGCCCCTCTATATCAGGAGCAGTTGGTTTATGTGTTAATACCCCCTGGAACTGAAGAGAGGAGCTTGATGCACGGCTAATGAAACCTGTGCACTGTGTCATTTAATCTGACACCAGCGTAATCTTCTCAAATGCCTGTTTCCCACCCTGGTATGTTGTGTTATCCCAATTACAGCCATGCTCCATTGATCTGAGGAGATTAAAAGTGTCCTTAGCTGTTGGTACTCTCCACAGTAACTACAAATAGACTGGAAAATAGAATCATGTCACCCAGTACCACTCAATACTTTTACTGGTCATTTTTAGTTTGTGTGTGTGTGTGTGTGTGTGTGTGTGTGTGTGTGTGTTCATTTTGACACTTCAATAGAGTGGCAGGCTGCAGATGGTTGCTTGTGTGCTGACACTACTATAAGGGCACCTTTACCAGTAATGTGACACTAGAGAAATCCACTCAGTGGCACTTTTCCATCCAAGAAATGGGTGGATGGCATTACCCACTTTCCCCACGACAACTCTTACTAAGATCATTCCATGACTTCATTTGACAGAGAAGAAAAACATAAAAAATATGTTTATTGTCACATACAAACACTATGTTGAGTCAGACTTGCTTCGGTCATTTAGCATTTCCTATTGACTCTCAATGCCATTCCTCTGATGCATCCTTAACATGTTAGGGAAACAGCTTTCCTACACATCTGTAGTCGAAACAGCATCTCTTTGTCTCCCTCCCCCACACCGCTATACATGCCAGAATGGATTTTCCTCAGAGGTCGGCATTTAGGGTGTATCCTTCTAATTTCCCTCTATAATTCAGGTCTGATTGATTAGAGACTATCGACTAATTCATTAAAAACGCATAGGTCCCTGTGGGAGAGTGGCTGTTCATTTCAGAGTAGGGTCCAACAACTCCATTAGCTCAGCATCCACTCACCAATAGTCACAGGAGATTGGCTGCAGTTGGCTACTTTACCACCCAGGAAGCTTTGTACTGCTTTACTGTATGGAGTTTACACATCATAGACCATCACTGCGTCTATGTCCCCTAAAGAGTGCACTACTTTACCCGATTCCCAATAAGTAGTGCACTATAGGGAATAGGATGCAATTCTTTACAAAGCTCTACTACACTAGCTTCCAACTTACCTAACTTCACTGTTAAAATATAAAAACATGAGAAACCAAACCCATTCACAAGGTTGCTTAACTCTTGAGGTTACTCGGGTGTCGAGCAAACTTGATAAGTCTGCTTTTAGCTTTAAAGCACCTCATTGCTGGAACCAACTACACAAAACATTACAATTAGATGTGCTGGTGTTTCTGTATGGAGCTTGTTTTGTGCATGGGGACGTTGTCATTCTGAAACAGGAAAGGGCCTTCCTCAAACTGTTTCCACAAAGTTGGAAGCACAGAATTGTCCAGAATGTCATTGTATGCTGTAGCGTTAAGATTTCCCTTCACCGGAAATAAGGGGCCTAACCCGAACCATGAAAAACAGCCCCAGACCATTATTCCTCCTCCACTAAACACTTGGCACTCTACATTGGGGCAGGTAGTGTTCTCCTGGCATCTGCCAAAACCCAGATTCGTCCGTCGGACTGCTAGATGGTGAAGCGTGATTCATCACTCCAGAGAACGCGTTTCCACTGCTCCAGATTCCAATGGCGGTGAACTTTACACCACTCCAGCCGACAACTGGAGTGGTAAACTAAGGCTTGTGTACGCGGCTGCTCGGCCATTGGAACCCATTTCATGAAGCTCCCAACAAAGATTTCTTGAGCTGCCTCTGGAACTTGGCAGTGAGGGTGGCAAACGAGGACCTGTTCTGTGAGCTTGTGTGGCCTACCACGGCTAAGCCGTTGTTGCTTTTAGACGTTTCCACTTCACAATACCAGCACTTACATTTGACAGGGGCAGCTCTAGCAGGGCAGAAATTTGATGAACTGACTTGTTGGAAAGGTGGCGTCCTATGACTGTGCCACATTGAAAGTCACGGAGCTCTTCAGTAAGGCCATTCTAATGCAAATGTTTGTCTATGGAGATTGCATGGCTGTGTAATCAATTTTATACACCTGTCAGCAACGGGTGTGGCTGAAATAGTTGAATCCACTAATTTGAAGGGGTGTCCACATACTTTTGTATATATAGTGTATATGCAGGGCTCCCTTGTGAAAGACACCCTAGTCTCAATGGTTACTCCTTGCTTAAATTAAGGAAAAAATTATCATCATTTAACAAAAATACAATCGGAAACAGTGATTGCCAAAAACACAGATTGCATAACTATTCCAGATATAATGCACCTTGTGGAGTAGCATGGTGTGCATCTAAAATGGCACTCTATTCCCTATTTAGTGCACTACCTTTGACCATGTTAAAATTAGTGCACTATATAGAGAAAAGGGCTCCATTTTGGACACACCCCGATGCTCATCACATGGATACAACTATGTCCTTTGTGAAATGGTGTGAAGCCAATGAATGTACTGAAGGCGAAGGAGCTAGTAGTAGATTTTAGGAAAAATAAATGTATGTTTTTAATCCTATTTTTATTAATGGTGAAGAGATTGGTATTGTTGACTTTTACAAGCACCTGGGTGTAATAGTGGACAACAAACTGAAATGGAAGGAGAACTTCCACAGACTGAAATGGAAGGAGAACTTCCACAGCATCGACAAAAATGCCCAATCCAGACTGTACTCTTAATGTCCGTGACAAAATGCTTTGTATGTTCTACAGCAGTGTCGTGGTGAATGTAGTAAGCTATGCCATTGTGTGCTGGAAAGATCATTTATCCAAGGAGGACATAAACAAGTTTGACAAAATAATCAGGAAATCCAGCGCTACAATTGGCTGCAGCCTGGAATCAATGCAGGACATGTTCATAAAAAAGCTGCAAGCAAAAACACACACGATCATGGATCATGCAACACAGCAGCAGCTTCAGGAGCAGGTTCATCCTGTCCAGAAGCTCCACAGAGAGGTCAAGACGGTCATTTTTACCCAAAGACATGAGGCTTTTTAACGAGCTGATTAAGTCTTTTAATTGATGAACTGTTTTATGATGTCTTCCTATTGTGAACAGCATTCTTGCAGGCTTTTCCTCCAGAGAGGGATGGAAAACAGCACTTGAATCTGACTGCTCTTCTGCGGATGCTAAGGTGCAGGTGCCTTCATGAGTCTTGATATGTTTTCTGTTTGGTTGTGTATCTGTCATTGTGTCCTGTCCTTATACGTTATGGATGATGAATGCTGTGATAAAACAATTTCCCAAGTTGGGATTAATAAAGTAATACTCTGCTCTACTCAGTTCACGCACAAGGACGGGCCAGGAAGATGTATGGGCTGGAAGCATAATGTATTCATAGGGAGGGCGATGGAAAAATTGGTCTGAAGTCATGATGAAGCACCTGCTGAGGTGTCATTGATAAATTATTATGGAGTTTATAGGAATTGAGTCAGATCCCCACCAAAGACCATTCAATTAGCAGAGCACTATACAGTGCTTTACTGCTTCAGTTGAATTGGCATATGTACAGTAGTGTAAACTCAACATATTTGGGATGATTTGCATGGAAAATGACAAGGAAATATCCTATTTGGATATTTCAGAGGACGCTTACGTCAATATTAGTTTATGTTTGATTTAATTATGCTAAGTGCATTGCTACACTCCTGAAACACACTGTTCTGTGCTGTTATCATCAGACTCTAGTCAGGTTGCAAGTCAATGAAAAATCTGCAATTTCAAGGCACTGACTAGATTAGTGAAATGCTTGTTTTTGCATTCTAGTTCTACCCAATGAGAATCTAATTTATACCGCACAAACAAATCATAACAGATTGGGTTTATCTGGCACATTTTCTTAGCTCGCACACACCCATTATTCACAATATAGACTGTGTTAGAATCTGTGTCAGACCAGATACTTTACTAAAACCTGCTCTAATGATGTGTGCATTATTCATAGGTAGCCTAACACTGTCTTTGTACAGTTCCCCTTCCTTGCGGAAAAACCCGCACCGATCCTCTGGGTTTTCAGACAATTAGCCTAGCACAGGGGTGTGAATATTTACAAGGGTCTTGCTCTGAGCGACATCATAAATAAAAGCCTTGGATACATTGAGTCAAATGGATTTATTTGAAATGTCTAACATCTTAATGTTGAACTCGATATGACTTCCGCTAGGACTAGCCGTGGTGGCTTCTCTCTCCCAGACGTAGGCTATGCATCACTGACTGGATTTCAGACCTTTTTATGTCCCATTCTGGGATCACTGCCCTCCTGGCTGTCACTCAGGGCCGGCCTTCACCACACTATATCTAGGAACTCTTCTGCTGTTGCTTCACAATCATATCTGCATTCACGTAACGCAGCAGGCAGCTCTTGAAAGTTCTCTGTGCTGTTTGCCTTTGGTAATTATTTTAAAATATATATATTTCACCTTTATTTAACCAGGTAGGCAAGTTGAGAACAAGTTCTCATTTACAATTGCGACCTGGCCAAGATAAAGCAAAGCAATTCGACACATACAACAACACAGAGTTACACATGGAGTAAAACATACATACAGTCAATAATACAGTGGAAAAATAAGTCTATATACGATGTGAGCAAATGAGGTGAGATAAGGGAGGTAAAAGCCAAAAAAGGCCATGGTGGCGAAGTAAATACAATATAGCAAGTAAAACACTGGAATGGTAGATTTGCAGTGGAAGAATGTGCAAAGTAGAAATAAAAATAATGGGGTGCAAATTAGCAAAATAAATAAATACAGTAGGGGAAGAGGTAGTTTTTGGGGCTAAATTATAGATGGGCTATGTACAGATGCAGTAATCTGTTAGCTGCTCTGACAGCTGGTGCTTAAAGCTAGTGAGGGAGACTGTGCTAAGACAACATGGGAATCTACGAAAGCAGAGACGGGTTTGACTAACCCAGCCTCACACTTTTCACAGAACACAGGATGAAGCGACGAGTTGAACACAGTCTCACAAAAAGACGTAGACCTTTATACATCTTCCTCTATTAGAAATTGATCTCTAGTAACGGTTGCTGAAACTGTGTATATTTCTGATTTACTCGGTGTCTTCAATAAAACACTATAGTTCAGTGTAAGTAGAATGACTACCACTAATTCTGATCATTTCTACCCATATTATTATCATAATAAGTAGTGTTAGTCATATTAGTACTGAAGTAGTATAGCAGTTAGCTGTACAGCAGTAGCGTGTAGCAGTGGTAGCAGTGGAGGTGGTGGAATTATCCCTGACCTCATTGACATACAATAGTCTACTTAGAGGTAGAAATGTCAATCGTATGCAGATTGACAGAATTATTCACTCCTTGTATCGCCAAGGTGTTCAGCTGTAATTATCTGAGTGGGCTGGAGCAGTAGGTAGGTAGGCAGGCGCCTCTTGCCCTGTTGTTAGCCAGGGTTAATGATGGAGGCTGCAACATACCTCTCAGCTTTACTCTACAGCATGGAACATGGATGACCTTTCTACCTGCAACACACTATCTTTGTTCCAACTGGCACCCTATTTCCTATATAGTGCCCTACTTTTGACCACAGCCCTGTGGAGCCTCGTCAAATGTAGTGCACTATATAGGGAATAGGGTGCCATTTGGGATACAAGCACTGATTCACTAAAACAAAAGCTGATGGTCTCGTAGCTTAGCATAGGATTATATATAGCTTTTCCTCCCAATCACATTACATATCAACCATACTGTAACACTATAGGGCAATGTGTTAGCTAGCTAGGCTGCTACAGGTAGATTGGCAAGGCGTTAGCTAGCTACTGTAGGCTGCTACAGGTAGATTGACAAGGTGTTAGCTAGCTAGACTGCTACAGGTAGAATGACAAGGTGTTAGCTAGCTAGACTGCTACAGGTAGATTGACAAGGTGTTAGCTAGCTAGGCTGCTACAGTTTGATTGACAAGGTATTAGCTACAGTAGCTAGGCTGATACAGGTAGATTGAAAAACAGTGCTGTACTGTGTGTTTTCATATATATTCTGGGGGCTTCTGTTGCAGTATTATACTGTATGCTGCCAAATACTGAGATGTTTTAGTACAGTACATGCAGCATAGGGAGTCAAATACATTGTTGGTTCTTTATATCAGTTATGAATGATGTGATTAGACAGAGAGACAGAGGGGCCAAACCAGCAGAAAGGATTTGATAATAGAAAACACTGAGTCATTCCTTACCTCACACAGCTGGCTCCTGCCCTTAACGTTAGGCTCTTTACTCTTCACTCCATCTCTGCAAACAGAAGACAAGACAGCAAGGTGAGTGGTGATAAGAAAGGAGGAGAAAGAAAGGGAGTTGTTAGAATGAGAGAGAAAGAGAGAGAGAGAGAGAGAGAGAGAAGAGAAGAGAAGAATGAGGGATATTTGATAAGAGGAAGTGAGAGAAATAAAGAGAGGTGAATCATGAGAGAGAAAGAGAGTATAACGAGTCATAGGACAGAGAGTGAAAGAAACACAGGGAAGATGCAAGATTTTTATACTCCGCAGAATAAATGCACTCCGAAGTTGCACGTTGCCTGATCTATTATAACAATAGTATTTATATTTTACGACTGCAGTGATACTGTGCAAAGGTAAGGGATCACAGCCGCTACCTAGCCAAGCAAGGTGTATGAATTGTGGACCAAACTGAAGTAGAGAGGCGATTCAGCAACTCCTGGAAGACAACAGAAGTAAATTAAAAAGCTTTTCTTTTTTTTTACAAGTAAAACCTGATATTGTGAACAGCCTTTCTACCTCCATTGTGCAATCATAACAATGAACAAGGTGGCCAAAGAAAGAACAGATGTGGCCTCATTCATCCAAACTGCATACAATTCAAGCCAAATTCATGTTTATGTGGTAGAAGCAGAGAGCCAACGTCTGATCAGTAGTCTGCAGAACTGTTGCTGTGCTAACCATAAACACTTCTGGAAGGTTGAGAATCTATTGATGTACGAGCAGTTCTCATTCAGACCCACTTACTGCATAAAAGGTCAAATGAAATTCTCCCATATCAAATTGAATTTCCCCTTTCTCTGTTGATGAATGTGTTGCTATGGCTGACAGTGCTGATGCAAATTGACGGACTCAAAAACATGTATTACTACCAGGTTCTCATTTCTGTTGTGAATGATATTAAATTGAAGGAAGATGAATGTATTTAAAGAACCATAGAATAGTCTAATTAATTGATTAGCATAATGCACTGGATTCCTTTTTTTTAAATGAGGAAAAAAACAGTGAGTAAATGGAATCAAACACTTGCCTGTATGACAGCATCTGGATGTGCACACAATAGTTTGATAAAGGTTTTCAGATCAACCTATATATAAAAGCAGAGAAAAGTTACTGCAATTACTGCTAGACTCTATTTTGCTCATAAAGGTTAAAACCCTGTGTAGGGTTTCTAAATGGGAAAGTAATTGAGAGTACAGTAATTTTAGAATCCAAAGTGCACTTAGGGGTTCTGGAAACATAAAAAATAAATGTTGTTTTTCCACAACATGTCTTGTAATCCATTCTGAACCACTTCCTAGCTGAATCCATTTCAAGTGCAAGCCAAGAACCTGCCATCTACCTGTCAGCCTCTGTCAATCATAGAACCATACTGAATAGGTAAGTAAAGAATAGAGACAATTAAAAATAGAAAGGGAGAGAGCGGGGGAGTGAGTGAGAGAGGGGGGGGAGATTGAATAAAGAGTGACAGAGAGACAGACAGACAAGGAGAGAGAGACAGTTGCCCCAACTTACTGCAGCCTTGTCACCAACCCTGACTGACAACTGGCAGACAACAATGCATTCTGGGTAATAGAGAGGAACTCCTCTCTTCACTGGGCTCTAAGTGGCAGGAGGCAGTCTGTCTGTCTGTCTCAACCCCAGCATGTGCACTGTCACCTCAGGCTCTGACCCCTGAGAATCACAGCTGATAATGACTTATACACCCATGCCTGTCACCCAGGGGCCATATCAGTCAGAGTACACACAAGACAGAAATCCACAGGGCTGACTCACTGTAAGAGGGACACAAGCATGCTCAAAGACGCATGTTACCGCAAACATACATAAGCACACACACACATTATTGCACACAAACAGGAACTCCTTAAACAGGTGGCCTGCCGATGATCTTTCATCACTTTATGAAAAACCCTTTATCATAGTGATAAATTAAACTGTTTGAAATCTATTTCACATCCCATCCACCAGGCACAGGCAATTTAGTCTGGATTCTGTGGGTGATTAGAAAACATACCGTTGTTCACAGTTCACTCCATTCATCTGAATCTGTAATCATTTAGCCATTTGAAATGCATTATGCAACTTTTTCTGTGGGCTCATCAGCATAACATGAATTATTGCCATCATTACAGAGGGCAAAGCAGAAACACAGTATCACTTAATTATTCACCAAATTAAAGAATGAAGGTAAATTATGGCACTTTTATTTTGGCTGACAAAAAGATTAGTCGCTTACTAGATTTCTCTCCTTCAGGAAAATAAGACAGCACTAACATTATAACTCTTACTGGATCTCTCTCCTTCAGGAAAATAAGACAGCACTAACAGTATAACCCTTACTGGATCTCTCTCCTTCAGGAAAATAAGACAGCACTAACAGTATAACTCTTACTGGATCTCTCCTTCAGGAAAATAAGACAGCACTAACAGTATAACCCTTACTGGATCTCTCTCCTTCAGGAAAATAAGACAGCACTAACAGTATAACCCTTACTGGATCTCTCCTTCAGGAAAATAAGACAGCACTAACAGTATAACCCTTACTGGATCTCACCTTCAGGAAAATAAGACAGCACTAACAGTATAACCCTTACTGGATCTCTCCTTCAGGAAAATAAGACAGCACTAACAGTATAACCCTTACTGGATCTCTCCTTCAGGAAAAAAAGACAGCACTAACATTATAACCCTTACTGGATCTCTCCTTCAGGAAAATAAGACAGCACTAACATTATAACCCTTACTGGATCTCTCTCTTTCAGGAAAATAAGACAGCACTAACAGTATAACTCTTACTGGATCTCTCTCCTTCAGGAAAATAAGACAGCACTAACAGTATAACTCTTACTGGATCTCTCTCCTTCAGGAAAATAAGACAGCACTAACAGTATAACCCTTACTGGATCTCTCTCCTTCAGGAAAATAAGACAGCACTAACAGTATAACCCTTACTGGATCTCTCTCCTTCAGGAAAATAAGACAGCACTAACAGTATAACCCTTACTGGATCTCTCCTTCAGGAAAATAAGACAGCACTAACAGTATAACCCTTACTGGATCTCTCCTTCAGGAAAATAAGACAGCACTAACATTATAACCCTTACTGGATCTCTCCTTCAGGAAAATAAGACAGCACTAACAGTATAACCCTTACTGGATCTCTCCTTCAGGAAAATAAGACAGCACTAACATTATAACCCTTACTGGATCTCTCTCCTTCAGGAAAATAAGACAGCACTAACAGTATAACTCTTACTGGATCTCTCTCCTTCAGGAAAATAAGACAGCACTAACAGTATAACTCTTACTGGATCTCTCTCCTTCAGGAAAATAAGACAGCACTAACATTATAACCCTTACTGGATCTCTCTCCTTCAGGAAAATAAGACAGCACTAACAGTATAACTCTTACTGGATCTCTCCTTCAGGAAAATAAGACAGCACTAACATTATAACCCTTACTGGATCTCTCTCCTTCAGGAAAATAAGACAGCACTAACAGTATAACTCTTACTGGATCTCTCCTTCAGGAAAATAAGACAGCACTAACAGTATAACTCTTACTGGATCTCTCTCCTTCAGGAAAATAAGACAGCACTAACAGTATAACCCTTACTGGATCTCTCCTTCAGGAAAACAAGACAGCACTAACATTATAACCCTTACTGGATCTCTCTCCTTCAGGAAAATAAGACAGCACTAACAGTATAACTCTTACTGGATCTCTCCTTCAGGAAAATAAGACAGCACTAACATTATAACCCTTACTGGATCTCTCTCCTTCAGGAAAATAAGACAGCACTAACAGTATAACTCTTACTGGATCTCTCCTTCAGGAAAATAAGACAGCACTAACAGTATAACTCTTACTGGATCTCTCCTTCAGGAAAATAAGACAGCACTAACATTATAACTCTTACTGGATCTCTCCTTCAGGAAAATAAGACAGCACTAACAGTATAACTCTTACTGGATCTCTCCTTCAGGAAAATAAGACAGCACTAACATTATAACCCTTACTGGATCTCTCTCCTTCAGGAAAATAAGACAGCACTAACAGTATAACTCTTACTGGATCTCTCCTTCAGGAAAATAAGACAGCACTAACAGTATAACTCTTACTGGATCTCTCTCCTTCAGGAAAATAAGACAGCACTAACAGTATAACCCTTACTGGATCTCTCCTTCAGGAAAATAAGACAGCACTAACATTATAACCCTTACTGGATCTCTCTCCTTCAGGAAAATAAGACAGCACTAACAGTATAACTCTTACTGGATCTCTCCTTCAGGAAAATAAGACAGCACTAACAGTATAACTCTTACTGGATCTCTCCTTCAGGAAAATAAGACAGCACTAACAGTATAACTCTTACTGGATCTCTCCTTCAGGAAAATAAGACAGCACTAACATTATAACTCTTACTGGATCTCTCCTTCAGGAAAATAAGACAGCACTAACAGTATAACTCTTACTGGATCTCTCCTTCAGGAAAATAAGACAGCACTAACAGTATAACTCTTACTGGATCTCTCCTTCAGGAAAATAAGACAGCAATCAGGTGGAGCACCACTTCTTATTTAGTTTAGTATAAAATATTGAAACAAAGGAATTAAAAGAGGGACAAAGTGCTGTTTTGTTTTGACTGATTTGCTTCATGATTTGTCAACTCGCAATTTATCTATCCTTCACATCGGAGTGCTGCAGGTTCGGTGCGTGCTTGACCAATCATATTCACGGAAATCAAGGGCCGCGTGGGCCGGGCACAACGCACACTCAAGTGCGCTTTCCACTTTACTCCGGTATTTATTTAGTGAACATGATAACACATCGCCCTGACAGACACATGCAAAAAACTCTCCATAAATGTTACATGACTGGGCTACTAATAACAGAAGCTGCATACAGCCTATGCACCCTGTCCATCTGGCCAGGTTAAATAAAGTGGTAATGTTATGTATATATAATCCAGTTATTTGTGTTAGGAGAAAATGTGTACAGTATGTGATCAAATTTGGTTTATATTCAAACTTGGTGGTGACATTCTGTAGAATGTCAGTCATTTTTTAATTATTAGACATACAGTCTTTAAATGTATTTGTATTGTTTAAATTGAACCTTTATTTAACTAGGCAAGTCAGTTAAGAACAAATTCTTATTTACAATGATGGCTTACCCCGGTCAAACCCGGACGACACTGGGCCAATTGTGCGCTGCCCTATGGGACTCCCAATCATAGCCAGATGTGATACAGCCTGGAATCGAGCCAGGCACTGTAGTGATGCCTCGTGCACTGAGATGCAGTGCCTTAGACCACTGCACCACTCGGGAGCCCTGCATAGGTGCAAAGCCCTGCATGGTTGCATAGGCCTACACTATTGAGTTCTATTGTCCAATCACAGTTGTTGTCTCTGTATATGTAGAGGAAGCCCCTTTTAGACTAGTTTTAAAATATAATTCATATGAACAAGTACAAGGTTGCTGAGGTTTGACAAGACGTTTGTCAAGACAAGGACGTTTTTCCAGGATTCTTTTTTTAAACCATGTGACCTGATGACCATTTTTTTTGTCCCATTATACCCCACAACTGATTTAATCACTGTCATAGCTATAGAGTCTGAAAGAAAAATGCCCCTCTGGGACCTGTGGTTCCACCTCTGTAACAACATCTTAGCTACCAGAGAACATTATACTTTTGACAATGTAAAATCACTGTAAAATATATCAGCACTTTTCCAACAGCAGCTATGGTTATTACAGTATATCTAAAATACCTGACTATCTGTGTAAGACCTGAGAGCATACCGGGCGGATCATGGATCAATTAGCCATTCCGGTGTTAATTAGCTGAAATATGCTTTCCCACTTAACAAAATAAAGTTACCGTCCCTGAATCAATCAATTAATTGAAATACTGTTAAAGCATCCACGGTGTAACCATCCTCTTCCGTTGTCATGGCACATTACATCAATCGTAGCCTATTATGTGAACAAAACGTTCGGTTCAATCCACACATCAATCTTACTGTATTATTATGAACCATATCAAATCAAGTACTGCCAATCACGTCTATCCATCTTAATGACTATGGTAACAGTGAGATAGTTGTGACAGCGATTAACGACTTTATATATCCTTGTCCGTCAAAGATGAACCACCAAAAGTCATGGACGGCTCTGGTATAGATGAGTTATGACTTCCTGTTGATGGAAAAAGAACGACGTTGTGTCAGATTGTGTGGCGTCACCTGTCGACTAATGATACCCCCCTCCATTCTCCCCTTCAACCACCCCTCAGCATTCCCCTCTCAAACGCCATTGTAAGAACACGGCCTTGGTGACCGAAGGTCATTAGAAGCATCAGTCAAACCCGCCGTCTTCACTTTAAACTTTTCCATTGACACTCCTGCTCTCTCCGATCCTAATTACCATGGAGACGTGTGTGGCTGAAGGGCGTGTTCCGAATTCAAAGTGTCAGCGGCTTGGCTGCTTGGAAATGGATAGCGAGCGTCTGATCCAAAGAGGACCACAGGTGGGAAATGGGATGATTAACCTTCAGAAAAAAGTTTCTTAAGGGGGACCTGTCAGATATCGTTAGCGACGGGGAAGTGCCCGAAAGACTGATGATATTAAACAACTGTGTGAGCGTCATGGAAGTGGAGGTGCTGGAACGTTCTCTAAGCGGTTCCATGAGATTAATGTCCTCAAAGTTGTAGGGTTGAAATACATCTGGGAAGATAGGGAGATAGCAACCCTGAAGTCAATGTGTTTTCAAAGTGGATATAATTACAGGGTGACAATGATGGGCTCTGTACTGTAGGTACTGTACCACAAACTCTAGCCAACAGGAACCTGCCGGTTCAAAACAATGTCGGTGTCACGTTCGTCATATACAGTGCCTTGCGAAAGTATTCGGCCCCCTTGAACTTTGCGACCTTTTGACACATTTCAGGCTTCAAACATAAAGAAATAAAACTGTATTTTTTTGTGAAGAATCAACAACAAGTGGGACACAATCATGAAGTGGAACGACATTTATTGGATATTTCAAACTTTTTTCGCAAGGCACTGTACATAATGAGCGGACCAAGGCGCAGCATGAGTAGAGTTGAGTATATTTATTAAAGTGAACCTTCAAAAAACAAAACAGAATAAACAAACGTGCAGTTCGTAGCGCACATAGCACTAAAACGAAACAATATCCCACAATCGCAGATGGGAAAAGGATCACACTAAGTATGAACCCCAATTAGAGGCAACGATCATCAGCTGCCTCCAATTAGGATCCATACTCACACCAACATAGAAATTCAAGACTAGAACACCCCCTAGTCACACTCTGACCTATTGCACCATAGAGAACCCCAAGGGCTCTCTATGGTCAGAGCATGACAGTCGGCCCCACGACCAGGTGAAATCATGTTTTTTGATCTTTGTCTACTCAACAAAGCTCTCAATACACTGAGCAGAAAAAGCTTCCGTACGCAACTCAATCTCTAGCAGTATTGAGATTCCTAGTGAAACACTACCCGTAAACCTGGAGGAATGATCTTCAGTCTGCCCTGATAGGCTCACGTCCTGATGTTAGATGTTTACCGAAAGGAAGTGTTCCAATCAAGGTTGATCTTCGCACTTGTCACTCTTTAAGCTCTGCTCAGCGTTATATGTCAGATGCCCTTCAAGCTCAGATGCCAACAGAGATGTGCACAGCAGTGGAAAACACACGACTGATTGAAGTGGAAGCACATCTCTCCCTTTCTCTCTCGCTCCCTCTGAACAGTGATGTACCATCCATTCACACTTGAGACACTGGATATGGTGGTTTGTTCTATCGGAAAATACGACAGAGCATGTTGTGGACATACAGTGCTTTGCAAAAGTATTCATCCCCCTTGGCGTTTTTCTATTTTGTGGCATTACAACCTTTCTTTTAAATGTATTTTTTATTTGGATTTCATGTAACAAACATACACAAAATTGTCCAAATTGGTGAAGTGAAATGAAAGAAATTCTGTGTTTCCTGTTCTGAAAGGCCCCAGAGTCTGCAACACCACTAAGCAAGGGGCAACATGAAGACCAAGGAGCTCTCCAAGCAGGTCAGGGACAAAGTTGTGGAGAAGTACAGATTAAGATTGGGTTATAAAAAAATATCAGAAACTTTGAACATCCCACGGAGCACCATTAAATCCGTTATTAAAAAATGGAAAGAATATGGCACGACAACAAACCTGCCAAGAGAGGGCCGCCCACCAAAACTCACGGACCAGGCAAGGAGGGCATTAATCAGAGAGGCAACAAAGAGACCAAAGATAACCCTGAAGGAGCTGCAAAGCTCCACAGCGGAGATTGGAGTATCTGTCCATAGGACCATTTTAAGCCTTACACCCCACAGAGCTGGTCTTTATGGAAGAGTGGCCAAAAAAAGCCATTGCTTAAAAAAAAGAAAAGAACCATCAAGGAAAACGCTATGTCTGGCGCAAACCCAACACCTCTCGTCACACCGAGAACATCATTCCCGTCCCAGTGAAGCATGGTGATGGCAGCATCATACTGTGGGGATGTCTGTCATAGGCAGGAACTGGGAAACTGGTCAGAATTGAAGGAATGATGCTAAAAACAGGAAAATTCTTGAGGGAAACCTGTTTGACCTCCAGAGATTTTAAGCTGGGACGGAGGTTCACCTTCCAGCAGAACAATGACCCTAAGCATACTGCTAAAGCAACGCTCGAGTGGTTTAAGGCAACATTTAAATATCTTGGAATGGCCTAGTCAAAGCCCAGACCTCAATCCAATTGAGAATCTGTGGTATTACGTAAAGATTGCTGTACAGCAGCAGAACCCATCCAACTTGAAGGAGCTGGAGCAGTTTTGCCTTGAAGAATGGACAAATATCACAGTGGCGAGATGTGCCAAGCTTATAGAGACATACCCCAAGAGACTTGCAGCTGTAATTGCTGCATAAGGTGGTATTACAAAGTATTGACTTTGGGGAGGGGTGAATCGTTATTCACGCTCAAGCTTTCAGTTTTTTTGTCTTCTTTCTTGTTTGTTTCCCAATAATCTTCAAAGTGGTAGGCATGTTGTGTAAATCAAATGATACAAACCTCCCCCAAAAAATCTATTTTAATTCCAGTTTGTAAGGCATTGGAATTGGAACAATGCCAAGGGGGGTGAATACTTTCGCAAGCCACTGTACCTAGGGCTGTGGTGGTCACGAAATCTTGTCAGCCGGTGATTGTCAAGCAAATAACTATCGGTCTCACGGTAATTGACCGTTAATTAACATAAACACATTTAGCATCTCCTGGCTTCCACACACAGCCTACAAGCCATTTTAAAAAGTGTAATAAATCAATATAATATAGCCTACAGCTTCACAATAAATCCATTATTTACTTTAAACAGGTCTAAAGAAGGATGATATGAAGAAAATGTAGTCTATTTCAGAAGAACAAAATGGCATACTCTGAATTGTCCTTATGTTAGGTCCTGATGTGGCTACGCAATATGGCTGTGGGCTACACTAGTTCATTTAGCAGACAAGATTTGCATAGAATTCCGTGGCAATATTTTATTGTATGAAGAATACAATTGAACAAAGATAAAGATAAAATATACATATTTTCTCCAAACGATTTGAAGGACTACACTGGAAGTCAACGTTCCTCTCCTCTTCTCCCATCTCCCCTCATTTCCTCCACTCCACTCTCTTTCTTCCCAGTGTGACAAAAGAGCATCTGCGCTCCACAGTAAAATAGGTCAGGCTGGTCTAGATTCCCTCAGTAACCTTCTGGTTCATTGTCATCATGTGTAGTGAGGGAAGTCGCTATCGAGGCATCGTTTAACATGGAAGTGTGTGCACCAGGGCCACTTCTTTTCCCCACCGGCAGGTTACAATCCGCAGCAAATAGCCAGAGGCTGGTTGAAAATCAGAATAATGGTCAGTCGGTCTTGAGAAATGAATCTGCTCAGTCAACTGTATGATAAGCAGTGATTCATTTTTATTTAACTAGGCAAGTCAGTTAAGAACAAATTCTTATTTACAATGACGGCCTACCGAGGAACAGTGGGTTAACTGCCTTGTTCAGGGGCAGAACGACAGATTTTTACCTTGTCAGCTCGGGGATTCAATCCAGCAACCTTTCGGTTACTGGCCCAACGCTCTAACCACTCTAACCACAGGCTACCTGCCGCCCCACTAATAATGATAATGATAAATAATATGATTATGCTAAGGACTAAAGAGAAAAATGAAGAGAAACGGTTTTAGCTAGCTAAATGAGAAGACTTCGTCTATCTTGATGTCTACAGAAATTCGCCCCTCACTCTCTATTGGCAACACAGTGCATCGCAGCCGAAGAAGAGACAACCTTCCATTGATGTGATTTCCTTTGATCTTCCCGAAGCATCCCAACACCCCACCCTCTTTCTAAGTCTCTTACACCTCCTCTCTCCCCTCCTCCCCTCTTACTCGTTCTTTCTGCCTCTCCTTTTCTTACCCTCTCTCTCTCTCTCTCTCTGCCTCTCCCCCTCTCCTATCAAATAAATTCAAAGGGCTTTATTGGCATGGGAAACATATGTTTACATTGCCAAAGCAAGTCTATCTCTCTCTGTCTGGACTCTGAAGAGTGGCATGTCTGTCAGCTCCTCTCCTCACCACTTGCACCTCATTCTGCCATGGACCCCATTGCTGACTGTCCGTATACCCGGGCTCCCTTCATCCTCTCCCAGACCTAACGCCTTGCACGTCATGTGGCCAGTCCACCGAGAGTGCTCTTCCCACTAATCGGAGCTGGCTATTCCCTCCGTCAAAGTGGAGCCATTAGTTGATGGTGAGGGGACCTTCCTTCCTCAGTACAGCCAATTGTCTCAATTACGGTACGGTGCTGCAATTGCGCGAGTGTGTGAGAGACTGGTATGAAGGATGGGAATGGCTTGCTCAGCTAAAGGGACATTGTGGAACCCCATAGTGTTTGTATGGGGTTCTTCATACATTGTTTACAAGACACCCAAAATGGTGGCATCTGTTCAGATTGGGAAGTACAATGAAGGATGGAGAATCATTCCTCTCTGTCGTGTTTTGACTGATGTGTTTTGATGTGAGATCAATGCCTCCTCACAGCAGGCCATTTCAATCAACGTCTTTTCTTTTCTCTGGCTAGACTGGCTCATTTACTGTTTATATGTCTGATGAGACTGACACTTCTCATTACCTCGATGTTCTCCTGCTCCTCATGACAAACCTCTCACTGCTGTTAGTCAAAGCCCTTTTCATTCTCTTCACTTCTCTATTGGACCCACATCCCAGTCTCCTGCTTCTCTATTGGACTCACATCCCAGTCTCCTGCTTCTCTATTGGACTCGCATCCCAGTCTCCTGCTTCTCTATTGGACCCACATCCCAGTCTCCTGCTTCTCATTTGGACAAACATATCAGTCTCCTGCTTCTCTATTGGAGAAACAAATCAAATCAAATTGTATTTGTTACATGCGCCGAATATACAACCTTACAGTGAAATGCTAACTTACAAGCCCTTAACAAAAAATGCAGTTTTATGAAAAATAAGTGTTAAGTAAAAAATAGATAAGTAAAAACATAAGAAATAAAAGTAACAAATAATTAAAGAGCAGCAGTAAAGTAACAATAGCGAGGCTATATACAGGGTGTACTGGTACAGAGTCAATGTGCTGGTACAGAGTCAATGTGCTCTGTCCACCGGTTAGTCGAGGTAATTGAGGTAATATTTACATGTAGGTAGAGTTAAAGTGACTATGCACAGATAATAAACAGAGAATGGCAGCAGTGTAAAAGAGGGCAATGCAAATAGTCTGGGTAGCCATTAGATCAGCTGTTATGGCTTAGCGGTCGAAGCTGTTGAGAAGCCAGATGGACCTATACTTGGTGCTCCGGTACCCCTTGCCATGCAGTAGCAGAGAGAACAGTCTATGACTAGGGTGGCTGGAGTCTTTGACCATTTTTAGGCCTTCCTCTGACACCGCCTGGTATAGAAGTCCTGGATTGCAGGAAGCACAACCCTCTGTAGTGTCTTGCAGTTGGAGGCTGAGCACTTGCAGTACCAGGCAGTGATGCAACCAGTCAGGATGTTCTCGATGGTGCAGCTGTAGAACCTTTTGAGGATCTGAGGACCCATACCAAATCTTTTCAGTCTCCTGAGGGGGAATAGGTTTTGTCGTGCCCTCTTCGCGACAGTCTTGGTGTGCTTGGACCATGATAGTTTGTTGTTGATGTGGACACCATGGAACTTGAAGCTCTCAACCTGCTCTACTACAGCCCCGTCGATGAGAATGGAGGCGTGCTCTGTCCTCCTTTTCCTGTAGTCCACAATCATCACCTTTGTCTTGATCATGTTGAGGGAGAGGTTGCTGTCCTGGCACCACACAGCCACATCTCTGACCTCCTCCCTATATGCTGTCTCATCATTGTCAGTAATCAGGCCTACTACTGTTGTGTAGTTCACCTTTATTTAACCAGGTAGGCTAGTTGAGAACAAGTTCTCATTTGCAACTGCGACCTGGCCAAGATAAAGCATAGCAGTGTGAGCAGACAACAAAGAGTTACACATGGAGTAAACAATTAACAAGTCAATAACACAGTAGAAACCAAAGGGGGAGTCTATATACAATGTGTGCAAAAGGCATGAGGAGGTAGGCAAATAATTACAATTTTGCAGATTAACACTGGAGTGATGAATGATCAGATGGTCATGTACAGGTAGAGATATTGGTGTGCAAAAGAGCAGAAAAGTAAATAAATAAAAACAGTATGGGGATGAGGTAGGTGAGAAAGGGTGGGCTATTTACCAATAGACTATGTACAGCTGCAGCGATCGGTTAGCCGCTCAGATAGCTGATGTTTGAAGTTGGTGACCAGCAAACTTAATGATGGTGTTGGAGTCATGCCTGACCATGCAGTCATGAGTGAACAGGGAGTAAAGGAGGGGACTGAGCACGCTCCCCTGAGGGGCCCCCTTGTTGAGTATCAGCATTGCGGATATATTGTTACCTACCCTTACCACCTGGGGCCAGCCCGTCAGGAAGTCCAGGATCCAGTTGCAGAGGGAGGTGTTTAGTCCCAGGGTCCTTAGATTAGTGATGAGCTTTGAGGGCTCTACGGTGTTAAACACAGAGCTGTAGTCAATGAATAGCATTCTCACATAGGTGTTCCTTTTGTCCAGGTGGGAAAGGGAAGTGTGGAGTGCAGTAGAGATTGCATCATCTGTGTATCTGTTGGGGTGGTATGCAAATGGGGTGGGTCTAGGTTTTCTGGGACACTGGTGTTGATGTGGACCATGACCAGCCTTTCAAAGCACTTTATGGCTACAAATGGGAGTGCTACGGGTCGGTAGTCATTTAGGCAGGTTACCTTAGTGTTCTTGAGCACAGGGACTATGGTGGTCTGCTTGAAACATGTTGGTATTACAGACTCAGGGAGAGTTTGAAAATGTCAGGGAAGACACTTACCATTTGGGTCAGCGCATGCTCGCACTACACGTCCTGGTAATCCGTCTGGCCCTGCGGCCTTGTGAATGTTACCTGTTTACAGGTCTTACTCGCTATGGAGAGCCTAATCACACAGTCGTCCTGAACAGCTGATGCTCTCATGCATGTTTCAGTGTCACTTGCCTCAAAGCGAGCATAGAAGAAATTTAGCTCATCTGGTAGGCTTGTGGGCAGCTCGCGGCTGTGCTTCCCTTTGTAGACTGTTGTCGTGTCTCTGACTATGATTAAATTATATGACATGCTATTTTATCAAATTGATTACCTAACGTTTAATTGATTATGTGATTGAATTAAAAAACATGCAACAATTAAACCATTAACCTGGGGCACCACAGAAGCATGCACTTATATAGAGCGGTTATCTCGCGATTCTGAGATCTGAAGATCTTTAAATCAATAGCAGTCAATTATTAATTGTCAACTTCATCAGTCTCATTATGATTGTCGTAAGTACTTGGTTATCTGCACAAACCCCAGCTAACAGGTTGAATGAGCAATACACAAATTGGCTTAATTATTTATTTACTAAAAACCTAAATAATCACACAGAATTATATATATATATATACACAGGATAATTCACACATCGATTGCTAATCATGTCATGAAAAGCCCCTAGTGGGCTAACCCGATATTACGGCCGGTTACACAAAGGAAGGGGGTTGGGTTTGAATGAAAGAGCAGGAAGATTGAGGGACAAAGGGATTGGGTCTCTATCAGACCTTGAGAAGCTATGCTACCGTAAATACAGAATCTTATGCATTCTAATAACCGCCCATTCGGAAAAGGAAAATGCAAGATTTATATTTACTCTGAGCTGCACTTCGATAGATGGGTCAAAGATTGGTTTGCCTAGAGACTAAATTGTCCTTTGTATTATCTTTCTGGTCATAGTGTTGTAGAGCGGATATGTTGAAGTACGCTGTCTGTCCTTTCCTAGGCCACGTACGTTTACAGCTGCAGCTGATAATTCGATGTATCACTTCTTCTATAGTGAATAATAGTTCAAAGTTCATACCAAGTTGCCATAATCAGCTCGTGCTGTATTCTGAATGGTCTAGTCAAAATTCACCATTCCAGCGTGGTGATCATCACCTCCACGTGATCTGGTCTCATGTAAATTTCGTTAGATAGAGTAGTCGTTCAACCATTCGCAACCACAGCTCATGCTGAATTGGGTCACGGGGGCTTTTGTACTGGGGAAGAGAAGGGCGTGTTTCATCACTCTCCAACCAATGTCTGTTCACCTGGGCGTGGCCACTGAGTGAGCATAAGTTTACTTATGAAAACAATTCTCTCATTTAGAAGCTAAAATCACATTTCTTCTCACAAATAGTTTCATATTTAAACATTTAAATTGCACAACAATTCCATGTGAATCTGAACTAGAATGTGTGGACTTTCCAAAATACAATTTATGTCATCCTATCATCAGATATAATGTCCCAGACAACAACTGATCTGACATCATATTCTTTGAGTACCAATGGACACTTTCAACTGGTTGAGAAAGGGAAATATTGTTCCATTCCCCAAACTCTTGATGTTACCATACTCTCTCTGTGGTAACACAGGGCTTTCCAAGAGTCCATTCTGTAGAAAGGAGAGAAAAGGGGGAAAGGTATTTATGGGGGGGGGTCATAAACCTCACCCAATAGGGCAACGTCATGACACTGTAATAGTTTGCAAACCCTGCCACATCTGACGAGCGTTGGAGTCGGTGTAGTACGATTCGATCTTAGTCATGTATTGACGCTTTGCTTGTTTGATGGTTCGTCGGAGGGCATAGCAGGATTTCTTATAAGCAACCCTCTGCATCCCTGTGATTGGACACGACATAATTATGATAAACATGGATTATATGAGTATGAGTAACAGCAGAGTGTGAGCTGAACAGTGAGAGTTGATTGGAGTGCACAGACCTCATCACTGCAGGCTGCTACAGACGTTAATGGAGGGAGAGGGTAAACAACATTGAATGTTAAGTCCTCCCCTTGTCAAAGCCAGCGGAACAGTAGCGGGCTGATGAGAAAATGACGTGTTGCAGTAATGGAGTCTTGCTATGAAAACATGCTTTCAGACCTTGATCAATCAATTGTATTATGCGGTGGTAGGAGTCACATTAACCTGGTTAAATATGGAAATTAATGCACTTTTTGAGAATTAAATGCATAAATTGGTTTTAATAACCTAAATTATAACCATATTTTGTATGATGAATTGTCTGTGTGGAACAATGCCCTTGTAAAAAGGCAAAAACACACATTTGAATGAATCATGTATCTTATTAAGGGAAATATTATGCAGCAACAAAGTGTAAACAAAATTAATATAAACATACTTTTTATTCATTATGTTAGGAATTATTCCACGTAAGTTTAGAAATAGGTGTATTTCTTCCACCATGGCGTAACATTTGCCCTGACTGTCTACCATTATCTTTACCTATAATCCCAAATCCTTTTTTAAGATGCCGAAATGGTTGGATGACAGAAACTGTCCCCTCAGGCAGGAATAATAGTTATAGAGGGAACCTCAGAATGGAGAGGAGGTCAGAGTAAGCCAAAGTCATCTCTCTTCACTTCCCCAGATCCATTAGAGACCTGCACAAGACCTTCCTCTCAACAGAGTATTACAGCTGGCACAGTAACAATTGTTTCCCCTCTGACTGAGCATTTTAACTAAAAGCAATGACCTACTAATCAGGAAAGGGTTTCATTTTTAAACCAAAGCTAAGTGTATACACAGCGCACGCTAAACCCGAGGGGAATAAATACTTTCTTTCCCTAAAACACTTTGCCAAACAATCTGAGACGAAAATTGAAAAGTTAAATCACGTGTTGAATACATCTTGGCTCTATGGTAAAACGGGTAGGTCATCTGAGGTGAAATTTGTCAATACTGTGAACATTATCAGCACAATGAGACAACATAAGGAGAGGAGAATGAGAGAGACATATATAGAGAGAAAGGAAGGGGAGAGGGAGAGACAGGGACAGTGAGGGAGAAAGAGAGACCTCGTATAATGGAATGTGCGTAGGTTGCTGGGTTACTTTCTCAAGAAAACAGTTGAATTCACACCTCCGCTTTCTCTGGCACAGCACGCTAGCACTTAAAGGTGAACGGAGGAAAGGAAAGGCCAGAGGAAAAGGAAAGGCATAATCTGTCTTAAAGGGACAGTCATAACATCCTGCCTTGTGCCTTCTACCTAGACAAGATCCCAGGTCTTTTACCAGCACACATACAGGAAGTGTTTCGCACGGTAGCAACAGCTACGGACACAAGGGAGTGAAGGTTACACTGCAAGGTGTGAGCGCCGAATTACTGGCAGCCTACTGAGTCACTATCCAAATGATGAGACAGAATGCGGTAGGCAGGAAGCAGCTCTCTAGGTGAATTACGTGTCCACTCTTGGTCACCTACTCGTGTCCGGATGCTGCCATGAACTGTCACCATGACAGAATCACAGCCGTGCCAAGGAGAGAGAGAGAGATAGAGCAAGAGAGAGCAGACGGACTCATCACCGGACCTGTTGCTTCTTGAGCACCTCTCTACTACTGTGACTCTGTCTGTAATTCATGACTTCCGCTTCCCCGTCACGCCTGTAGATGAGATTTTAAAAAGCCCATTGAGGTAGTTTCGTTTCCCCTCTGTCCTCTTTGAAATGTGCCGCTCAGATGGTAATCAGGCACACATTGAAATACAGGCAGAACCCCAAAAATTTTCTTGTTGATTCTCTCACAATGTGATCATAAAAAGAGGATGGAAGAGGTTCAATGTAGTGGGTCGATAGAATTATTTGAGCTTTTAACCATTTTTGAGTGAGAGCTCAAGGATACAATAGAAGCAACTAGGCTCCCAGGGACTACAGCGAGGCATTTCGCCTTCCCTTCGGTTGTCACAGACCAAAACAAACGAGACAGAGAGAGAAGAGGTCTTCAGTGAAAGCTCTGTTGTTGCTTAGAAGCTCTCTGAAACCACCAGACAAAAGCGAAAACGCCCCGAGCTCGATACGAACAGCAGGCATTATGTGAGAACAAAAAATGAATGCACTTGCGCTTCGACATACAAGATGGAGTATTACTCATTCTAATTAGACACACTCTTTCTTTTCTTCCCTCTCTAGATACAAACAGCACACACACTATAAAAGACGAGTCTTTGAACGAGAGTGTGAATGGAAGCTATGCCCTCTGGACTGATATGGTAATTATGCTTCTTTTCAAAACAAACCAGTCAATAACTAGTGTAGTCGTATTCTCCTACCTTTTGGACCATTTAACCCACTGAGGTTGATGCTTTATAAAATGTCAATTATGACACGTGAACTGGATGAATACAATGTATCTACCCTCCCACACAGATGTAAATAATCATCCTCACACGGGGCACCATTACACACACATGCACCCACGTAGCCAAACGATATGAGCTGTCTTTATCTGTCTCTAGCTAAGCAAGAAAAATAAGATATTTCTGCACATGAATAAAGCAATGGCATAGCTGTCAAACTCACAATGGTGTTTACACACACTAGGATCAACTGTTGGTTATTGTTTCACGAGTCGACAAGTCACCCTAATTGCTCCTCTTTTCACGAGGAGCCTGACACCCGTTCATCTATATTATCATCACGGTTATTATTATTCTCAGCCTCCTTGTTAGCGTGGCAGAATGGCAACGGTCACTTGTTTGTTTCCCCATGATTCCCTTTCTTCACGGCACAATTGGCTGAATCATATTTCTTCAGGAAATTGCACAGTGGCGGTTGGCAGGTGGTGGTCAGAAAAAAAAACTGAACGCGTGCGTGAGAATGCAGATAGGGGGAGAGAGAGATTGAGAGAGACATCGGCTCCGTGGGTCTGACTCACTGAGCCCGGGCACACACATCAGCTCTGACACAGACGCACCAGATGGACAGGAGCAGAACAGAGGTAGGGCACAGAAAAGAAGACGCTGAGAAAACAACAGCTGTCAAGCCAAGGAGCTGGCAAAACAAAAATGTTGTTATTCCAATCCACCCTCGTAAAAATATCTATGGTCCCAACCGCTAATTAAGCCCAGGTAAACTGGCTAGGTCTGAGAGGTGTTGAATGATCTGTCCATCTCATCGGAATCGTGGAGAGATTAGTAAATAAACATGTCAACAGCTAACATGTCAAAATGTCAGCCGGCTACGGAGCAGTTTTCCTCTGGTAGCTGCCAGAGGCAGAGAGAAACATTTACATGTGTTCATGAAGCTGATTGGCGAGGAGGGGATAGAGGATGAGTAGTGCACAGATGGAACATAAGCACACCAATGGACCAACACACAAACAGTGCAAACGTGCACACATCCATAAACATGAAAACACACACAAGAGAGCACTTGGACTCACATGTGCACACGCGCACAAACACTTCCGTCCATCCACCCACCCAGCAATCCATACCCATACGTCATTCTGATTCACCTAGCATACAGTGAGTGTGGAAAGGGGTGGTGGGGGGGGGTCCTCTCAGTCCACCATTCTCTCCCCCTCTCCAGGCATCTCTCCTGGATGTGGGTTATCAGGATCCAGCCCTGCTCCCAGCAGCTGCTGCTTCCCCAGCTCTGGACTGCAATGAGCTGTGTTTAATGATCACAAGCCATCTGCAGACTGTGCATACACTCAACTCCCCCTTTAATACATGCAGTGTATACAGAAGGATATTATATAATACATTATAAGGAGAATGTATACAATATGTCAACAAATGGTGAAGAGAAATCAACAAGGATTACTGGGCAACAAACATGGCTGCATCCAAATTGCAACCTATTCCCTATATAGTGCACACCAAATATTTCTAGCCGGGCCTAACAGAGGGAAGCTTGTTTCATTCATATTGCATGTACAAAGGAAAGGGAAAGGATGAAAGTGTGTTTGGTTAAATTAAACTGGTATGGATTTATTTATTCTGGAGTATAGGGACACTGATTAGGAGCATCAGCCACATGTCTAGATGCTTCTAAGCAGAGGAGGCTTCACAACCCAATTGGTATTCATTTATGCAGGAATGCGGCGGCTGTGGAAAATAACCAGTCTAGTACATAGAATATTGTTTTTATAGTCTTTCTCCCAATTTCAAACTCTTTCCTCTCTCTCAATACATCTTTGCTGTTTCAGTACACATTTGTGAAGAACAATATATTGTTATAAAACATGTTGTTTGTATCCTGGATGCTGATTGGTTGATAGCAGGGAGTTATTAATGACAGTCCCTGGGTAATGCCTGTTAACAGGGCTCCTGAGTGGCGCAGTGGTCGAAGGCACTGCATCTCAGTGCTAGAGTTGTCACTACGGACCCTGGTTTGATTCCAGGCTGTATCACAACCGATTGGGAGTCCCATAGGGCGGCGCACAATTGGCCCAGTGTCGTCCGTGTTAGGGTTAGGCCGTCATTGTTCTTTTAACTGACTTGCCTGGTTAAATAAAAAAAACTGTTTGAATTATCAATGTACATCCACTGTCCTACAACCCAGCAAAGCAATTCATGAACTTAATTTCCCCTGGAAAAAAGCATCTAGACATTTCCCCATGCTTTTAGCATTTGATTGGTTTTTTTCTTCTAAACCAGACATTTTGAAAGTTAGAGACAGTGGGCCTCCCTTCAGAGACCCTCAGGAACCCCCCCCCCCCCCCCCCACCTGCTTAATGAGCGTGAAATTATGAATTTTGGACACTGTTCTGATTTAAAGCATTAATCTTCAGCTCCCACATGTGGGCTTAGCCTTAATCATGCTCGACACAATTTAATTAACTTGCAACTGACTTATATATAAATATGGGGCACTCTTTTCACAAGTTGACATCGGCAAACCGCTCGCCCACACAACGCTGCCATCTGTACAGTTGAATCCGAGATTCAGTCCTGAACGACAGTGCTGTTCTGAATGACCAGTTGAAGATCAGTGTGATTATGGTGGCTTAGAGGGGTTATGTATGGTGTGTGCTGCATGAGTTTTGCTACTTCAAATGGTCACACCCATATGGATCAGGTCACACCTTGTCACACCCACCAAAGGGGAGCAAACATACTTCGAAGTCTGTTCAAGATCGTTAAAGAACGTTTTGGGGAAATGTGTCGTTCAGAACAAACCGTCACGCAACATAGCAAACATTTAATCAAACTGACCACAACCACATGCTACAAACTCCGGTTGTATTTGCATTTTTAAAACAATGCCATGCTCGCAATTTTAGAAGTTGAAAAATAAACGTGGTAGCACTGGAAAGCTAAAATATGTGTTTTCTCCGCGATTGTAGCTAGAAATATGCCATAACATTTATTAATTATATAGAACTGAATACAGTTTGACTTGGCTTTCCTTTCACACCTCCCCTGAAAACTCACCCCCCCCCCCTTGGGAGGCACACCACATACTTTGAAATCCTCTGGTCTAAACCTTGCTGCCTGCCTCTCCGACCTGTGCAACAATATTACTGGGGTGTTTTTACGATCTCCACCGTGCCATTGAGAATGAACGTGTCCAGAGGACACTCATTATAATGGATCCAAAGAAATTACAATATAAATCAAGGTAAAACAAACTTTAGTTGGTTATCTAGCAAAGGAGAAGTAGCCAGCTTGCATAGCAACTTTTTTTGCCTAAAATAGACGACCAGTCCGCTTGGCGGGAAACCATGCCAATAGAATGGACGACCAGCCTGCCTGGCAAGCAACTTTGAAATTATTTTTTTTATTTTTTATGCAAACCTGTCTTTAAATATTTTTTTAATATGTTGGCAACCATTTTATAAAAGGAATAAGGTACTCGAACCCGGTGATTATCGTGATTAACACCCTCGTAAGGGCTGTTTTCCTGGCCCTCAGCTTCAGATTCGGCCCCGGGTTCTAATGCCTTATTGCTTAAATACTCTCTTAGTTTCTCTAAATCTCTCTCAAGTTCTCCGCAGTCCTTGAATATATAGCTGTTTCTGTACAATGTTGTGAAGAACAATATCTTAATACTATTTTTCTTTCAAATGCTCTCTCTCTCCATCTCTCTCTGTTCTCTGAAATCCCTGTGCATGTTACTGTTTCAGTGGGAAACAATAGCCAAACTACCTCCAGCAGCCGCAGCCTGGAGCAAAGCTAAATAGCCTACATTAGTCTAAAACGAGGGCACTAAAATCCCAAAGGTAGGGAGGGATGGGGACCACTCTGGCAGAGTCCTCATTTACTCTAGACTCACAAATTGATGTCCATTATGGGAGTTCTCCCCGTGCCTAGACTGTTCCTGCCTGCTCAATTACGGGTCTCATTTTCCAAGTTGGCTTTGCAAAAGTCCCAAATCACGAACAGCATGGGGACGTCAGAGCAGTTCATCTTCGACAACACAACTATAATGGCTGCACAGCCAGCGCACACAATTTAGCAGCCCACTGTATGCGTGTTTTACTGTTGTATCAGCGGTGTATCAAGTATTGGACTAAATTCGGTAAAACAGTTATATTGCATCTGCTCAGTATACAGCAATAATGATATGTGACCGACGTTGGATAAAAGTAGAGACTCAGAGATAGAAAATGGTATATCATACACTACAGTTGAGGAACAATGTGAAATTAATTCTGCTTTGAACGTTGATAAACTTGTAACCTCACTTTTGAGAAAATGGAACTTGAATGTTTTGGTACCTACTGGAGAGCTCTTCGTTGTCTACACACATTCAGCATCATTCACACCCTCTTAAGCTTTAGCCCAACCCATCTCTGTTTTTATGTTATCAATAGCATTGGTGACTGCAACTGTGCTGCAGGCAACAATATAATTATGCTTTTTTTTGCCAAAGGTTACTGACACCAGCCATATTTAACAGGTGTTCAGTGTTCGTAAATTCATCAGTTATTCTGCTCTCTGGCCCACTCAGATGAGAGTGCTCTGATATCGGAGTAGATAGCCAGAGTGAATTTACCAGCTACGTCTACCGACGGTGGTTGCAGTGACATCCTAAACATTCCATTGAAATAGTTACTTTCATAGTGGAGTCTTTTGTTTATACAGATCATACATGCAACCATAGCTAGTAGCCAGCCAGCTAACGTGAGCTAGCTAGCTAACAGTACACTTTAACTTGAAATGAAAATAACTTTCTGATAAAATTAGAAACGTGTAATATCTGAAAATGTAGCTAGCTAGACTCTCTCACCCAGATACATAGATGGATGTAATCCAGAGACAGGTGTTTTATACAACAGCCTTCTGTGTGTTCTCTTTTGACCCCATCTGCATATTTTCAATCAAACGCCAGAATTCTCCATCTCCATCTCCTTAGCTATCATACTCTAATTCCACTGATTTCAAAACTCAGTCCTCCAGAAAGTGGAGAGCAACACTTATACAGTTCTATTATGTGATGTCTTTCAAAAAAGCCACGTTTGAAAGGGTTACCATCTCATATTATGGACAGAAGCGTGCAACATGGCAGATCAATCTGAACTCATCTCTCGGCATGTCCAGCACACTCATTATCACAGCCAATCATGGCTAGCGGGAAGGTTGCTGACTCTTTGTTGGCTAAACCAACAAGGCTCGTAATTTAACAGTTGTATTTATACTTACAGATGGCATACAAGTTTGTTATTAAGGCACATGAAAGTTCACATGTTCCAGAAGGCATTTCTGCAAAAAAAAATGCATTTAGATTTTTAAAAACATGTTTACGTTCAAATGCCTCTCCTGTGAAGTAGTGATACGCGACATATGCCTAGTTTCCTGAAACGAGTCACATATCCTTTAGGGTTACCCACTTTATAACGGCAGCCCAAGGCACACTTAAACCTAATGAGACTGTCTACAGTATTACAGTACAAACCATGCAAGGCCGTGCCAACACATCACTCTTCTCCAGTGCACCCCTGAATCATTATCCAGAAAAACCTCCTCTGAGTCTGTGTCCCAAATTGCACCCTATTCCCAATATAGTGCACTGCCTTATGGGCCGTGGTCAAAAGTAGTGCACTACATAAGGAATAGGGTGACATTTGGGACACAGACAGAGACTAGGCACTGTGCCCGTATTGTTTGTGCAGCCTGACACCACGTCGCGAGGCTGAGAAACGTATTAGTCGCTGACAAGTGTTGTTGTTCTTCAAATGTTTTACCCAAGAAGACATAAAACGAAGACTGAGTAGAACACTGTAGGCGCAGGAACTAAATCCCTATTTTCAAGGACTGGAATACATGCAAATAGGATGCCATTGTCTTTCGGGCATCTTTCACAATAGAAACATTGGTATGTTTCTGTGCATTGTATGCAAAGACAAAGCCACTAAGCCAATGGGTGTTTATCTACCAATGAATCAAGTCAATGTCCAAGGCCTAGGCCAGAAGCAGCCAGCCAGGGAGGATGCAGTACAGTAATGTTCCAATGACATTCAGGAATGGAAATCTCACCACCAGCCCTCCTTCCCCTTGAATATGGAACAGGGCCATAAATGATTAGACCATTTTGAGAATAAATTAGAGAGCTTACAACTGGAATTCTAATGTCCATGCTAACCGGTTAGCCAGTCCATTTGACATTCCCTTTGAGGGTCCTCGTGTAATTCCACTGTAATGCAGCTCAACCTTTGATAATGTCTTACCCTTGTGTTCTGAGTTTTGCCAATCTAATTGGGAGAGAAAACTACCAGTGGATGAGAAGATTTTCTTTAATATGATTTTCAAATCTATGTAATTCAAATCACAGCCCCCCCCCCCCAGTTACATCAAGGGATACAGGAGAGTATTTTAGTTTATTTGGCTAGGCAAGTCAGATAAGAACAAATTCTTACTTGCAATGACAGCCCAGAAACAGTGGGTTAACTGTCTTGTTCAGGAGAAGTTACTTTGTCAGCTTGGGGATTTGATCTAGCAACCTTTTGGTTACTGGCTCAAAGCTCTAACCACTAGGCTACCTGCCGCCACAAAAACTATACTGTTGTCGGCAGGATTCGAACCTGTGCGGGAAGATCCCAATGGATTTCTTGTCCATCGCCTTAACCACTTGGCCAAAGCTGTGTGTGTGTGTGTGTGTGTGTGTGTGTGTGTGTGTGTGTGTGTGTGTGTGTGTGTGTGTGTGTGTGTGTGTGTGTGTGTGTGTGTGTGTGTGTGTGTGTGTGTGTGTGTGTGTGTGTGTGTGTGTGTGTGTGTGTGTGTGTGTGTGTGTGTGTGTGTGTGTGTGTGTGTGTGTGTGTGTGTGTGTGTGTGTGTGTGTGTGGACAGCGTATGATTAATATGCGATCATCTGATAGCGTCACTGAGGCATAAATTCACATTCACACCATGTCAAACATCATCGTGCCAGGGCCCACTGACACATCACCGTTACATCACTACACCACAATTAGTCTTAACTCAATGATGAACAGTCAACGAGCTGCATACCGACACTTCCGGACAACACACTTTTCGTACAGACAGGATGAGACCTCCTCATCCGAATGCCCTTTTATGAAGCAAACCATACAGACACCACACACACACACAAAGCAGAAACAATCTCAGGAGGGAGATGGACAGAAAAGAAGAAGACAGGCGTGGACAGAGGAGTGGAACCAGCAGCATGCAGGCTGTGTTGTCTGTGCCTCCAGGTGGGTGCTTATCTATTCCAGGGAGATAAGCGAAAAACAAGCATGCTGTCTCCCCTGTGGGCTGGCCTGTGTTGGCTGGTTAACCTCAAGAGTGCCTCGCTGCAACCCACAGCAAATGAAACCTAGAGCAAGAATGATACAGCTGAATGCTCAAACATCTTCCCTTAGCACACCTATCACCTTGAAATTAGAAATCTATGCCAATAAGAGCAAAATATGTTTTGTAGGAAAAAGCCATATCTTTAACATTCCAAGTAGCGAGTGGATGTTTAGCACCTTTCTGCACTGAATAATAATGGTTTATGATGTAGTGGGCTGTAACATTATAGTATGAGGAAATTATGTTTGTGACAACCTGTGGCTGAGAGAGAGAGAGAGAGAGAGAGAGAGAGAGAGAGAGAGAGAGAGGTACGGAAAGATGATGTATGAACAGAGGGATGGATCAGTGGAAAGACTGGCATTTTCATACCGCAAGAACATTCCTGGTTGGAGGAAGGTTTGATTTAAAATAAAAAAATGCAGGTAAAACAATGGATTACGCAAGACTAAGAATGACAGTATGGATCTCTTACTAAAGACCATTGTACTATTTCTATATTATTAGCATATCAATTATCGCCTCATGTTACAATGTTTCGAGATACAGTCCTGCAGCAAGTATTGGGAATAATAGAATAATTTCTGCCCATTCCAGTGCCGTTAAGCTGACAGAAAATGTCACTCTGGAGCCTCCTGTCAGAATACCCTGGTGATTCCGCCGTGTAGGACGCAGTCCCCCATCCTCATTTCCATTTGGCCTGGACTACAGACAGTAAGTAACTAAATAAAAAATTTTTTTTACTGAAAAACACTGGGTTTAATGAAATTCTGCCAGCATGCCCACACATTTCCCTTCTCTAGAGTGTATTTACATTAAAGAGCTGCCCCCCCCTCTCCTTCCAAATAGGAGCCGTTAGCTACATCAGTGTGAATTCTGGGTTTGATGCTGCCGGCTGCTAGAAGCCCATCACTCATAATTCCTGTGTTTAGCTATCGCTGGGTCTCGCCTACCACTGAGCTCAGACCAATCTTTGCATGTGTCTTCAATTGTACCATATTCCCTACATAGTGCATTACTTTTTAATATATAGTCCATGACCTCTGGTCAAAAGTAGTGCACTAAATAGGGAATAGGGTGCCATTTGGGATACATTGTCTTCGGCTGATATGGGAATCAGTCCAACACCAACGTTGTGGTCTCCCACGTGCCGATACTACAGTCGTGGCTAAAAGGTTTGAGAGTGACACAAATATACATTTTCACAAAGTCTGCTGCCTCCGTTTGTATGATGGCAATTTGCATATACTCCAGAATGTTATGACGAGTGATCAAATGAATTGCAAAGTCCCTCTTTGCCATGCAAATGAATTGAATCCCCCCAAAACATATCCACTGTATTTCAGCCCTGCCACAAAAGGACCAGCTGCCATCATGTCAGTGATTCTCTCGTCAACACTCACACCTGTGTTAACGAGGACAAGGCTGGAGATCACTCTTGTCATGCTGATTGAGTTCGAATAACAGACTGGAAGCTTCAAAAGGAGGGTGGTGCTTGGAATCATTGTTCTTCCTCTGTCAACCATGGTTACCTGCAAAGAAATACGTGCCATCATCATTGCTTTGCACAAAAAGGGCTTCACAGGAAAGGATATTGCTGCCAGTAAGATTGCACCTAAATCAATCATTTATCGGATCATCAAGAACTTCAAGGAGAGCGGTTAAATTGTTGTGAAGAAGACTTCAGGGCGCCCTAAAAAGTCCAGCAAGCACCAGGACCGTCTCCTAAAGTTGATTCAGGTGCGGGATCGGGGCACCACCAGTACAGAGCTTGCTCAGGAATGGCAGCAGGCAGGTGTGAGTGCATCTGCACGCACAGTGAAGCAAAGACTTTTGGAGGATGGCCTGGTGTCAAGAAGGGCAGCAAAGAAGCCACTTCCCTCCAGGAAAAACATCAGGGACAGACTGATATTCTGCAAAAGGATGGGATATTCCTCGGATGGGGCCACAGTGTCTCCTGACCCCTCCTGTCTCAGCCTCCAGTATTTATGCTGCAGTAGTTTATGTGTCGGGGGGCTGGGGTCAGTTTGTTATATCTGGAGAACTTCTCCTGTCCTATTCGGTGTCCTGTGTGAATCTAAGTGTGCGTTCTCTAATTCTCTCCTTCTCTCTTTCTTTCTCTCTCTCGGAGGACCTGAGCCCTAGGACCATGCCCCAGGACTACCTGACATGATGACTCCTTGATGTCCCCAGTCCACCTGGCCATGCTGCTGTTCCAGTTTCAACTGACCTGAGCCCTAGGACCATGCCCCAGGACTACCTGACATGATGACTCCTTGCTGTCCCCAGTCCACCTGGCCATGCTGCTGCTCCAGTTTCAACTTCCACCTGACTGTGCTGCTGCTCCAGTTTCAACTGTTCTGCCTTATTATTATTCGACCATGCTGGTCATTTATGAACATTTGAACATCTTGGCCATGTTATGTTATAATCTCCACCCGGCACAGCCAGAAGAGGACTGGCCACCCCACATAGCCTGGTTCCTCTCTAGGTTTCTTCCTAGGTATTGGCCTTTCTAGGGAGTTTTTCCTAGCCACCGTGCTTCTACACCTGCATTGCTTGCTGTTTGGGGTTTTAGGCTGGGTTTCTGTACAGCACTTTGAGATATCAGCTGATGTACGAAGGGCTATATAAATACATTTGATTTGATTTGAAAAGGTACAGGGATTGGACTGCTGAGGACTGGGGTTTAAGTCATTTTCTCTGATGAATCCCCTTTCCGATTGTTTGGGGCATCCGGATAAAGCTTGTCCAGAGAAGACAAGGTGAGCGCTACCATCAGTCCTGTGTCTTGCCAACAGCAAAGCATCCTGAGACCATTCATGTGTGGGGTTGCTTCTCAGCCAAGGTTGTGGGCTCACTCACAATTATGCCGAAGAACACAGCAATGAATAAAGAATGGTACCAACACATCCACCGAGAGCAACTTCTCCCAACCATCAGGAACAGTTTGGTGACAAACAATGCCTTTCCCAGCGTGATGGAGCACCTTGCCATAAGGCAAAAGTGATAACTAAGTGGCTCGGGGAACAAAACATCAATATTTTGGGTCCATGGCCAGGAAACTCCCCAGACGTTAATCCCATTGAGAACTTGTGGTCAATCCTCAAGAGGCGGGTGGACAAACAAAACCCCACAAATTCTGACAAACTCCAAACATTGATTATGCAAGAATGGGCTGCAATCAGTCAGCTGTGGCCCAGAAGTTAATTGACAGCATGCCAGGGCGGATTGCAGAGGTCTTGAAAAAGAAGGGTCAACACTGCAAATATTGACTCTTTGCATCTACTTCATGTAATTGTCAATAAAAGCCTTTGACACTTATGAAATGCTTGTAATTATACTTCAGTATTCCATAGTAACATCTGACAAAAATATCTAAAGACACTGAAGCAGCAAACTTTGTGGAAATTAATATTTGTGTCATTCTCAAAACATTTTGCCACGACTGTATATACAGTTGAAGTCGGAAGTTTACATACACTTAGATTGGAGTCATTAAAACTAGTTTTTCAACCACTCCACTAATTTCTTGTTAACAAACTATAGTCTTGGCAAGTCGGTTAGGACATCTACCAGGTGCATGACACAAGTAATTTTTCCAACAATTGTTTACGGACAGATTATTTCACTTATAATTCACTGTATCATAATTCCAGTGGGTCAGAAGTTTACATACACTAAGTTGACTGTGCCTTTAAACAAATTCCAGAAAATGATGTCAGGGCTTTAGAAGCTTCTGATGGGCTAATTGACATCATTTGAGTCAATTGGAGATGTACCTGTGGATGTATTTCAAGGCCTACCTTCAAACCCAGTGCCTCTTTGCTTGACATCATGGGGAAAACAAAAGAAGTCAGCCAAGACCTCAGATTTTTTTTTGTAGACTCCCACAAGTCTGGTTCATCATTGGGAGCAATTTCCAAATGCCTGAAGGTACCACGTTCATCTGTACAATTGTACGCAAGTATAAACACCATGGGACCACGGAGCCGTCATATCGCATATCGCTCAGGCTCCCACGCTGAGGTCTGTCCAACGCTGGTCCGACCAAGCTGACTCCACACTCCAAGACTGCTTCCATCACGTGGACTGGGAGATGTTTCGTATTGCGTCAGCCAACAACATTGACGAATACGCTGATTCGGTGTGCGAGTTCATTAGAACGTGCGTTGACGATGTCGTTCCCATAGCAACGATTAAAACATTCCCCAACCAGAAACCGTGGATTGATGGCAGCATTCGTGTGGAACTGAAGGCGCGAACCACTGCTTTTAATCAGGGCAAGGTGTCTGGTAACATGATTGAATACAAACAGTGCAGCTATTCCCTCCGCAAGGCTATCAAACAAGCTAAGCGCCAGTACAGAGACAAAGTAGAATCTCAATTCAACGGCTCAGACACAAGAGGCATGTGGCAGGGTCTACAGTCAATCACGGACTACAGGAAGAAACCCAGCCCAGTCACGGACCAGGATGTCTTGCTCCCAGGCAGACTAAACAACTTTTTTGCCCGCTTTGAGGACAATACAGTGCCACTGACAGGGCCTGCAACGAAAACATGCGGTCTCTCCTTCACTGCAGCCGAAGTGAGTAAGACATTTAAACGTGTTAACCCTCGCAAGGCTGCAGGCCCAGACGGCATCCCCAGCCGCGCCCTCAGAGCATGCGCAGACCAGCTGGCCGGTGTGTTTACGGACATATTCAACCAATCCCTATACCAGTCTGCTGTTCCCACATGCTTCAAGAGGGCCACCATTGTTCCTGTTCCCAAGAAAGCTAAGGTAACTGAGCTAAACGACTACCGCCCCGTAGCACTCACATCCGTCATCATGAAGTGCTTTGAGAGACTAGTCAAGGACCATATCACCTCCACCCTACCTGACACCCTTGACCCACTCCAATTTGCTTACCGCCCAAATAGGTCCACAGACGATGCAATCTCAACCACACTGCACACTGCCCTAACCCATCTGGACAAGAGGAATACCTATGTGAGAATGCTGTTCATCGACTACAGCTCGGCATTCAACACCATAGTACCCTCCAAGCTCGTCATCAAGCTCGAGACCCTGGGTCTCGACCCCGCCCTGTGCAACTGGGTACTGGACTTCCTGACGGGCCGCCCCCAGGTGGTGAGGGTAGGCAACAACATCTCCTCCCCGCTGATCCTCAACACTGGGGCCCCACAAGGGTGCGTTCTGAGCCCTCTCCTGTACTCCCTGTTCACCCACGACTGCGTGGCCACGCACACCTCCAACTCAATCATCAAGTTTGCGGACGACACAACAGTGGTAGGCTTGATTACCAACAACAACGAGACGGCCTACAGGGAGGAGGTGAGGGCCCTCGGAGTGTGGTGTCAGGAAAATAACCTCACACTCAACGTCAACAAAACTAAGGAGATGATTGTGGACTTCAGGAAACAGCAGAGGGAACACCCCCCCATCCACATCGATGGAACAGTAGTGGAGAGGGTAGCAAGTTTTAAGTTCCTCGGCATACACATCACAGACAAACTGAATTGGTCCACTCACACAGACAGCATCGTGAGGAAGGCGCAGCAGCGCCTCTTCAACCTCAGGAGGCTGAAGAAATTCGGCTTGTCACCAAAAGCACTCACAAACTTCTACAGATGCACAATCGAGAGCATCCTGGCGGGCTGTATCACCGCCTGGTATGGCAACTGCACCGCCCTCAACCGTAAGGCTCTCCAGAGGGTAGTGAGGTCTGCACAACGCATCACCGGGGGCAAACTACCTGCCCTCCAGGACACCTACACCACCCGATGCTACAGGAAGGCCATAAAGATCATCAAGGACATCAACCACCCGAGCCACTGCCTGTTCACCCCGCTGTCATCCAGAAGGCGAGGTCAGTACAGGTGCATCAAAGCTGGGACCGAGAGACTGAAAAACAGCTTCTATCTCAAGGCCATCAGACTGTTAAACAGCCACCACTAACATTGAGTGGCTACTGCCAACACACTGTCAATGCCACTGACTCTACTCCAGCCACTTTAATCATGGGAATTGATGGGAAATGATGTAAATATATCACTAGCCACTTTAAACAATGCTACCTTATATAATGTTACTTACCCTACATTATTCATCTCATATGCATACGTAGATACTGTACTCTATATCATCGACTGCATCCTTATGTAATACATGTATCACTAGCCACTTTAACTATGCCACTTGGTTTACATACTCATCTCATATGTATATACTGTACTCGATATCATCTACTGTATCTTGCCTATGCTGCTCTGTACCATCACTCATTCATATATCCTTATGTACATATTCTTTATCCCCTTACATTGTGTATAAGACAGTAGTTTTTTTGGGAATTGTTAGTTAGATTACTTGTTCGTTATTACTGCATTGTCGGAACTAGAAGCACAAGCATTTCGCTACACTCGCATTAACATCTGCTAACCATGTGTATGTGACAAATAAATGTGATTTGATTTGATTTTTGATTTGAAGTACACGTTCTGTCTGCTAGAGATCAACGTACTTTGGTGCGAAAAGTGCAAATCAATCCCAGAACAACAGCAAAGGACCTTGTGTAAAACGAGTCCTATATCGACATAACCTGTAAGGCTGCTGAGCTAGGAAGAAGCCACTGCTCCAAAACCGCCATAAAAAAGCCAGATTACGGTTTGCAACTGCACATGGGGACAAAAATCTTACTTTTTGGAGAATTGTCCTCTGGTCTGATGAAACAAATATAGAACTGTTTGGCCATAATGACCATTGTTATGTTTGGAAGAAAAAGGGGGAGGCTTGCTAGCCGAAGAACACCATCCCAACCGTGCTTTGCTGCGGGAAGGACTGGTGCACTTGTGCACACGAAATAGATGGCATCATGAGGTAAATAAATAAATCATTCTCTCCACTATTATTCTGACATTTCACATTCTTAAAATAAAGTGGTGATCCTAACTGACTTAAGACAGGGAATTTTTACGAGGACTAAATGTCAGGAATTGTGAAAAACTGAATTTAAATGTATTTGGCTAAGGGGTATGTAAACTTCCGTCTTCAACTGTATGTCCTATCTAAAAAACAACTGGAAATGGGGAATGTAAATGAATTCATTGTTATTGGCGAGATAACAGATGGTGGTGAGTGAAGGTATAGCCTGATGTTCTGGCTATAGGGAGCGTCTTTGTGAGGTAGGAGTGATGATGTTTGCACCTCTCTCTCTCTCTCTATCTCATCTTTGTTCGAGCTTGATGTGCTTCTTATCACTCCCATACCCCACATCTGACAGTCGTTGTTTTGGGGGCGAAGAAGCATCCCATAGCTAATCTTTCTATCAACTGCGTTTGATCATTTGTGAACACAAAGTCAATACAGCATTGGGATTTAATCGAAGGAATCTTCAAAGACAACATCATAAGGGAGTCGGGTATGACCCAGTGGCTACAAAACAAAGCCATAATGTTATTAATTACCCATGTGAATAATACAATCTACATTCGACTGTCAGGGATGGTTATTACTGTAGCTTTTGCTTGTGAAAAATACTAAGCATTTTGGATAAAGGAGTATTAAGAAGATTACAACACTAATCTATCTCACAACGTATTGAAGGAGCTGTCTTAATACAAGCCTGTCGGATCTTACAGTGCCTTGCGAAAGTATTCGGCCCCCTTGAACTTTGCGACCTTTTGCCACATTTCAGGCTTCAAACATAAAGATATAAAACTGTATTTTTTTGTGAAGAATCAACAACAAGTGGGACACAATCATGAAGTGGAACGACATTTATTGGATATTTCAAACTTTTTTAACAAATCAAAAACTGAAAAATTGGGCGTGCAAAATTATTCAGCCCCCTTAAGTTAATACTTTGTAGCGCCACCTTTTGCTGCGATTACAGCTGTAAGTCGCTTGGGGTATGTCTCTATCAGTTTTGCACATCGAGAGACTGACATTTTTTCCCATTCCTCCTTGCAAAACAGCTCGAGCTCAGTGAGGTTGGATGGAGAGCATTTGTGAACAGCAGGCCCAAACCATGATGCTGCCACCACCATGTTTGACAGTGGGTATGGTGTGTTCAGGGTGATGAGCTGTGTTGCTTTTACGCCAAACATAACGTTTTGCATTGTTGCCAAAAAGTTCAATTTTGGTTTCATCTGACCAGAGCACCTTCTTCCACATGTTTAGTGTGTCTCCCAGGTGGCTTGTGGCAAACTTTAAACAACACTTTTTATGGATATCTTTAAGAAATGGCTTTCTTCTTGCCACTCTTCCATAAAGGCCAGATTTGAGCAATATACGACTGATTGTTGTCCTATGGACAGAGTCTCCCACCTCAGCTGTAGATCTCTGCAGTTCATCCAGAGTGATCATGGGCCTCTTGGCTGCATCTCTGATCAGTCTTCTCCTTGTATGAGCTGAAAGTTTAGAGGGACGGCCAGGTCTTGTTAGATTTGCAGTGGTACTCCTGCCATTTCAATATTATCGCTTGCACAGTGCTCCTTGGGCTGTTTAAAGCTTGGGAAATCTTTTTTTGTATCCAAATCCGCTTTAAACTTCTTCACAACAGTATCTCGGACCTGCCTGGTGTGTTCCTTGTTCTTCATGATGCTCTCTGCGCTTTTAACGGACCTCTGAGACTATCACAGTGCAGGTGCATTTATACGGAGACTTGATTACACACAGGTGGATTGTATTTATCATCATTAGTCATTTAGGTCAACATTGGATCATTCAGAGATCCTCACTGAACTTCTGGAGAGAGTTTGCTGCACTGAAAGTAAAGGGGCTGAATAATTTTGCACGCCCAATTTGTCAGTTTTTGATTTGATAAAAAAGTTTGAAATATCCAATAAATGTCGTTCCACTTCATGATTGTGTCCCACTTGTTGTTGATTCTTCACAAAAAAGCCTGAAATGTGGCAAAAGGTCGCAAAGTTCAAGGGGGCCGAATACTTTCGCAAGGCACTGTATGTATTTGAGTACTGCTCATTGGACAGCCGTGTGTTTCACTCTCCGATAGAGAATCACATGGAAAAATAATGCCTGCAAATTGCCACGAACTTCCATCCATGTAATTACAGTATTGAACATTTCCATGATGTGAAATGAATGCATTTCTGAGACGCAAACGAGACTAAAAATTAATGTTCACTGGAGGCTTCGTGGCCATGGATCAACACTGGAGACTTCGAACGTGGAGCCGGAACAGGTCTCACAGGACTGAGGAGATGTACTGGCAGCCTAGTGAGCGGAGCTGCCACAACACGTCCTGGATGGATACCCACTCTAGCTCAGTGAGAGTGGAGAGCTGGCACAGGACGCACTGGGCTATGACGGCGCACTGGAGGCATAGTGCGTAGAGACAGCGCAGGACACACTGGAACGTGGAGGCGCACCGGAGGTCTGGAGCGCAGAGCTGGCACAACTCGTCCTGGCTGGATACCTCCTGTAACCCGGCAAGTGTGGGGAGCTGGAACAGGCCGCACTGGGCTGTGCTGACGAACTGGGGACACCGTGCGTAGAGCTGGCACAGGATAACCTGGGCAGAAGAGACACACCGGAGACCAGGAACGCTGAGCCGGCACAATCTGTCCTGGCTGAATGCCCACTCTAGCACGGCCACTGCGGGAAGCTTGCACAGAGCGCACCGGGCTGTGGATGCACACTGAAGGCATGGTGCGCAGAACCGGATAGCATGGTGCTTGACCGGTCACTAGCTCCCCACGGTAAGCACAAGGAATTGGCTCAGGTCTGTAACCTGACTCTGCCAATCTCCCCGTGTGCCCCCCATGCCTCTCATTCCTGCCTCGATGCTCCAACTCCTCGTAAAGTCGCCGTTCCGCCTTTGCTGCTTCAATCTCCTTCGGACGGCGATACTGCGTCCACGGTCCTTTTCCGTCCAGGATCTCCTCCCATGTCCACTCATCCCTTTTCCCATGCTGCTTGGTCCTTTGGTGGTGGGTAGTTCTGTCACAGCTCTTGTCGGAATGTGTGTACCAAAACGCAGCGTGGTAAGTTGTTCATGATATTTATTGATCAAAACACTCGAACAAAATAACAAAGTGAAAAACGAACAGTTCTGTAAGGCAAATAAACTATACAGAAAGCAACTACCCACAAAACACAGGTGGGGAAAAGGCTACCTAAGTATGATTCAAAATCAGAGACAACGATAGACAGCTGCCTCTAATTGGGAACCACACTCGGCCAAAAACACAGAAATAGAAAACATAGAAATAAAGAAACTAGAATGCCCCCCCTAGTCACACCCTGGCCTAACCAAAATAGAGAATAAATGTCTCTCTATGTCCAGGGCGTTACAGGAATAGAAACAGGAATAAAGACAGGTTTTCTATTGAAGTAACCCCCACCCATGCAAGGAGAAGGTCTCAGGCTATGGTTGGGTGACCTGTGAGTGACTGTTCTGAAAAGTCCCTTAATAAGGACAAAAACCACAACACAACATTAACATTGCTATCTGGTGCTGCACAGCAGCAGTAAATCCAGTCTTTCTCTCAGGCTATTGTTCCATCTATGACATCACAGCCTTAACAAAAGCTGCCAATATAAAAGAGGCATAGACAAAAACAGAGAAGTAAACAAAACAAAAACATGAAGGGCTTTCTTCTGTGGAATACAATGGGACTATAACACCCCATTCGTCAATCGTCGCCATCCTCCATATAAAACCACAACAGCTTTCACGGCGAGATATCAAGCCGCTTTAAATGAGAACTGTCTGTGTTTTGTGTGGTTTTCAATTTCACAGACCCAGGCCTCTGTGTTTTCTCATAAAATGGACAGACACTCCAAGACTGTCTGTTTAGAGTCCTGTGTGTGTGTTTACACGTTGTGCCTGTTAGGGAACACTGCTCCTCCACATCTCTGTCTGCCAGGGTCACCGTGAAAGACAGGAAAGGACTTGTACGGTAACGTATTCCATGCTTCAGAAAATGTCAGGAAGTGTTGGAAATATTCAAATGGATGTTTTTGCCTAAGATCTGAATTTCACTCTCTGGAGAAGGGCTGATTTGCTTGGAAAGCAGGGCTATTTTCTTTATTTTTACTATTTTGTACATTATAAAATATTAGTGAAGGAATCATAACTATGAAATGACACATAAGGATTCATGTAGTAACCAAAAAGTGTAAAAATATCTAAATATATGACATATTTGAGATTCTTCAAAGTAGTCACTCTTTGCCTTGATGACAGCTTTGCACACTCCTGGCATTCTCTCAACCAGCTTCATGAGGTAGTCACCTGGAATGCATTTCAATTAACAGGTGTGGAATTTCTTTCCTTCGTAATGTGTTTGAGCCAATCAGTTGTGGTGTTACAAGGTAGGGGTGGTAAACAGAAGATAGCCCTATTTGGTAAAACACCAAGTCCATATTTTGTCAAGAAGAGCTCAAATATCATTACTTTAAGACATGAAGGTCAGTCAATACGGAACATTTCAAGAACTTTGAAAGTTTCTTCAAGTGCAGTCGCAAACTATCGAGCGTTATGATGCAACTGGCATTCATGAGGACCGCCACAGGAAAGGAAGACCCAGAGTTACCTCTGCTGCAGAGGATAAGTTCATTAGTTACCAGCCTCATAAATTACAGCCCAAATAAATGCTTCACAGAGTTCAAGTAACAGACACATCTCAACATCAACTGTTCAGAGGAGACCGCATGAATCAGGCCTTCATGGTCAAATTGCTGCAAAGAAACCACTACTAAAGGACACCATTAAGAAGAAGAGACTTGCTTGGGCCAAGAAACACAAGCAATCTGTCCTTTGGCCTGATGAGTCAAAAAATGTTGATTTTTGGTTCCAACCACCGTGTCTTTGTGAGACACAGAGTAGGTGAACAGATGATCTCCGCAGGTGTGGTTCCCACCGTGAAGCATGGAGTAGAAGGTGTGATGGTGTGGGGGTGCTTTGCTGCTGACACTGTCTGTGATTTATTTAGAATTCAAGACACTTAACCAGCATGGCTACCACAGCATTCTGCAGCGATACGCCATCTCATCTGGTTTGCACTTAGTGGGACTATCACTTATTTTTCAACAGGATAATGACCCAAAACACACCTCCAGGCTGTGTAAGGGCTAATTGATAAAGGGGAGCGATGGAGTGCTGCATCAGATGACCTGACTTCCACATTCACACGACCTCAACCCAATTGAGATGGTTTGGGATGAGTTGGACTGCAGAGTGAAGGAAAAGCAGCCAACAAGTGCTCAGCATATGTGGGAACTCCTTCAAGACTGTTGGAAAAGCATTCCTCATGAAGCTGGTTGAGAGAATGACAAAAGTGTGCAAAACTGTCATCAAGGCAAAGGGTGGCTACTTTGAAGAATGTCAAATATATTTTGATTTGTTTAACACAGTCACAACTTCCACCGAAGTTGTTCCCTCTCCTTGTTCATTCGGCGGTCGACGTCTAGCCGCCACCGATCCATGTTTCATTTTTCCTTTTGTTTTGTCCGTTTACACACCTGGTTCCCATCTCATAATTATGTTCCTTATTTAACCCTCTGGTTTCCCTTTCTGTTTTGTACGTGATTGTCTTTCGTGTATTCCGGTGTGTTGGATTTTGAGTCCTGTTTTGTCCTTGTTTGGAACGGGATTTTGGATTGAGTAAATCAGTGTTTGTTACTCTTACCTGTGTCCTGCGCCTGACTCCTTCACTATCTTCTAGATAGACTCTGACATACACTTTTTTGGTTACTACATGATTCCATATGAGTTGTTTCATAGTTTTGATATCTTCATTATTATTCTACAATGTAGAAAATAGTAAAAATAAAGAAAACCCCTGGATAAGTAGGTGTGTCCAAACGTTTGATTGGTAATGTTTGGACACACCTACTTCCAGTCCCTGGAATGAAACCATCCTCTCACAACTGTGGATGTATGAAACAATAACCTCAACGCCAGGCTGCTGTACATTCAACAACAATATTTCTCATCTGTTTTTCACCCCACCATCCCATTGCTCACACTGCCCTCTAATGACACACCCTCTGGCACCTTGTACCAACATAAGGCAACCATATAACAAGGCAACAGTAAACATGTCGCCCTCCACGAATGATGCAGCGCCCCTCTTGGGCCAATCAGTGTGATTTTGTAAATTTCAGATCTCTATGGCAAGACGCATCATTCATCCATGTTTGGTTGAAATCAGGAAAGTGATGTCTGATATATCGTGTTGGTTAGCTAGACTCATAACCCTGAGTATGTGTGCCAAATTTCATAACGGTGAGTCAAACAGCTCAAGAGATATAAACATCTGCCTGTTATAGCGCCACCGTGTGGTCGATGTTGGGTCTTGACAGTGTTTGCAACGTGTGTACCAAATTTTGTTACACACATCCACGTGAATGTTTATTGATCAATAGCAGCCATGTTGTTTTAGGTATGACCTTTGAAATGTATCATTTTCAATCTCTTGTTATAGCGATACCATCTGGCCAAACAGTGTAATTTTGTGAATGCTGGATCAAAATCTAAATCGGGTCAGTGCTGTCTAAGATATTGCGTGTGATCATCGTACGAACGTACTAACGGACGGGGACAGATCCACAGTCCCCTCCACGATTTCATCGTTGGGGACAATAATATCACAGTAAAATTACTACAATAATGCAACAGCAGGTCTGGAGGCAGGGTGAAGTACCCTGTACAGTACAAGACACAAGGACCTTGGTGAAAACATCTGGGTCAGCCAATTCATGTTGGAATGCAGCCCTATCCTGCCTTCTGTTTTGCTGTGAAGAAGTGAGGAGTTTTAGAGTTTTACATGGCTACTATTTGCCTGAGAGGGCAAGCGATTAGAGGTAAGAGCAATGACCCGCTTGGAAAGAGATAGGGTGGGGGACACAAGAAGCAATGGTATGTTCAGATGAGGAAAGGAAGCCATATGATTGGTGGGCTGGGTTTCCAGGTGGGTGGGGCCAGGTAGATGGAGCAGGTGGAAGAGCAGAGGCAGGGTCCGCTCAGTTCCACACCACATTGACTGAGCTCTAGGTCATCATGCAGAGGAAGAGCAGCTTCACTGGGCTCCTCATCACTGCTTTGTGTGCAGTGGCCTCTGGGCTGACCAGCAAAACGTACTACCATGTGGATAAAATATTGACCTGGCACAACGCTCAATAGTACTGCCGAGAGCACTATACTGACCTGTCATTCATCAGCAACCAGGAAGAGGCAGAGCTGATCTTTAACATTAAAGAAATGGAGCAAGTGACGTGGATTGGTCTGTACAGAGATGACAATGACCCAATTGGGTGGAAGTGGTCAGGAGTAGAGGACTCAGAGTTCAGGCTTTGGGGAAAAAAAGAACCAAACAAAGGTAAATCTGAGACCTGCGCCAATGTGCTTGATAATGTATGGATTGACACATCATGCGATAATGAACACACTTTCATCTGCTATGGAGGGGAGTGTGAGCTGATCCTGGTTCAGGAGAATAAGATGTGGTTGGAGGCTCTGAAGCACTGCAGGAATCACCACGCAGACCTCCCAAGCCTACTCTCCGTGACAGAGCAGCTCCAGGCCCAGAGCAAGATGAAGGGGGCCCAGACGGACCAGTCGTGGATGGGCCTGCGCTTCCATGCGGGCTACTGGCTGTGGGTGAACGGGGATGCTAGGGACCGGGGGAATGCTGCCCCAGTGCCCAGGCAGTTACCACTGTGGGACCCTGGCCAAAGAAGAAGAGTACTGGCGAGTTAGGGACTGTGAGGAGATGATGAACTTCCTCTGCTATAGAAAGTGATTTGACTCCATTTGCCAACTGTCTTATCCAGATGCCTCCAAGTCAAGATTTTGAAGGTTGAGGAGCACATTTTATTGCTGTGTGTACGAAGTGTAGCTATTACTTATTTACTGTGTGATAAACATACTGAATGCGTATTTTCATAAATTAATCAAGCTTTCTTTTACTATCAGAAAATACATACAAATATAAAGGAAAATGAGCTCCAATGGTTTCTGTTTGTTCCTGCTTCATATTGTAAACTGAATATTATTGTCTTACAGAAGATAGGGTAGACTTTGCTTCTGCTGGCCTTTTACGAGGCTGGCAACGCTACATTAGAGTTGACTTGATAAGTGATAACTGTAACTTGATAACTGTGGCCAGAGTTGTCATACATGCAATATGTTATCGGTGTGGGAGATGTGTTATTCCTCTTCACGTAAGCGAATGGTTTCCCTATCTTCTATCGTAGGGATGGGCAACTTTGATGGGGGTGGGGGCCACAAAAGAAACGGAACTCATCATGTTTACAGTTTTTTAATATGATAACTGATGATCAATGGGCCCCACCCCGGGCGGTAATTGGACCATGCTTAGTACAAGTTTAGATAGCTGGCCGCTAGACTCATTTACCAATCACGTTTTTTTAGCTGACATGGGCTAATTGAGTGACTGCTGACACACAACCAAATTTCGAAATTGCAACTTGTGTATTCTATTATTCTAACTCTCAACAGTAAGTTGAGACCCTGACTGAGTTCCAGTAATTTAAACAATGTATTGGTCCACGGGCCTACAAAAGGGGGGCCCAGATGACCATCCCTGTTCGATAGCATGCACCAGCTGAGACACAGGTAACAGAACCGGCAGGGCTGGCCACCTGCTGTCACCCCTCCTTTCCTACATCTCATCGTCCGTCTCGCTCCGGGGCCTACCCGCTCTGCATGGTAGCAGCCTCATCAGCATTCACTCAGGGGAGCACCTGCTGCCGCTGAGGTGGATGCTCTACCGTTATTGGATCGCTAATCTGTTCCTGGGAGGCCTTTCAGACTGGCGAACACTGGAGGAAACGGAAATAAGCCATCTACAGGGGCCGCAATGATAAACTTTGAGCACGGCAAGGTGTGAGAATACAACAGCGGCCCAGACACGTTTGGGTTTGTGAAGAAAAAAGTTAAAAATACAGTCGTTCGGTTGTCGGTTGCTTGCCAGCAAAGCCCGGAGCCTTCCGGAAGCACAGAGTTATTGCTTTTGTTTGAAGACTGCTCCGGCTTTCACCCCCAATAAATCACAGCACTTGATATTGTAGCGGGGAGATGGTGGAGGAGCCTGGCCTGCCAACCATCTCTGTGTTTCACAGACTACTATGCCAATCTCCTGGAACATTGATTGCTTGATCACTGGTGATGAATATACTGTAGCCTAGCTACCAGCGGAGAAAAATGTATTTCTCAAATTTGTTTTGACTTTACTGTACCGAGGCTGCTCTGCAAAAACCTCCAACTGTGACTCAAAGCGATTCATTCTTGCAGTGAAAATTATTCTCTTACAATGCACCTACAAATGACTGACTCTTGGAGATCCATGACATTTCCACCTCCAATATTCATTAGAAACCACAAAGGATGATGCCCTTTACTTGACACCCAGCCTCATAATACGTTATGACACGGTCATAATCATAATATGTCATAACAGCTGACGTAACTTGTCATAACCTGTCATAATATGGTCATAACGCTGCCATGACACATATTGGTACATCTGTTGTGACATATATTGCGTTGTTTATATGACTGGTTATGACACCTACATAAGTGTCAAAACCCAAATAGAGTCAAATGGGAGTTTTCCCTGCCAAGAAGTTTCCTTTTGTTTTAAAGTTTGTTTCTTAAATCCCATGTTGTTGTTGTAATGAATTAAATGCAGTCATGTTTTCTTCCATCATATTTTAAATAACTTGTAGAAAATACACTTTATAACACTGCCATAAAGCATCACGACCATCCTGTGTCACTTTACATGGACTAAGAAAATACACTTTATGACACTGCCATAAAGCATCACGACCATTCTGTGTCACTTTACATGGACTAAGAAAATACACTTTATGACAATGTCAAGAAGCATTATGACCATCATAATCATATCAGCCAGATAGGCCTGTCACCTACATGCCCTTATGTCAGTCATCAGTCAAAAAGAGGGTGTCTTGTCCTGCTCCTGAAATCTGCTTCTGCATTCATCCCAGTCATCAGAAACCGAGCATTGGGGACAGACACTCTTATGTAAGTGTCATAATAACCAACAATAAAATAACACAATATATGTCACAACAAGTCTAAATATATGTGTCATGCCAGTGTTATGACCATGCTATGACAGGTTATGACATATTATGACATGGTTATGACCGTGTTATGACGCTAGGTGTCAAGTAAAGTGTTACCCTCAATTCCTTTCTATATTGCTTGCCAATTAGTTACTTTGTCTCACTAAACCTCATCAACAGTAATGATGCAGTATAATGAAAAGAAGATGCCCCAAAAGAGAGAATAATTCTAGGAGAAAGTTCATAGAGAATGATACAATCAAACATCTAAGCGTTGAGCACAAAGCCAAAAATGAAATAAGAAAGCAGATAGCTGTCATAAAACAGATTCTGCTTGACCTAATGGCTGTAAGTTTGTCTTTTGATCAGCAGAATCCATTGGTTCAGTTATAAGAACCACAGTGTGCACACCCTTTCTTTGATTCAGAGCTGTGATCAACACTGTGGGGCAGACATGGGCTGTAAAAGCACTGGCGGTGTGCTTAATGGCTCTCGGTTGATGTTTCGCTGAGAAGAGTGATGCATGGATGGATCCTTGACGGTGTCTTTTTTTTACGAGACAAAATGATGGCATGTAGCCTCCGTCCTTTCGATCTCTCTCCAACCCCTGCCAGTCTTCAATGCCCCAAACTGAAATGGCCAATAAACGAAAAACACTACTCTGTTGGCAGAGTACGGGGTCAATAATGGACCATTCATTATCGTTGAACAATGGTGAAGAGCAGCACAGTGGTAAATGGCTTGTGGTAAGATGTCCAAGAGGAACAGATGGCGAATTAAAGTTGAGATAAGTTGCATGATGGTGGATGGAACACTGTCAAAAGTTACAGGTTTGGGATACGGATGTACTGCTACTCTCAGAACTGGTCATTTAAGCAGGAGTCTAAGTACAGTATGAAAAGAGAGAATTAAGAATTGACAGAAACAATGAATGACCATGAGTAGGGCTGTTGCGGTGACTGTATTACAGCCACAGCGTTTAGTCACGGTAACTAGGCTTCTCCAAGCTCTGATGTCGCTGATTGTCATTAGTAGCCTATCAAACTTGCTCTCTATTGTCCATCTAATCAATCTGACATCAATGCAAATGTAAAACGAATCAAACACATAATGAGAGCCCATGAGCTTCTGTTCATGAGCTTCTGTGCATGAAAATGCACCACAGGAAATGAACCACACAAATGTCTTGTTAACAAACTATAGGTTTGGCAAGTTGGATAGGACATCTACTTTGTGCATGACACAAGTCATTTTTCCAACAATTGTTTACAGACAGATTATTTCACTTATAATTCACTGTATCACAATTCCAGTAGGTCAGAAGTTTACATACACTAAGTTGACTGTGCCTTTAAACAGCTTGGAAAATTCCAGAAAATGATGACATGGCTTTAGAAGCTTCTGATAGGCTAAATGACATCATTTAAGGTGTACCTGTGGATGTATTTCAAGGCCTACATTCAAACTCAGTGCTTCTTTGCTTGACATCATAGGAAAATCAAAAGAAATCAGCCAAGACCTCAGAAAAAAAATGTAGACCACAAGTCTGGTTCATCCTTGGGAGCAATTTCCAAACGCCTGACATGCCGACTAGACCAGACACGTCAATTGCGCGAGCGTCGCAAAATAAATGTAGAAATCCATGTTATTCAATTATTGCACCCACACTGCTCGCGCGCGCCAATGAGCGTCTGCTTTGCCAAGGGCTAAAATAGAACTCCTTTCTATTTCTGATGCAGATCGCACTGAAAGTCCTGCCTCTCCCATCTTCTCATTGGTTTATAGAAGCAGGTACCTACGTGCTATCTCCTCATTGGTTATACCCACGTGGGTGATTGAATGATGAAATGTTTTGCCGGTTGTCGTGGTAAAAGTGTAGATGCCAATCACCAAATAAGTTCAAATATGAAAAAGCCCAGAAGGAGGAGAGATGACTAGAAACGATTTGGTTGGCCATTTTATGTGTGGATTAATTGTCGGAGTAGAAGACCTTGTGCATATCAGGTAAAATAACAACTCAATGTTTATGTCCCAGGAAAAATTAGCTAGCAACAGCAAGCTAGCTAAATAGGACAAATTAGCTAGCAACAGCAAGCTAGCTAAATAGGACAAATTAGCTAGCAAGTGCAATATGTTTAATGCTTTTCGACCTGTCCCCAAATTAATGTCATTGGTTCAGAGTTTGTTTAGATATTTAAACCTGCGTGTCGTGATCTCGTTTGGTGTAGGGGGACAAAATAAATGTATGAACGATAGTGCACGCGCGCAGCTGGTTTGGGTTCCGTGTGAAGGTACCACGTTCATCTGTACAAACAACAGTACGCAAGTATAAACACCATGGGACACCGCTCAAGAAGGAGACGCGTTCTGTTTCCTAGAGATGAACGTACTTTGAGGAGAAAAGTGCAAATCAATCCCAGAACAACAGCAAGGGACCTTGTGAAGATGCTGGAGGAAACAGGTACAAAAGTATCTATATCCACAGTAAAACGAGTCCTATATCGACATAACCTGAATGGCCGCTCAGCAAGGAAAAAGACACAACTCCAAAACCGCCATAAAAAAGCCTGCACATGGTGACAAAGATCGTACTATTTGGAGAAATGTCCTCTGGTCTGATGAAACAAAAATAGAACTGTTTGGCCGTAATGACCATCGTTATGTTTGGAGGAAAATGGGGGAGGCTTGCAAGCCGAAGAACACCATCCCAACTGTGAAGCACGGGGGTGGCATCATCATGTTGTGGGGGTGCTTTGCTGCAGGAGGGGACTGGTGCACTTCACAAAATAGATGGTTTCATGAGGCAGGAAAATGATGTGGATATATTGAAGCAACATCTCAGGACATCAGTCAGGAAGTTAAAGCTTGGTCGCAAATGGGTCTTACAAATGGACAATGACCCCAAGCATACTTCCAAAGTTGAGGCGAAATGGCTTAAGGAAAACAAAGTCAAGGTATTGGAGTGGCCATCACAAAGCCCTTACCTCAATCGTATAGAAAAGTTGTGGGCAGAGCTGAAATAGCGTGTGCGAGCAAGGAGGCCTACAAACCTGACTCAGTTACACCAGCTCTGTCAGGAAGAATGGGCTAAAATTCACCCAACTTATTGCGTGAAGCTTGTGGAAGGCTCCCTGAAAAGTTTGACCGAAGTTAAACAATTTAAAGACAATGCTACTAAATACTAATTGAGTGTATGTAAACGTCTGACTCACTGGGAATTCTCTCTACTATTAGTCTGACATTTCCCATTCTTAAAATAAAGTGGTGATCCTACCTGACCTAAAACAGGGAATTTTTACTAGGATTAAATGTCAGTAATTGTGAAAAACTGAGTTAAATGTATTTGTCTAAGGTATATGTAAACTTCCGACTTCAACTGTAAGTGCATAGATGACATGTATTTTTCCCCGCTGCCTCTATTTCGAGACAGGTGCACGATAGTGGTCCATTCTAAATAAATAAAAATTCATACATATTATTTAGTATATGTAAAGACAGGATTAAATGAAGAATAGTCTGATGCGTGACAATATTAGCCTATGACTTGTGAATGATATATTATCACTTGTGAAGACGCCCAGCAAAATAAACTGCCTTTTCTTTGCAACTTTTTCAAATCGTAGTCGCACACCACATATAGCCTAGCCCATAGGCCTATATGTTTTGATAAGGTTTGTATCACAACTAAAGTGGCCAAATAACTTATAGCACATTAATCTGCTTTACAAGGGGTTTAGAACCAGCGCATGATTTTCAAGTTTGGGGAAGATCATTTTCACCATAAAAATGCACCTTTATAATAAAATCATGACATGTATAATCGCAATTGCGGTCACTTTTGATCAGTGGTGAAAATTGTTTAAACTATACTTAAAATATACTAAAATATACTCTAAAGTAAATGTATAAATCATTTCAAATTCCTTATATTAAGCAAACCAGATGGCACTATTTTCTTGTTTTTTAAATTACGGAGAGCCACGGGCACAGTCCAACATTCAGATGAAGCATCATTTACAAACTAAGCATGCATGTTCAGAGGGATGACCAGGGGTGTTCAGTTGAGAAGTGCGTGAATTTGACTATTTTCCTGTCCTGCTAAGCATTCAAAATGTAACGAGTACTTTTGGGTGTCAAGTAAAATGTATGGAGTAAAAAGTACAATATTTTCTAAAGGAATGTAGTGAAGTAAAAGTAAAAGTAGTCAAAAATATAAATATTAAAGTAAAGTACAGATATCCCATCGTAGAGACAGTCCAGCATCACGAGGACTGTCTCTCCAGACTCGGCAGCGCCATGGACAGCGTGCCGGCAACCATCTTGCATTTGGAGGGGAATGTGCATTCCCTCCAGTCTCCAGCACCGGTTCCGGCACCAGGCCACACACCACCACTACCTGCTTCCGTCCCATCTGAGACGGTTTGCGGAATACCCCTGTCCCTCCGGGAGTGCTTTGATGGCGAGCCAGCGAGGGATTCCTTCTGCAATGCGATGCGTACCTCACTCGCTACGCCGAGGCTGTCTCCAGGAGAGACAGAGTTGCCACCATCAACTCAGCACTGACTGGACGGGCCCTGGACTGGGGTGCTGGGAAACAGGCGGACCCGAGGTTGAGTCCTACGAGCGCTACACCCTCCTCTTCCACTCGGGGTTTGATCATCCTGTGGAGGGCCAAGAGGGGGGTGAGCACCTACTCCGACTACGCCAGGGATCGAGGACCACCTAGGAGTTCGCTTGGGAGTTCCGGACCATCGTGGCCTCCACCTGATGAAACGAGTTGGCTCTGGTCACCGTGTTTCCGCAGAGGATTGCGGGAGGACGCACAGATGGAGTTAGCCTGCTGTGATGACAACCTGTCACTCGACCAGCTCATCAGCATGGCGATCCGGTTGGACAAACTCCTGCGGTCCCGACGAATCCGGAGCCCATGGCTACACCTGCTCCGTGGCCAGAGCCGATGGAGTTGGGCTCTGCACGTTTGCTCGAGGCAGAGCATAAGGAGAAGGAGGAATCTGGGCCTATGCTCCTATTGTGGAGAAAGGGGTCATTTCTCCCCGACCTGCCCTATCCACAAATAGGTGAGGAATTCCAGGGAATTCGCCTGCTCCAACCCAGGCAGGATGCAAGATCTCCTTTGGTTCCCCTTTTATTTATTTTATATTACTAGGCAAGTCAGTTAAGAACAACCTCTTGGAACTCCCTCTCCCGGATACGGGAGAATTGTCATCAACTGACACAAATTAGCATAATGCAACGGACAAAAATATATATTCATGAAATCACAAGTGAAATATATTGAAACACAGCTTAGCCTTTTGTTAATCACCCTGTCATCTCAGATTTAGAAATTATGCTTTACAGCTAAAGCAAGACAAGCATTTGTGTAAGTTTATCGATAGCCTAGCATAGCATTATGCCTAGCTAGCGGCAGGCAACCTGGTCACGAAAATCAGAAAAGCAATCAAATTAAATCGTTTACCTTTGATGAGCTTCGGATGTTTTCACTCACGAGACTTCCAGTTAGATAGCAAATGTTCCTTTTTTCCAAAAATATTATTTTTGTAGCCGAAATAACTCCGTTAGTTCTTCACGTTTGGCTGAGAATTTGACCGGAAATTGCGGTCACGACAACGCCTAAAAATATTCCAAATTAGCTCCATAATATTCACAGAAACATGGCAAACGTTGTTAATAATTCATCCTCAAGGTCATCACAGTTTTTCAAATATCTATTCGATAATATATCAACCGGGACAGATGTATTTTCAGTAAGACCGGGAGGAAAAATAGCTACCTCTGTCTATTACGCAATAATTACTCTGAGAGCCCTCAGCCGGACACTTACGCAATGTAGTCGTTTAAGCTCATTCTTCAACATAAAGGTGTGAAACTACGTCAAAATGCTGTAGACACCTTGGGGAATACGTAGAAAAAGGAATCTGGTTGATAGCCCATTCACTGCTCAATAGGGACGTATCGGAACGCAGAGCTTTCAAAACATGAGTCACTTCCTGATTGGATTTTTCTCAGGCTTTCGCCTGCAATATCAGTTGTGTTATACTCACAGTTATTTTTCCAAAAATGAAAATAGTGCCCCCTAGTTTCAAGAAGATAACTTATATTATATATATATTATTAAGAACAAATTCTTATTTTCAATGACAGCCTAGGAACAGTGGGTTGACTGCCTGTTCAGGGGCAGAACAACCATGTCAGCTCGGGGGTTTGAACTTGCAACCTTCCAGTTACTAGTCCAACGCTCTAACCACTAGGCTACCCTGCCACCCCTACAGTCACCCATTCCGGTTTGATCCCTGGACAGGGCTTCTACATCACATCACAGTTCCCGTTTCTCTGCTGACCCATGACACTCATTTAGAACAGATCGCCTTTTTGATTATAGACACCCCCACACACCCTGTTATATTAGTTCTCCCCTGGTTGTGTTGGCATAACCCTTTTTATTTACTGGTCCGAGAGGAGACTGCTCGACTGGTCGCAAGAGTGTCAAGGGAGGTGTCTCACTTTGTCTGTCAACACCACTATGTTGGAAAGTCCGGACCACGCCCCTCAAGTGGATTTACCGGAGGAATACCAGGATCTGCACCGGGTTTTCTCTAAGACCAAGGCTACACGCCTGCCTCCCCATCGCCCCTGGGACTATGCCATTGACCTGCTGTCTGACACAGCCCTCCCGAGAAGACACGTCTAACCCCTCTCCTACGCGGAGACCGAGTCCATGGAGACCTACGTACAGAAGAGCCTCCAGCAGGGTTTTACGTCACCAGCCTCCTCAAGCTTATTTTTTGTTATTGAACACTGAATAAAGCCACTGTTAAGAGCTGCTATTCTTTACCCCTCATCCCAACCATCATCGAACAAATGCACAGGGTGCAGTACATCACGAAACTGGACTTGAGGAGCGCCTACAATCTGGTCCGCATTCGTGCAGGCGACAAATGGAAAACGGCCTTTTCCACGACCACGGGCCATTACGAGAATCTCGTTAATGCTCCTTTGGTCTTCCAGGCCTTTATTAACGAAGTCCCAGCACATGCTGGGACGGGCGTAATGGTTTATATAGACAGCATTTTGGTCTATTCTGCTGACTGCCCCCAGCATGTATTGTTAGTCAGGTCTGTGGTGGGAAGACTGTTGGAGCATGATCTATATGTTAAACAATAGAAATGTTTGTTTTTCCAGCGGCCCGTGTCCTTTTTGGGCTACCTCATATCCACGGAGGGAGTGGAGATGGAGGAGCAATGCGTCAGCGCAGTCAGGCCATGGCCCATCCCCAACTTCGTGAGAGCAGTCCAGCAATTCCTGGGGTTCGCCAACTATTTCCGGGCCTTCAGCACTGTGGCCGCGCCTCTCGAGGTCTCCAGTGGCGTCGTTGGACGGCGGAGGCTGAGAGGGCGTTCGAGACACTGAAGGCACAATTCACCACTGCTCTGCACTGATGTTCTGGCACATCCCGACCCCTCAGTCTCCTTCGTCGTCAAGGTGGATGCCTCCGAAGTAGGAGTCAGGGCAGTGCTGTCCCAGCGCACTGATGTTCGATGTAGGGGATCAGGAAATCTTGGCAGTCAAGAAGGCTTTGAAGGAGTTTAGGCACTGGCTGGAGGGGTCCAAACACCCTTTCCTGGTGTGGACGGACCACCGCAACCTCGAGTACATCAGGGCAGCGAAGAGGCTAAACCCGACACAGGCTAGGTGGGCTCTATTCTTTGCCAGGTTCCAATTCACGCTTTCCTATAGGCCAGGCTCGAAGAATGTGTAGGCGAACGCCCTGTCTCGCCTCTATGACGAGGAAAGGCAGGGAGAGGAGACCCCATCATCCCTCCAGTGCGTGTTGGGGTATCATCGCACCAGTGGTATGGGACATGGACGCCGACATACGGCAAGCCCTGCTCACAGAACCCGCACCTGCACAGTGCCCGGAGAACCGCTCCTACATGCCCACGGGTGTGCGGGACCGCCTCCTTACCTGGGTGCACATGGCGCCTTTGTCTGGTCATCCTGGGATAAGCCGTACCATCGCCTGCCTGACTGAGAAGTACTGGTGGCCCACCTTGGCTAGGGACACCCGGGTTTACGTCTCTTCCTGCTCCATCTGTGCCCAGTCAAAGACACCCAGACACCTCTCTTATGGAAAGGTCCTTCTCCTGCCGGTTCCATAACGACCCTGGTCTCACCTCTCGGTGGACTTTGTCACTGACCTTCCCCCCTCCCAGGGGAACACCACCGTTCTCGTCATTATGTACCGGTTGTCCAAAGCTTATCGCCTCCTTGTCGACATATTTTTAATCATCATTAGAGTCTCATCATGCAGCCTTACAATGTATTAAAAATCAAAACATATTGCTCAACGCTTGTAGAACAACTAAAGTTACATTAATAACTCTAAATTAAGCATACAGTATAGGAGCACTTATTTTTTTCAACACAGAATAGCCGCATGTGCGCATTCACTCAAATCATTTGGAGAAAATATTTATATTTTATTCTGCTTTGTTCAATTCTATTCTTCATACTATAAAATAATTAAAAATAATGCCACGGAATTCTAAGCAAATCTTGTCTGCTAAATGAACTAGTGTAGCCCACAGCCATATGGCATAGCCACATCAGGACCTAACATAAGGACAACTCAGAGTATGCCATTCTGTTCTTCTGAAATGGACAACATTTTCTTCATATCATGCTTCTTTAGACCTGTCAAAAATAAATCATGGATTTATTGTGAAGGTGTAGACTATATTACATGGATTTATTGTGAAGGTGTAGACTATATTACATGGATTTATTGTGAAGGTGCAGACTATATTACATTGATTTATTGTGAAGGTGTAGACTATATTACATGGATTTATTGTGAAGGTGTAGACTATATTACATGGATTTATTGTGAAGGTGTAGACTATATTACATGGATTTATTGTGAAGGTGTAGACTATATTACATGGATTTATTGTGAAGGTGTAGACTATATTACATGGATTTATTGTGAAGGTGTAGACTATATTAAATGGATTTATTTGAGTTCTAAACATGTAGATGTTCCAAAGGTCTGCATCCGTGGCTTGTGTGGAAGCCAGGAGATACTAAATGTGTTTATGGTAATTAACGGTTAATTACCGTGAAACCGACAGATATTTGCTTTTCAATTACCGGCTGACGAAATGTCGTGATGGTCACAGCCCTAATCATGAGCTCATCTTAATTTAGCTAGAAGGGTCAGGAGACGAAATAAATAGATTGATTGATGATAACTATCAATGACATTAATAAGAGATTGATTATTTGGACATACATCAGTAGATGATTGGGAATATGTCAGGATAAAATTATTCAGATGGCACAATTTATTTTGATTTTTTTTAAACGTATTCTTTGCTAATGCAATGTGATAAGCACAGTAAACAGAAGTCTATTTTCCTATTAGCCAATATAAAGAGATCGATGTGATTCTGAAGTCTAACTTGGTTTATTCTCCATCATGTGGAGTTATCAGATCACTCATCATAATCACTTCCCAATTTTCTGGGTCGCTGGCAGATGCTCCTTAGCACAATGAGATTAAATCAGTATTATATGAAGATAAAGGAGTTTGCTGTCAAAGATTTAATCAAAAGGAGGTTCATCACATATTTCAGTTTCCAGAAGACTCAATGGCATTACTTACAGTGGTGGAAAAAGTACCCAATTGTCATACTTGAGTAAAAGTAGATGTAATTGTAAAATTATACTTAAGTATCAAAAGTTAAAGTAAAAGTATAAAAGTACTTCTATTAGGCATTCCAAATGGTGCAATTTGATTGTTTTTGTGTGTTTTTTGACAGATAGTCAAGGGCACACTAAAACACTCAGACATCTCAGACATTTACAAATGAAGCATGTTTATTTAGTGAATCCGCCAGATCAGAGCCAGTAGGGATGACCAGGCATGTTCTCTTGATAAGTGTGCGAATTGGACCATTTCCTGTCCTGTTAAGTGTTCATAATTTAACGAGTACTTTTGGGTGTCACGGAAAACGTATGGAGTAAAACAAAAATGATTTTCTTTAGGAATGTTGTGGAGTAAAAGTAAAAGTTGTCAAAAATATAAATAATACAGAAACCAACAAAAAACTACTTCAGTAGTACTTTAAAGTATTTTTACTTAAGTACTTTACACCACTGCTGATGTATAAACTGGTCCTGGGTCAGTTGACAGCAAGGTGAAAGGTGCACAGGACAAAGTGAGAAAGGAAAGGGAAAGGGGAATACCTAGTCAGTTGTACAACTGAATGCATTCAACTGAAATGTGTCTTCCACATTTAACCCAACCCCTCTGAATCAGAGAGGGCTGCCTTAATCGACATTCATGTCTTCGGCGCCCGAAAAGGGCCAAGGGAGCATAATATTTGTGTCTCAGAAGCAATCCTTGTTGCATTGAACAGATTCAATTGAATTCCTGCTTTCGTAAGGTAATTGATAGCGTCTGATATACATCTGAGAAAATAGCTGGAGCATAACCGACTCATGGTAATCATAATGTATAATAGGTGTACTCAAGACATAATCCAGTCTCTTCCCTTGTGTGAGTTCAATCCCATCCAAGGCCCTGTGCTTATTAAATACGAATACATCATCCAGAAACTGTAATCAACTGCATCTTGAAAAAAGCATGGACGCAACAAATGGGAGATGATATTGTGTGCAACACATCACAGTGTCCGTATCATGAAGCAATGCCATTTTGTGTAGCCTGCGAACGGAAAATAAGGACTGAAGGAGACAGATGTTTTGCTTAGAAATGGCTAAATCCAAACATCTGGATTACAGTTGAAGTGCAAGCCAGGTCGTGTTTACTCTTTTTGACCGCAACAGAGATGATGTTCTTTAAAACCTTGTTAAACTACAAAATGCAATACATTCAACATCCCTGTTCAAATGCCTACAGTCCCGGAGGTTCTTGTCAAGAATAAACTGTGAAAACTGTGACCTCTATATGTACAGTAGCACCACATGATTAAACAAAAACAAACGACTACAAATTAAAAGGACGATAATATAAGTAGTGTACACAATTGATTTCAAATTCCCTTCAGGAGGGATGACAGAGCAGTCCTTCATCCTTAAGTCATAGCTTTTCTTTCCCACAATTCCCATGGTACAGTAAATACACTCCCCTCCGTATTTATTTGGACTGTGAAGCAATTATTATTATTATTTTTTACATTTGGCTCTATACTCCAGCATTTTGGATTTGAGATCAAATATTTCATATGAGGTGACAGTACAGAAAGTCACCTTTTATGTCACAGTATTTTCACTTAATGAAAGAAAATTGACAAATTCACTTACATGTAAGTGTATTCAAGTATTCAAAATGTTAATATTTGGTACCATATTCCTAGCACACAATGACTACGTCAAGCTTGTGATTCTACAAACTTGTTGGATGCATTTGCAGTTTTCTTGGGAGGTTGTGTTTCAGATTATGCTTTGCCCAATAGGAACTGAATGGTGCATAATGTCATGTTGAAGTCATTTTTATTGTAAATAAGAATAGAAGATGTTCTGAACACTTCTACATTAATGTGGATGCTACCATGAATATGTATAATAATGATGAGTGAGAAAGTTACAAAAGAACAAATATCACCGGGCCGGGCTACTGCATTTGGGGCTACGGGGCACCGGCCTACAGCAAATTTTCTGCAATTCTACACATTTTCCTAACATATACAATCTGACCTCCAGGGTTCACTCAACTTGGTTAGGGGCCCCCTGGAGGTCGGGGGTCACAGGTCACGTGCCCTGCATGCCCGTTCTGTAATCCAGGCCTGGGTATGATCTCAAATCCAAAATGCTTGGGTATAGAGCTAAATGTACAGTGGCTCCTACTTTAAAAGTTGCGAGCTTACACCTCGAGGTACCCAGCTTACACTTAGAGGTACCCAGCGTCACGGCTTCATTGCTCCAGACCACCACAAGGGGGAGTTAAGAGCACTCATTATGCATTTGGGTGCCAAGGTTTTTATATGACCAATCATGTCGAGTGGTTCCAATGACGAAATTAATGCGAGCCACCCGTTGCTGGTGACTTTATTCAGCAAAGATGGCTGACAAAACAAAACATATTTTTTTGTCATAAAGTTAATTTACGAAAATCCCTATTTAGCAAGTTAGCTGACTAGCTAACATTAGCCAGCTATCTAGCTAGTGTTATTACATGAGTTTGAAATTGTAATTCGTGTTGTTTAATTTTTTAGGGACTCCTGAGAAAACCAGCAAACCAGACTGTCACCAGTGGATGTAAAGAATCTAGCTAGCTAAAGCAATTACTGGAAATTGAATGTACGATTGTGTTAGCTTGCCTTGCTTATATTTGCCATGCAATGCAGCTGAAGTAACATAGCTAATGAACTATTTATTTGCTTATTGTGTAGTGGAGGATGGAAATAACTGCATTCCCATGGATGTGTTGCTAGCTATAAAACGTATGGTATGAATATTAGTTCAGAACCTATGAACCTCAGCTATCATAGTTGTTGTATCGACTTCAAGTCTGAATGGCATTAATGAAGCCTATGGATTGAGTAGAATATAATAACTTTATTGTGCCAAAGATGCAAGTCCTATATACACATGTACTGTAGTTATTACCACACATGAGATCCCAACATTGTAGCCTGTACATTGAATATATTCACTAATCATGTACTCTTCCATGGCAAATAAAGGTGCGGTTCAGGTATGAATCTCTGTGAGACATTATTTTTCAGTCATATCCAATATCAGGTGTATCAAACTCAAATTCTTTGAATGATGCTGTGTCTGCATGTATGTATTACAATGATACACTTCAACAGTGTTTACCACTCCTGCTCCTGGGACATCAATGATTACACATTGTATCTATGCAATAGACTAGAAACATGATTTAAGTAAGGCTGATTTGTAATTCATAGAAAAAAACAGTACACTACACTTCCTATGCATATCTAACTCCCTTCATTTGCATTAATCTGAGGACACAGGATAGGTGTAGTATTTCAATGAGACACTTCATTTCAACCAGTGGAGAATGTGAAACGCTTTATTGAAAGTTCATTATCCAGGTGTTATAAATACATAATACATGCATTATAAATATGATAATTGTAATACTATATCATAAATACAAGTTCAATCTGTTCTTCAATGCACATACGGTGTGCATTATAAACAAAAGAGGAAGAGAGAGGAGGTGGGGAGAGGGGGGTGTAGAAGACAGGAAAGGAAAGGGGTACAACAGAGGAACAGGGAAAACAGCATATGATTAATGATTTACAGTGCTACCCTAATATTCTCTCAGTTCATCACAATTACATAGTGTCTCTAGCGGTGTATCCTAACCAGCCTTGGGCTCCCAGTCAGGTCGAAGGTTATCTTGTGAGGTGGCGATGACGGGACTGGCTTCCTCTCTCACATCAAAACATACCTGCAGACGAGAGACAGATGGTTAGAGATAGCATGACTAACACGGTCAGTCATCATAATCTACTTCCAGGGGCCGACAGAGATGGCCGCCTCACTTCGCATTCCTAGGAAACGATGCAGTATTTTGTTCTTACTGCATTGTCGGAACTAAAAGCACAAGCATTTCGCTACACTCGCATTAACATCTGCTAACCATGTGTATGTTACAAATCAAATTTGATTTGATTTGATAATCATCAGGAGGTGAACTGCAAAACTGACCTTGAATCATTAACTCTGGGACTACTACATCTCTATCTTTATTTGAATGTAAATCCTCTCTTTAATGATACTTCCTGTTGACCGGACCAAGTGACCTCTCACCTATGATCATGCTGTGCCCTCTGTGTCAGCCAGTTCAGATGTGGGAGGGGTTCACCAACACATCTGATATAACCTAGAGGATTTAGGGAGAAGGGGGAGAGGGATGAAGTGAAGGAGAGAGACTGTTATTGAGAAAATAAGGTAGTTAAAGAGACTGTGTTCAACAGGAATGTGTGTGTGTGTAGACTCACCTGGTATCCACACTAACTGGCAGCAGAGTACTTTATGCTGTAAAACAGACACATGAGTACAAACAATAGAAGATAATGTCATTATTAGACTTTTACAGTACCAGATCACAAATTAATACATAAATACCACTTTAAGCTTGATGATGACTTGATCATTTGAATCAGTTGTGTAGTGCTAACGCAACGGCTGGTGAGGTGTGAGGTTCGCCTCTGTACTTAAAGGGCGATTATTCCAACTCTCTGTGAAATGCTGCAGATCTGCCCGCAGACGAGGCAGGAACACATATCCCACACAGAGAGTTGGATAGAATTTGACAGGTCAAGGTATCCTTCTTGCTCTACACTGTGCAGCAAGTTGTAGTACTGACATGCCACTGTAACAGTATAACTTTAGACCGTCGCCTCGCCCATACCCGGGCGTGAACCAGGGACCCTCTGTACACATCGACAACAGTCAGCCATGAAGCATCGTTACCCATCGCTCCACAAAAGCCGCGGCCCTTGCAGAGCAAGGGGAACCACTACTTCAAGGTCTCAGAGCAAGTGACGTCACCGATTGAAACGCTATTTAGCGCGCACCGCTAACTAAGCTAGCCGTTTCACATCCGTTACACCACAGCACTCCAAACATCTCTCCATAAGTGTTCCACTATAACAGAAAGAAAGAAAAGGTTTGGTGGGGGGGGGGGGGGGGGGGGGGTGTAATCTCTGTGGAAATACAAGTTTGTGTGTGCCTCTGAGTGGTTGCTGACTGTATGTGATGCAGACACCTATCTGAGTGTACCTGAAACATTTAAATATAGAGGGCTGTGTGTCTCACCACTTGGATATTGACAGACTAACCCCCAGGGAAATCATGACTTGGCAGCAACAGGGGCTTGATAGTCCAGTGAAAATGGCGCTGCAAAGACTCCCTATCTCTTCGCCATTGTACATGATGGCCCATTGCTCTGAGACTTCCTTTGACCATTGTAAAGCCCGCATGGGACATCCTTGCCTTAATGGCCCTGACTTTCTGGTCAAACTCTTCATCTGACATATCAGAATAGCATTCCCTGACAGACATATTATGTTCTTTCATCCTTCTGTAAAAAAACAAGCTAACCGTTACACTGTCATTAAATATGAATATTTATTGACTATGAAACAAATAGGAGTTGCCATGAAAGAAAGTTAGATGAATTCAACTGAAAATGGCGAGAACAGGCGTTCGTAGCTAAATGTTTTGGTTAGCTTGAGAATAATAATTGTATGATTTATCATTCTACGGTATGTATGTATGTAATATAGAAGAATGTTATGAACCGACACTGAATCGTAGGAGCTAACTACTAGCTATGTAGAAGTTGGACGGAAAACGCCCAGTAATGCTTACCTGAGATGCCATCATCACACAGTCCTTCGTAGGTGTCCGCTATGACTTCCTTTGTGTCGGAAAGAAAGGCTGAACAGTATTGGTTGTAGGAAAACTGACATTCCAAAAATGGCCAAAATGGACGATGTTGATAGCGAAAGTTTTGTTTTCAAATGTTTAAAAAATTCTCTAAATATTTTATCTGAATAAAATGCATAAAGTTTTGCGCTATATTACAAAATATTTGATTGCAAAAAAATTGTTTTACTTTGAAGCTTCGTTTTTGCTTTCAGAACAATTATTTTTTGATTGAAAATAAAAAAGTTTTGCTCTCGACAAAAAGCCACAAATGTACCTCCATAGCATACAACAATTTTCCTGTGAATAAACAGACCTTCATACAAACTTGCTATGCAGAATTCTTGATGCACAACCGAAGATGCTGCCATATCCTGCCAGCACGCTCACAAGCGAGCCACTCTGGTGGAGAATGACGCGTGGAAGAGGTCGAGGAACGAGATGGGAGTAACAACAATTTGTTGCAAGTTGGAGAGAGGGAGGGGGGGGGCTAATAGCGGAACAATAGACTATTCAACCTTTACTAAAGAATAGCCTAATAGCCGAGCTAGGTGTGAAAACCCCCCTCCCATCACAGACCAGATTTGCCCTAACGACCAAGGGGGAGTTAGAGCACTGACTATGCTTTTGGGTACCAATGCACTACTGTGTCTGTAACTGACAATGAATGGACAATATAAACCAAATAATAAACTGATAATTGTGCACAACTTCAAATGAAACAAGCAGGGAGCAGGTTTTGAACCCTCAACCTTCTTGCCCGAAGTCGATAAAGCGCGTCCTCGCGGTAGCTTGCTACTCATTGTAATAAAGTAATGACTTTTCAAATAAGTTACCTTACACGTTATGTTGGCTGACAATTTATTAGCTATGCTGTCCTTACGAACCACATAGCATATCATTACAGAAGTATATACTGGTATGTCAGCTATCTACCTAACGTCAAACATGCCAGTATATGAGCTGCAGGCTATCTAATTACCCAACGTTTATTGACTTGATTATTCCTGTCATTCTTAACTTAGCTAAATATTATAGTTGTTGTGCGTTCTCAATGGACATTCGGGTGCTTTCGTAAATTCACTCTGGCTATCTACTCCGATTTCAGAGCGCTCTCGTCTGAGTGTACCAGAGCGCAGAATAATGAATTTACGAGTGCTCAATAGCCGTTGAATATGGCCAGTGTCAGTAAACGTCGGCAAAAAAGCATAATTATTGTTTCCAGCAGCACAGTTACAGTCACCAACGCTCTGGTTAACACGAAAACTGCCTAACCAACTCTGCTAGGGTGAGTAAAATGGTCAGAGTGGTCTCATTTGTGTCTGGAAGTAGCTAGCAAGCTAGCCAACGTTAGCTTGTGTGCTTGACTGCCGTTGTAAGGCCAGAACGCTCAAATCTACCCTACTCCTCGGCCCAAATGTCCAGTGTGCGCTCCGAGAGTGAAACGGTCTGAATTTACAAACTGACAACCTGACAATACTCTGAATTTATGAGCACAGGCACTCCAGATTGAATTTAAGAACACACCCAAAGTAAAAAAATCTCTAACTAGTCATTTGTTATGCTAACTAGCTAGCAAGAGGTTGCATAGCAACAGCATCAACTTCCAGTAGAGAAGTAGAGAAGGCAATGAGCAAATACGCTCAACTGAAAATTTGATATGCCCAATAGATATTAATTTAGAATCCTACAATCCTTTTATGGTGTAGCTTACTCCCGACCGTCACGTTGTACAGCGTCATATTGTCCATTCCATCTTAACAGAAACCCTGAGGGTTTCATTTTTCGTTTTTCTCGGAATAAAAACACCATAATATTAATCAAATTAATTAAGCCAAATTTCTTAAAATCAATCCCATATACTATGTTATTACAAAAAAGGTTTTCAATTCTCTGGTAATACCAATATGGAAGACTATCAAATGCTTCTCAAAGATGCCCTCTTGTGGTCAAACAGAAAAATGTCTGACAAAATAAATAACGTGCAACAGAATGCTGCAGCAGCCCACAAGGTGTGCTGCAGTATGACAAAACTTTTAAAGGAGGATCCACTGTACACATTTTAGCTTCACTGTCCCAAAAAAATAAGTTGGAATCCTTGGTAAAATGAACAACTTGGAAAACAGGCAAAATGAGTACCATGCTGTAATTATATCTATAGGACAGAGTGGTACCAAAAGAAGACATTTTTGGGTCAAATTTGTAGCTGGGGAGTCTGACTCCCTCCCTTAATATGCTCTGGGAAAAGCTGTGCATTACTTTGCTCATTGGCTTTCTTCCAGTTATTTCATCTCACCTAGCTAACTACGGTAAACAGAGAAAAAAGAGGGGGGGGGGGGGGTGATACCCCTTCCCATTACCCATTACACAACAGTAGCTAAGATGGGGAGAAGTCTGTCCATAATAAAGTGCTTCTCTGCCTTCTTAACAACACTATCAACAAGGCAGGTCATACAGGTCCTAGTTTTGTCGCACCTGAAGTTCTGTTCAGTCGTGTGGTCAGGTGCCACAAAGAGGGAAAATTACAATTGTCTCAGAACAGGGTAGCACAGCTGGCCCTTAAATGTACACAGGGAGCTAACATTGATGATATGCATGTCAATCTCTCATGGCTCAAAGTGGAGGAGAGATTGGCTTCATCACTACTTGTTTTGTAAAAAGTGTTCACAAGCTGAATGCACCGAGCTGTCTGTTTAAACTACTAGTACACAGCTCAGACATCCATGCATACTCCACAAGACATGCCACCAGAGGACCCTTTACAACCCCCAAGTCCAGAACAGACTACATGGAACTCTATTCCACATCAGGTAACTGATGCAAGCAGTAGAATCAGATTTTAAAAACACACCTTATGGAACAGCGGGACTGTGAGGAGACTAACACACAGGTACAGACACATGCATACGCACACAAATGCTAGCACTCTACACAAACGTACCTTGAAATAACGTTGTATGGTGGTATTATACATTTTGTAGATATGTAATGATGTAATAATGTTATATGATCTACTGTTTAATCTTTTGTTTTATGTGTGATATACCTGCCTTAATGTGTTTGGACCCCAGGAAGAGTAGCTGCTGGAACTAATGGGGATCCATAATAAACTCCAGGAAGAGTAGCTGCTGCCTTGGCAGGAACTAATGGGGATCCCTAATATTTACAAATAACTCTCATTTTCTTTTTCATAGAAAACACCTGTCTATGTGTGTTCAATGTGTGTTTTTTTTCAAAAGTGATCTTCAATCGTTGGGTTCATTTCAAAGTCAGTCAAAGCCTTTATAGAGCACCTCTGATTCATAGAGTGTTTAAATCCCCTAGTACTAGTAGGTCATGTGGTCATCGGGGATAAGACAGGGATCAGACAGTTCCATATTAAACCTGCCTCCCTTCAAAATCAATTTGAGAGGCATAATTCTGAGGGGAAGGCAAATGTCAAATTGACATGCAGATCTCAGAGGATAACGGAAAATGAAACATGCGTGGGCTGTATCTAACTACTGTTTGCAATAAAAAAAATACTGTTAGGTCTACTCCATCCTATATACTGTATAAACAATCAGAATAGTGCATCAGTGGAGGCTGCTGAGGGGAGGACGGCTCATAATAATGGCTGGAACGGAGCGAATGGAATGGCATCAAACACATAGAAACCTTGTGTTTGATTTTGTTGATACCTTTCCACCTATTCCGCTCCAGCCATTAGCACTTGCCCGTCCTCCCCAATTAAGGTGCCACCAACCTCCTGTGTAGTGCATAGCCTATTGGAGTGAACAAATGAGTATTCAAATGGAACATTGTAGTCCACTGAGCTGTAATATTGTTTTGTTCACAGACTCACAGAGTGGAAACAAACTAGAATTGACAACGTGAACAAGGCAACCCAATCACATCTAAATGTAGCACGTCCTTCCAACAAGCCATAATCCTTCAATGTGGCATCTGGGGGCTATAGCGGTCTGTACATGGCTTCAGATATGTAAAGTAACATGCATGGACCACACCTCCTCTTCCTCATCCTCCCTTTCTCTCAGTCTCTCGACCTCTAACCCAGGCCCATCATGAGTTTGGAGCCGTGCTGTGCTCTAGGAGGATTAAAAAACAAACAATTGAGAGCTTAAATGGTTCTAATGGCGCACTGATCCTGACCCTCCCTTTCTAAATGGCACAGGACCAGAGACATAATGTATGTGGTGTGGGTGGGACATATCAACTTCCACATACTGGAAATATAGGAGCAGATTCAACAGCTGCTATTGTTGGAAAAGGGGCACTTGCCAAAGTTTAACACAAGGAGGCAGCGAGGGGACCACTCGTTCCCCTGAAGGCCCCTCTCGTGTATGACTACTGCAGCGCAAATCCAATCATCCACTTGACCAGGGGAGCTGGGAGCCGTCCCCCTCCAGTGGCCAAGTTGGCAAACCAGCAAATGCCCTTCAGCAGAACCCAATTATACCCGAGACCCATGAGACACTCTCAGAGCTTGGAGCTCTTCCCTTCTCACAGCTAACAATGGTGCGGTGGCCTATGCTCAGTAGGCTGCTCATGTACTGTAGATCCACACACCGACACCGCAGAGCATGGACCAGAGTCGGCGTTCAGTCCCGGCTGTGGTGGCGGCAGGGCTGCAGAAAACAAAGTGGGCTGCGGCTGCTGATGCTGCTGATGGGGTGGAATCGTGGTGCGCTTGCCTCCTCTTTATCTCTTGTCCCAGATTGGCTGCCGAACACCGTGATACCAGCTCTACTCTCTCCAAGGACGTGTTAAAGAGGAACCTTTGTCCTAAAGGTCCTCGCATTCTGTCTAAAGCACTTAAAGGAAGACTGCAACTGCAAGTTTACAGTTCAGATCCCCCACATAATCAGCCGTTGGATTATATTGGGAAAGCTAATGGACTGAGTTTGTGTCGCTGCGTTCATTAGACATCGCATTGCTACCAATTCTTCCGATGGCGGTAGCTCACCTCGTCAACCTCGGATGTGTTTGTGGTGTTGGCGTGACAGCCGCTCGGCTCCGCTCGGCTCCGACACGTTCGCATCACATCACACGCTGTTCAATTGTTTCACAGAAAATGAATGTGGACGTCTGCCATTACAATGCTTACGGAGGATAAAAACGCTGTGTTTGCCATTCAGGGCCATTTGCCATTCTTGTAAACAAATATGGTAAACAATGCTTGTGTCTATAGCCTGGCTTAGGATAATCACTGATACAACGACCATTCAGATACAGTACAACACAATCAACTCTGCACTCTGGTATACAACATGGCGGTCCTGTATGGCTCAGTTGGTAGAGCATGGCGCTTGCAACGCCAGAGTTGTGGGTTTGGTTCCCACGGGGGACCAGTACGAAAATATATGCCCTCACTACTCTGGATAAGAGCACCTGCTAAATGTCAAATGTGTCTAGCCAGCATATTTTATGAAAGTGTCAAATTAAATAAAACACAAAAATGGTAACACTGTCACTGTGGTTGACTGATTGTGTGCTGCTGTCACATTTGGGCCTTGGAAAGCACAAGCAGGACGGGAGCCATGTGTGACTGTCATAGCTAAAGGGATTATCTAGTGATCCAATAAACTCTGGACGGCAATGACAAAGATGATCACGGCCGAGCATTGAGTGAGACGGATGAAATGTACAGTTGCATTTGTTAGTGACTCTGTATAGAGGAGAACAGCACAGGTCAAATCACATCAGCATGAAAACATTGGAGACGCTTGGAGAATGAAAATCCCTAAAGGAAATGTGAGGAATTGTATTATAGCTGTACTGTGGTTCATATTAAGACTAGACTACACAAGACTAGTGCCTTTTATGCATGGTATAACAAACACAAATGACATTACCAGCAGCAACACATAGAGTACTATGGCAAAACAAGTGAACCATTGCTTTAAGCAGAATATAGTCCCACATAAACGTTGTCACAAAAATAATATATAGCCAACAGACTACAGGTACAGTCTTAGAAAAAAAGGTGCTATCTAGAACCTAAAAGGGCCCTCCAGAACCTAAAAGGGCTTTCCAGCTGTACTCATAGGAGAACACTTTGAAGAACCCTTTGGTTACCTTGATAACATGCAGCGACACAGATTTTCCTTAATTGCTTTGATAAGAAAAACAACAAACTCTGAAGTGCACATGACCTGGGAACAGTGTAAAAGGATATTTTGCGATACACATTTCTATTGTTCTCTTATCGATGCCATCCACCACCCTTTTAGGTTCCAGGTAGAACTCTTTTGTGTTCCATGTAGAACCCTATTGGGAAAGGGTTCTACATGGGACCCAATAGGGTTCAACCTGGAAGCAAAAAGGGTTCTACTTGGAACCAAAAAAGGGTTCTGCTTTTGGGACAGCCGAAGAATCCTTGTGGAACCCTTTTTTCTAAGAATAGTCAAATAAATGACACTCTAAGTCATATTAATTCAAATGTAAGGGGTGAACTGTATTTATTGTAAACAGCCGAGGACACTTAACAGGGAGAGTTTATGCTCCTGCTAGGCCCATTACTAAACCAACCTGCCAGCAGGCTTTTAAAAGGCCTTTATCTAAAACAACCCCAAATACTGACACAATATGCAGACATCCTCAAGGTGTTAATAAAATGGCAACTGTTTCAAGCTGCTTCTGTTTGGACAAAACAACATTGGCATTTGACAAGCTCAGGCCGGCTAGACTTGAAAGAGATAAATATTCCCCTGAGGGGAAAAAAAAGAAAAACGTTTACCGTAATAACATGCAACAACACAGATTTTCCTTTTAAATTGCTTTGCTAAGAAAAACAACAAACGCTGAAGTGCACATGACCTGGGAACAGTGTAAACGGATATTTTGTGATCCACATTTCTATTGTTCTCTTATCGATGCCATCCACCACTGTCACATAGTGTTGATCTCCTGAATGAACTATTAACCTTGTAGATTCTTATAAATAACATTCCACCACAGCACACACATGTAATTAAGAATATGTAGCTGTTGGCTATTATATTATCCCTGTGGGTAGAAGAGCATTTAATATTCCATTCCATTAGAACTGTGGCAGTACACTGTTGCATTGTTCTGCAGTGTATAGTTCAAAGGATCAATTTCTCAAGTCAAATACATCCTAGATGTAGACCTACATGTTCCCTACACGAATGGAACAATGCATACAATGAATCTTAAGCAAGTAGCAAGTGGAGAGAAGGACCATAAACACGCAATCAAATGCCCCTCAGAGAGTTAAGGCATAGGGTACGGTGGAGCTTCTCCTCACCAGTGTCAATGGGACAGGGATTACGGTAAAAGATAAGTAGCTATTTATAGATAAGAGGGGTTGTGATAAGACCTGGGACGGTACACGTTCAATATTGCAATACATTTGATGGGAGTCAGTGCTTCTAAAAGAAAATGCACAGGATGTTTCCTCAGGCACATCGTTGCTTCCCAGTCGACCACCGCTGTTAACGTAAGGGAATCTGCATCCAAGGCTATTACGGGGTTACTATTACACTTGACCGATGCACGGCCTGCTGACAGCACACGGCTACTTACTGTATTGACTTACCACTGATCTATATCTAAGGTAATGCAAACGTGAACATAGACGCTGTAGGGTACAGCCAGGTGAAATATGGCGATTTCGGTTTGATCAATAGCCCATGATCGCTATTGAAGGAACCGTAATCTTTCAATGCAGTAGAGTAGAATAGGCAATTATGATAAGTATGATATTATTGAGATCAGTCAATATGACAGTGTTTAGATGGATCAAACCAATTCAGCATCTCAATCCCTTGTACATATAAAGACCCCTCCTCTCTCTCTTCTCTTCTACAACCTTCATCATTCTCCTCATTTAAAGCTTCCATCTGTCTAAAATACCCGTTTTGATATGTCATTGTTTAATTGAGATTCAACTGCTGCCTTTCTTGTCAAATTAGATAAATGGGGCACTGAGGATGTTTGAAATTAAATGGGACATTTTTTTTCACCCGTAAAATATCAGTTACTGGTAGGATGCCAGAACGCAGGCTTAAATGAGGGAATTTTGGCAGGACCGGGGGAATTAACGACCAGGCACTGTAAGGTCGAGAGAGAGAGGCTGCGCGTACACAATATGGACTATGCTTCCTGCTACAGCATTACTCTCTGAAAAGCAAGTGTGAAAAGTATTGATGTAGCAACTTCAAACAGCAGTGTAATTTCAAAAAAGGATCAGTCGCACAGTGAAAAAGCCTTTGAGATCTATGGCGTTTCGCCCCACAAAGGCTCTGTTAGAATACGTCTCTGTCAATAGATTTCCTGAGGTTTAGACACACTGTTCACAGAATGACAAGACGCTACAGCTTAAATGGTCACTATGCCCTATTTGCTACAATCAACAGTTCTAAAAACGGAGGCGGTTCAGTCTTGCTCCGATTTACTTTGTCATGCTTGTGTATACTACACCTAAATGGTAAACAGTGGTGATACTCTAGTCCTGCACAGTAAACAGATCAACGACCTACTTTTGGCTATGTAACATTTGTTGTCCACATGCAGTTATTGGCTTTGTATGTGCAAGGTCATTGTGGTAGAACAAGTGCGTTGAACCTAGCTACTGCAAACAGATGCCTCTAGATCAACACTGCATGTCCTCTCCTTCCCTCTGAAATAATTAAATACCTATTTTTCAAGTATAGCAATTACATTGTGTCGAAACATAGATGCTATCACCAAAACTTAAAAGGAAAATCAATAATTAAAAAGTGAATATACTTTGCCTATGCAAAGTTGATATTAAGAAACAATTCATAGTTAATGTGTTTATGCTTTGAATATGATGAATCCTTGCCTCCCAGGACTTATAGGTTCTCACTTGATGAGGGAGATTCTGAGTAAAATATACTGTTAGTGTAGCCTATGTGTGGTATTTAAAACAGTAGTTGTATTGTAATGTATGTCCCTATGCTGAACGCCCTGTAGTATGTGGATGACATGCAGTAAGTGCTAGTGGACTTGTTCTTGAGGCATGTGCTCAGTATGATAGCCTCTATCAACAAACAACAATATGATATTAAGTTCAAAATTAGATAAACATGTAGGCTAGCCTTGCGCAATTCACTCCAAGCAGGAGCAATAAAATGGTTTCAACTCATAGCTATTTGGTTCGCTTCGCATCAAAGCCGTAGGTTACATCAACTCTGCCGACAATCCTGGACCACAAAACATCGCAGCATCACTGCTAATGTGAGACGCACTCTTAAATACAGAACATTCCTTTGGAGTCCCGGACGGTCCATCAGAGGGCAAAGCCAATAGGACAACAGCAAACAACAGACGATGCATTTCTAAACACAAAGAAGCAGCGACCGAATGGTTTGCACTGTCACTACGAAACGATTATAATCTAACCACAAAGTAGTCGCATGCACGAAATAAAAAGGCTGAATGACGACGAAAGCTTGTACCAAGTGTTCAGTCAGCTGTTGCGGGCTGTCGCCACTGAATAAACACAAATAGCAGCAATAGGATTCAGTTTACAAAGCATTTGTACCTACCAGTCTCGTTGTCTACATCCCACCAAGACAAGTGGTGCTGAAACTGTGTCCGTCCTGCGCTGGGCTCCGCATCTGATCTCACCGCGAGAAAGCAGTGGGGGAGACATGATAGTGACTGTATGCGGTACTGCAGCTGACAAGAGAGCTGTCCAATCAGGACAATTTGCGAAATGAATAGTAGCCAATCAATCCGTCTGGAAGTGAGGATTCCACTTTCTTTAGCAAGGTTGACTGACATTGCTGCTAAACACATTTGCAATGCATGACCGATGGTTTCAAGGAATTGCACTGCAAAATCTGAGAAGTTTGAGGTAGGCTAATGTATATTTTTGTAGAGTTTGCATGGATATTATGCTCCTCATAACAGACAATTGGAATTAGACAGTTTTAGGCTAAATTAACTAATGACTCGATTTCACAGTGTGGCCATTTTGCTTTGCTAAATATAAAAGTCTTCCAAAATTGGGATAGAAAAAAACTGCTAGTAATGGTGACAGAGCCCTGCAGCGCCTTCGGAAAAGTATTCACACCCCTTAACTTTTTTCCACATTTTGTTGTGTTACAGCCTGAATTTAAAATTGATACCCCATAATGTCAAAGTGGAATTGTTTGTAGAAATGTTTTGAAATTAATAAAAAATGTAAAGCTGAAATGTTAGTCAAGTATTCAATAGCTTTGTTATGAAAAGCCTTTCAGAATTTAAAATGTGCTTAACAAATTGCATAATAGGTTGGATGGACTCATTCCGTGTTCGATAGTAGTGGGTAACATGATTTATGAATGACTAACTCATCTCTGTACCCCCACACATACAATTATATTGAAGGTCCCTCGATCAAGTAGTGAATTTTAAGCACAGATTCAAGCACAAAGTGCAGGGAGGTTTTTAAATACTTCGCAAAGAAGGGCCCAGATTTGGTAGAGGTGTAAACAGACGCTGAATATCCATTTCTGTATGATGAAGTTATTAATCAGAATTTGGGTGGTGTATCAAGTAGAGGTCGACCGATTATGATTTTTCAACGCCAATACCGATACCGATTATTGGAGGACCCAAAAAAAGCCGATACCGATTTATTGGCTGATTTTTATATATTTTTGTAATAATGACAATTACAACAATAGTGAATTAACACTTTTATTTGAACTTAAATTAAATCAATTTAGTCTCAAATAAATAATAAAACATGTTCAATTTGGTTTAAATAATGCAAATACACAGTGTTGGATAAGAAAGTAAAAGTGCAATATGTGCCATGTAAAAAAGCTAACGTTTACGTTCCTTGCTCAGAACATGAGAACATATGAAAGCTGGCGGATCCTCTTAACATGAGTCTTCAATGTTCCCAGTTAATAAGTTTTAGGTTGTAGTTATTATAGGAATTACAGGACTATTTTTCTCTATACCATTTGTATTTCATAGACCTTTGACTATTGGATGTTCTAATAGGCACTATAGTATTGCCAGCCTAATCTCGGGAGCTGATAGGCTTGAAGTCATAAACAGCGCTGTGCTTCAAGCATTGCGACGAGCTGCTGGCAGATGCAGGAAAATGCTGTTTGAATGAATGCTTACGAGCCTACTGCTGCCTTCCACCGCTCAGTCAGACTGCTCTATCAAATATCAAATCATAGACTTAATTATAATATAATAAACACACAGAATTTCTGTGTATTAATTTCATTAATATGGTCAAATCCGGAAACTATAATTTCGAAAACAAAACGTTTATTCTTTCAGTGAAATTTGGAACTGTATTTTATCAAACGGGTGGCATCCCTAAGTCTAAGTATTGCTGTTACATTGCACAACCTTCAATGTAATGTCATAATTATGTAAAATTCAGGCAAATTAATTACGGTCTTTGTTAGGAAGAAATGGTCTTCACAAAGTTAGCAACAAGCCAGGCAGCCCAAACTGCTGCATATACCTTGATTCTGCTTGCACAGAACACAAGTGACACAATTTCCCTAGTTAATATTGCCTGCTAACATGAATTTCTTTTAACTAAATATGCAGGTAAAAAATATATACTTGTGTATTGATTTTAAGAAAGGCATTGATGTTTATGGTTAGGTACATTGGTGCACCTACAGTGCTTTTCGCGCTTGTTAAATCATCACCCGTTTGGCGAAGTAGGCTGTGATTCGATGATAAATTAACAGGCACCGCATTGATTATATGCAACGCAATACAAGCTAGATAAACTAGTACTATCATCAACCATGTGTAGTTAACTAGTGATTATGTTAAGATTCATTGTTTTTTAATGTTAGCTAGCAACTTACCATGGCTCCTTGCTGCACTCGCATAACAGGTGGTCAGCCTGCCACGCAGTCTCCTCGTGGAGTGCAATGTAATCGGCCATAATCGGCGTCCAAAAATGCTGATTACCGATTGTTATGAAAACTTGAAAATGGCACTAATTAATCGGCCATCGGTCGACCTCTAGTATCAAGTCATTACACCCAGTCATTACAAAGATACAGGCGTCCTTCCTAACTCATTTGCCAGAGAGGAAGGAAACTGCTCATGGATTTCACCACAAGACCAATGATGATTTTAAAACAGTGACAGAGTTCAATGGTTGTGATGTGAGAAAACTGAGGATGGATCAACAACATTGTATTTACTCCACAATACTAACCTAAATGACAGAGTGAAAAGAAGGAAGCCTGTATAGAATAAAATATTCCAAAACATGCATCCTGTTTGCAAAAAGGCACATAAGTAATACTGAAAAAATGTGGCAAAGAAATGTTTTTGTCCTGAATACAAAGTGCTATGTTTGGGGCAAATCCAACACAACACATCACTGAGTACCACTCTTCATATTTTCAAGCATGCTAGCATGCTGGTGGCTGCATCATGTAATGGGTATGCTTGTCATATGCAAGGACTAAATAGCTTTTTAGGATAAAAAGAAACAGAATAAGCTCAGGCAAAATCTTAGAGAAAAAACTGGTTCAATTTGCTTTCCAACAGACAATGGGAGACAAATTCACCTTTCAGCAGGACAATAACCTAAAAACCCATGTCCAAATCTACACTGGAGTTGCTTACCAAGATGTCATTGAATGTTCCTGAATGGCCAAGTTACAGTTTTGACTTAAATCGTCTTGAAAATCTATGACGAGACTTGAAAATGGCTGGTCTAGCAATGATCAGCAATCAACTTGATAGAGCTTGAAGAATTATAAAAGAATAATGGGAAAATATTGTACAATCCAGGTGTACAAAGCTCTTAGAGACTTACCCAAAAATACTCACAGTTGCAATCTCTGCCAAAGGTGATTCTAACATTTATTGACTCAGGGGTATGAATACTTATGTGTCACGAACCCCGCTTCCTGAGTCTGTGTTTGCCTGTGTTTCTGTCCTGGAGTATGTTTCCGGTGTCCTGGAACGCACCCTGTCTGGTTGCCGGGCAGATTAGCTTGTTGGGAGATCGATGTTCACCCGCACCTGTATCCCATCAGTAATCTGCACACCTGTCCTGATCATCACCTCTCCCCTTCAAGAGCTCTGACCTGACATCCATTCCCTGCCGGATCGTTAGCCATGAACAGTATGTTGTGCCATAGTATCAGCCTCAAGTTGGATAGAATTTGTTTTGTTGTTTTGTACGTCTTGCTTGCCTTCAACTTACCTCCGTTTGTTCTGTCTTCAGTTACTCACCCGGATCATTTACCCCATTCCCGCCTGGTCATCGGAGGATTCCGCTTCCCCATTGGATCCACCTATTTACTCCCATCAACTCACCACCGCTGCCCGCTACGCCACTTGGATGTATCTACCCACTCACATTCACTTGTAAATAAATACTCACCTTCTTCCTACTCTCCTTGTCCTGGTCTGCTTCTGGGTTCGATTTTGAAGAAACGTGACACTTATGTAAATGAGATATTTCTGTATTTCATGTTCAATAAGTTTGCAAAAATGTCTAAAAAACATGTTTTCACTTTGTCATTATGGGGTAGTGCGTGTAGATGAGTGAGAAAAATATATATATATTGAATTCAGGCTGTAATACAACAAAATGTGGAATAAATTGAGGGGTATGAATTATTTCTGAAGGCACTGTACATTTTAAAATCGGTATTCCTCCTACAACCCTCTGGCTCCCTCAATGGAAATAAATATGGCTCTAACTTAAGAGATCCCAGCTGGCCAACCATACAGACTGTAGACCAAACTACACATCTACACACAATGTTTACCTTAGTATCTCTTCCCCCCCACTGATTAAAAAGTCATGTACCAGAAACATGTCAAGTCTTTATTAATAACTACATTACTAATGTAGAAACAATAGAATAGGAAAAGTAAATAATCTTTAATCAGACTCGGAAGATTAAACCTCACAGGCATTCTTTCCAACAAACCAAGCAAATCGAAAACCCTTATACTGTAGCAAGAAAGTATAATGAATGTCTTGAAAAATATGAATATGTTCTGTTTTGATGGTTTTAAAATATCAGAAGCAATGTATACAGAAAAACATGGAACAGAAAATCCCTTTATGATCTTTTTTTAACTGCACACCAGGTGCTTTTAAACAGCAAGATCAAATCTATATATTGTAATAAAGAGCATCGATATCATTTCTAAAACACAGTACAAAATAGTTATAGGGAAGTTGTGATATTAGCTTGATTCATCTCTCCACAGACAGAAATGAAATTATGGATTGTATGAGGACTGAATTGACTAATTAAGTGATAGAATCATGGATTACATGTTATCAGATTTAGGAGTTGTCACTGTCGTCCTCGTCATAATATCTGTTCCTCTTGATTTGTTCCTCCACTGACAGCGAGTCATAATCATCTTTCCACAGCATGTTGCTTATCCCCTGTGCACAGACATCCTTCATGGCAAAGCTGTCAAGCGGTTCATCCCCATTCCGCCCGTCTTTGGGTTTATCTGTGTTTCCTCTTGACTCCATTCCAAAATCCAAAAGGTCGTCCAGAGATGACACCAAGGGCCTCTCACTGACAGACTCACTGAAGAGGTCAGACTTGAAATCAGACAGGAGGATGGAACTGTTATCCAGACCAGCAAAAATGTCCTCCAGGAAGCTAGAGGTGCTAATCTTTGGTTCCGCTTCAAAAGAAAATGTACTTTGAGTCGCCTCTGTGAAGACATGTTCACCTAGACTGTCGTCTGTGGCCTCCATACATTTGGCACCCATTGTCACAAAATCGTCCTCCCTCTGCGCCATGTCTAGAACGTCGGTTGGCATCCATTTTAGTTCTTCATCCCCGAATATGCCCTCCTTAAAATCACTTTCAGCAGCAGCTGGTTCTGTGGACTGAAGTATTACATCTCTTTCTTCCGTTTTGTAGTCATCATGCACTTTGAACTTTGGTTCATGGTCAAATAATAATTGTCCTTTATTGTTGTTGTTGGAGTTCGCATTTACTGCTGGCTCACCTGATGCCTCACCATCTATCATTGTGACCTTGACCTTATCCTCCTCACTGCCATTTACTATCTCCATTTTCTCCTTCTCCTCTTTATAAGAGTTCTCTGCCTCAGCCTCCCCGCTATGCCCATTTACTCTCACATCCTCTACCTTCTCTCCACTTTCCTTTTCATCTTTTTCTGTCACATTCCCACTTTCCACAGCTCCTTCCTCGTTCACCTCGCGTGTCACTTCCACATCGGGTTCCACTTTCCCAGCTACCTCTATGCCACTGTCTCTTGGGGGTTCATGGGTGGGAGTACTCTCTGGTACCTCTACTAGGTCTACAGGAGTTGTCAAAGCCTTCTTCTCTGCTGGAGTTTCTACAGTTACAACGGCACATTCCCATCCAGGTTCTTGAGGACAATTTTGTGTTTTTATAGCAGGGCTGTCGTTTAATGAAGGTTCATTGATCTGGCTTTTATGGGCATCGGTGTCAGTCTGTGGAGAGCTATCCTGGGGGGGCCATGAGGGTTTAACCAGCTTCACCTCGTCCTCCACCATGAACACTTTCTTGGGAGAATCATTTTGAGGGGGCCATACAACCGCAATCTTACTTGTGGGCTTTTTGTTTTCATCCTGTGATTTGCTCACTTCCTTTTCCTGTGGAGGTGGTACCTCTATCTTCGTCGAACTGACACTGCTCCTGGCTGTGGAATTTCTGGAATCTAGTTTTTCAGGGGACGGTGATTTTAGCTTAGTCTTTTCATTTTCAATGGAATACTCTTGATTTTTAGCACTCCAAAGGTCTTTGTGAGGCTTCTGTCCGAATCCTTCGTCATAATTTCCTTTGGACTTGAACAGTTGTTTGAAGTGTGGCTTGCAGTACATTCGTCCATGGAGAGAGGCGTAGTTGCCAAGGCTGCGAAAGACAAAATGTTGTTGCTACAGTATTCAGACAACATTTGAAATAAGATAGTTGTTATTATTTGTACTGGTTATAAGTCAAGGTTTGTGGTTTACCTTAGTTTGCCACTGCAGTGCTCACAGCGGAAGCAGCTTTTATGGAAATTGTGTTTGTCTGCGACCAGACACTCCATCGGATACACCCTCTTCCGACACACCGTGCACAGTTCGGACTCTGGAACTCGAATTTTCTGCAATAGAAAGATAGTGTTAGGTCATTCTTTTATTTACCTTTTCAGGAATAACAAAAGTGACAACAAAGCAAAATTAGTTAACACTAACATATCAACACTATTAGTTAATAATTAGTTATTATCAGTAAACCTACTGGACTGTAAATAATGTATGAAATAAATGAAAAAAGGGTTCTCACTTTAAACAAACTACATATTATGAAGGCTTTATGTAGCATATACAGTGAGGGAAAAGAGTATTTGATCCCCTGCTGATTTTGTTTGTTTGCCCACTGACAAAGAAATGATCAGTCCATTAAAATTATAGACTGATCATTTCTTTGTCAGTGGGCAAACGTACAAAATCAGCAGGGGATCAAATACTGATTTCCCTCACTGTATACAGTAACATCTTGCTAAGCACCACACAGATGCTTCACAAATCTGTGTAGTTCATTCCATAATCTTTAAAGGGTTTAGAAAAGGTGACATACAGTAGTCTACCATTTAAAAAATGTTTAACGAGGCAAATCAGTTAAGAAAAAAGTATTATTTTACAATGACGGCCTACCCCGGCTAAACCCTCCCCTAACCCGGGTCTGTAGTGACACCTCGAGCACTGAGATGCAGTGCCTTAGACCACTGCGCCACTCGGGAGCATCTCCCTATGTACTGTATAGTAGGCTGCATTGCCAAATGTGACTTAACCAAGACAGACATAACACACACCAACATACAGATGTTACCAAGCTAAGTTAAGCAGGCCTCATAAAGATGGTGTTTGTGCTGATGTTAATCAAAATCAAATCAAATCAAATTGTATTAGTCACATGGGCCGAATACAACAGGTGTCACCCTTACATTGAAATGCTTACCAACGAGCCCGTAACCAACAATGCAGTTTCAAAAAATATGGATAAGAATAAGAGATAAAAGTAACAAGTAATAAAAGAGCAGCAGTAAAATAACAATAGCGAGACTATATACAGGGGGGTACCGATACAGTCAATGTGCTGGGGCACCTGTTAGTTGAGGTAGTATGTACATGTAGGTAGAGTTATTAAAGTGACTAATCATAGATGACAACAGAGAGTAGCAGTGGTGTAAAGAGGGGGGGGGGGGTAATGCAAATAGTCTAGGTAGCCATTTGACTAGATGTTCAGGAGTCTTATGGCTTTGGGGTAGAAGCTGTTTAGAAGCCTCTTGGACCTAGACTTGGCGCTCCGGTACCGCTTGCCGTGCGGTAGCAGAGAAAACAGTCTATGACTAGGGTGGCTGGAGTCCTTGACAATTTTTGGGGCCTTTCTCTGACACCACCGGTATCGAGGTCTTGGATTGCAGGAAACTTAGACCGGTTCGCACTACCCTGTAGTGCCTTGTGGTCGGAGGCCGAGCAGTTGTATTGCTTCTTTAATCAGCCCAACAGTTTTCAGCTGTGCTAACATGATTGCAAAAGAGGTTTCTAATGATCAATTAGCACTTTCAAATTATAAACTTGGATTAGCTAACACAACGTGCCTATGTAGATATTCCATAAAACAATCTGCTGTTTCCAGCTACAATAGTCATTTACAACATTAACAGTGTCTGTCCTGTATTTCTGATCAATTTCGGGGTGGCAGGTAGCCTAGTGGTTAGAGTGTTGGACTCGAATCCCGAGCTGACAAGGTAAAAATCTGTTGTTCTGCCCAGTTAACCTACTGTTCTTAGGCCGTCTTTGAAAATAAGAATTTGTTATTAACTGACTTGCCTAGTTAAATTTTTAAAAGGATGTTATTTGAATGGAAAAAACAAGGACATTTCTAATTGACCCCAAACTTTTGAACAGTAGTGTATACTTAAGCAATAAGGCCTGAAGAGGTGTGGTATATGGCCAATATACCACGGCTAAGGGCTGTTCTTAAGCATGACACAACGTGGAGTGCCTGGACACAGCCCTTACCCGTGGTATATTGGCCATATATTACAAACCCTGAGGTGCCTTATTGCTATTATAAACTGGTTACCAACGTAATTAGAGCAGTTAAAATAAATGTTTTGTCATACCCTTGGTATACTGTCTATTATACCATAGGTATTAGCCAATCAGCATTCAGGGCTCAAACCACCCAGTTTATAATAAAAAATATGCAACCACATCCTCACAGAAGCATGAAAACATTAATCTATAACTTCCCATCGCTCCTTTTTGCAAAAATAGCTCTATACAGTATCTTAGGCATCAACAAAACCACCCCCCTGTAGACAAGCATATCATGAGGCACGCTCTTGCTGTGTTTTAATGCATTCTAAACAGACTGCCAGTACCCATTAGATTCATTATGCTTTAGAAGTGTTAGTGTCTGTCAGATAAGAATAAAGAAGAAGAACAACAAAGGGGAAATGCATAATTAAAAACAGTGCAGATGCAAAACGTTAATGCTGAATTTGAAGGCACTGTTAATATTTTTTACTTTCACACAAAAATATGTTAAACACACCATCACTCTCTATTAGTCTCCCCTCATGCTCCACGCGTTGGTTTACCCGTCACGACAGTCTCCTGCTGGTGTGTTACAATCTGTGATGTCCTCTGTTCTGAGACACTGAATCCCAGATTCTGGAACACACTCTCTGTTTCGGCCCAGGACTGGTTGAAGCTCTTCAGTACGTCCTCTGTGGCGGCCTTCACAGGAACTGCCATCTCTTCAACCGTCCCTTTCACCACGTCGGCATAGGAGGGAGGGAGGGGGCGGGACATGTGGCTCTCAGAGTGCGTGCTGGTCTCGCTCCTCACCCCGCTTGTTATGTTGCCAAATTCATCCATGCCAGAGAACTCCTCAGTGACGGACTTTGTTTCGGAATGGCCCGTCGGTTCGGCAGACTCTGATTCTCTCCTCTCTCTCTCCTCTTGTTTCTCTCTCACTTCTTTGAGAGCATTATGATCACCCAAGTCAAAGGCATTCTTGATGGCCTTGATGTTGAAGGCAGATGTTTCATCAGTTTTTGGCGTTTTGGGGTCTGCCTCTGGATCTTCAGTGTCACTTCCCAGTCTATCTGTGATGATCATGGGATCTTTTCTGATGAACAGCTTTGGTTGTGGTGATTCAAATTGATTGACCAGCTTTGACAGGTCAAGCCTAGGGAGATCCTCTTTCATTATGTCTATATTCACACCCTCAGGAACTTCCTCTAGATCCTCTGGACCCAGGCGCTCCGGGATTTCAATGGGGTCCTTCCGCCTGTATGTCCTGCTCACCTCTGCCTTCTGAGCTTCCTCAAAGAAGAACTTCTTGTCTCTGACAGTCATCATGGAGTCATCCATATCAGCCACATCCGGAGTCGTCGTCCCAGTCTCCATCTCCTGTGTCTGCATGTGGATCTCAGGTTCAATCAGCGCTGGGGAATCCTCTCTGTCAGAGGCTTGCTCTGTGGTCAGAAACTCAGGCATGGGTGGGGGAGGGGTCATGCCCCTATAGAGCTTCGCAGTGGTGTCCTTCAACTTGGCTAACTTCTCTGAGCTGCTCAAGGTGGGAGAGGGTGTGGCCCTACAGAACCGAGAGGTAGGGGTGCGGGGAGGGGGAGGTGGTGGGGTTGGGGTGGCACCAGACCTGTATGACGGAGGAGGTGAGGGGGTCACCATGAGGGGTGAGTCTGTTCTCCTCACTGATTCAATGCTGATGAAGGTAGGTGAAGGTGTTCGCGTTTCAAGCATAGGAGAGGGAACTCTGGGATCAGGACCTTTTACTTCAGTCAGCTCCGGCTTTTTGCTCTCACGAGAGATCTTCTTCTCCTCAACCACTTTCTTATGGGTTTCGACTCTTGATGAGCCAATGCTTGTTTTAGATATCTTGGCTGTTGCTCCTCCAAATCCTTTATTTTCAGATGCTGGTGTAGTTGGTGGTGCAGGTGATGATGCAGGTGCTGGTTCTCTATCCTGTTTTGCCATGGCTGCCATTTGTCCTTCTAAGTTTACAAGTTTTGCTTGTGCTAGGTTTCTCACATGGAAAATGATCTCTGTGAGCTTCTTCTTATTCTGATGAACAGCAACCTGTGTTAAATCACGCTTTTCCTCCGCCCTCATCAACCAGTCAGGGACCCCACTAAGTATGGTCCTCACTGAGTTTGAATCCATTTTCCCTGGATGAAGCTGCTTAATGTTAAATAGCAGCTTCTGTACCATTACACATTTCTCTGAATCTGTGCTCTCCACTGATTCAGCTGAGCTTTCCGCCATTGATTGAGCTGCTTCTGTCTGTGCTGCTGCCTTCCCTGCAATGTTCACGGAGACATCCGTAGACTCTGCCTTCGACCTCTCCTGATGCTGCTGCATTTTGCTTACTTCTCCTTGTTGTTGGAAAGACTTGACCTGCTGCTTCTGTGTGCGAACCTGCTGTTCCTGCTTCTGGAAGCTCTGTTGAACTACTCTCGCATTAACAATCACTTGCTCCTGCTTCTGAATGTGCTGTTCCTGCATTCTCTGTTGACTATGGGAGACAGATATGTGGCAGTGCCCTGGAGCTTGAGCTACTGGCATGGGAACTAGCTTTGGCTCTTTGGGAAAAGGGACTTTAATGCCTTTCTGCTTTGCCTTTGTCGTCCTTTGGATCTCCAGCTTTGTTTCCTTGGCAGCTGCAGTTTTTTCAACCTCCTCAGCTTTCTCCTGTATCACATTCGTCGCCACCTTTACTTCATTTTTTGCTGAGCTACTGGTGGCCGTCTGCGTGCTCTCCTGAACTACTCTGGTCTCACTCTTAGAAATAGTCTCCATACCCATTTCATGTACATGTAATTCGTTTTTCACTGCTCGTTGATCTTTTTCCACCACCTCGCTTTTCTCCTTCTCATTCTCTGTCGGCAACTTCACAGTTCTCACCTTGAAATTTGGTGTCACTTTTGGAATTTTGATTTTGGTGGGCTGAGATGGATTTTTTTTAACTTTCTGTGTGAGAGAGGCGTCAGTATTATTTTCCTCCTCTGCTTCGTATGTGACGGCGGATTGGGATTGAAGATGTACATTTTCCTGGACAATGCTCTGAGTGGAGATGATAGACCGTGAGCTAGCATTCATACCACTCTGCTGCTCAGCTACTGAGGATGAAATCACATTAGCGCCAGAATGGACTTTAATGTGGGACTCATGGTGAGGGTGAGCAGCAGGGACTGAAACAGGCTGATGCTTGCCAGAGGAAACAGACTGATGCTCGCCAGTGGAAACAGCCTGATGTTTTCTGGAGGCAACAGATGAGGCGTGTTCTTTCCCAGAAGAGACCATAGAGGACTGATCAGTGGTAATAAGTTTCTTATCTGAGGAAATATTTCCAGATCCAGAGGTTGATTTCTTTTCCCCCACTGAGATCAAAGGTTTGCTCAGGGGGATATGTGATGGAGCTTTCTTCATGGGCGGCTCTTGTGATGAAATGCATACTTTGCTTTTAAACTGAGTTTCCTCAGCCTGTGTTACCTCTGAGGTCACTTTTGACTGCTCTGTTTTGTGTGCAACTGAGTGTTGTTCATTTGCAACATTGGTTGAGCCCATCATTTGCATCATACTAGTTGGAGGAGAGGTGGGAGATGTGACTCGCGAAGTGGCGGGAGTTGTGTCTTGTGACTTGTTTCTCTCAGCCTCCTCTCTTTGCACACGATACCTTTCCTCTGCAAGCATCAGTGGGGTTTTGAATTTACTGGCATACGGTTTAGGTTTTGCAACTGGGGCAGGCTCTGCAGGTGGGGGTATTTTGATTGGAGGGATGAATACCTTTTTAGGTGGTCGTGGCAACTCTTCCTGTTGTGGTTTTGCCACTGGGATTGGTGAAGGGATTTTAGTCATGGACACTGTAAAATCAGATTGAACCTGTGTGTTGGTAGTATTTGTAGTTTCCACCTGTTTACAACCGATTTCACTCTTGACTTCCTTGACTACTGCTTCCTCTTTTAGTTCTGTCTGAACTGTCATTGACTGAGGAGGTGGAGGAGGCGGTGGTGGTACTGCTTGCTTTTTCTGCCATTTTGGTTTGACCAGTATTGGTTTCTTGGGTGGCTCAGATTTTGGGATTTTGAATAAAGGCCTAGCTTTAAATGGCTTTCCAGGTGGTGGTGTAGGCACTTGGTGTGGCATTGAGTTCAGCTCTTGCTGTGAGGGCGGAGGAGGAGGAAAGTCTTGCCCTGCCTCGGAGGGTGGGGGTGGGGGAGAAGGGAAAAAGTCAGGCTCCCCGCATTCTGCTGGGGGTGGAGGAGGTGGAGGCGGAAGGTCACTGTCCTGTCTCATAATCAGGGGACGGGATGTGGGAAACATTGGGCTATGGCATGACATGGACATTGGGCTGCCTGCCACTGGTGAGGGCGGGGGAGGAAGAGACATCTCAGACTCAGAGGGTGGAGGCGGGGACGTGGGAGGAGGAGGGAAATGAATCTCAGGCGTCCCTTTCTTTATCATACCTTTTCTCTTCACATCCAGGTTCCGGAAATTTGTATTCAGATTTTTGACGTTGTGTTTTTGTGTAACAGTCTTATGTTCTGTCACGGTCGTTTGCAACTGTTTCATTGTTTTTGTTTCCTGTGTTTGCTTTGAAACAATATTAGTTTGAGATGTGCTTTGAGTTTCTTTCATCACATGTATGTCTGAGGATGCTTCATTCTCAGTTATCTGATTCGTTGATGCATTGTCAGTCATCTGATTGGTCATGTTTTTCTTCTTTATGAAGATGGGTTTAGGGGGTGGTGGTATTCTCTGTTTCACAGCCTGTTTTTTAACATGTGTCTGCTGTGAGGACTCAGACATATTGACTGTTTTGACCTGTGTTGTCACGTTCATGTCTGAGACTTGTGTTTCTCTCTGTGTTTCTTTCGTCACATTTATGTCTGAGACTGCTTTATTCTCAGTCATATGATTGGCTGATTTATTCACAATCATCTGATTGACTGCTTTATTCTCAGTCATATGATTGGCTGATTTATTCACAATCATCTGATTGCCTGCTTTATTCTCAGTTATATGATTGGCTGATTTATTCACACTCATCTGATTGGATGCTTTATTCTCACTCATGTGATTGGCTGATTTATTTACAATCATCTGATTGGCTGCTTTATTCTCAGTCATGTGATTGGCTGATTTATTTACAATCATCTGATTGCCTGCTTTATTCTCAGTCATCTGATTGGCTGCTTTATTCACAGTCCTCTGATTGGCTGCTTTAATCTCTGTCATCTGATTAATTGATATATTATCAGTCATCTGATTGGTCAGGTTTTTCTTCTTTATGATCATGTGCTTAGGAGGGGGTTGCATTTTCTGTTTTACACTCTTTGTCTGTTCTTTAACTTCAGTCTGTTCTTTTACATGTTCCTGCTGTGAGTCCTCCACAATATTTACTGTTTGGACCTGTGTTGTCATAGAGTGTTCCTCTTGGGTGAGGGTCTTGCTGCTCTTCACTGATTTGTTCTCGGTGTACGTCTCAGTGTGCTTTTGTGTGGTGTCCTGTGATTTACTGCTCTGACTCTGAGACAGGTTTTTCACAGCAGGAGCTAGATTGACTGTGACGTTCTCATTCTTAGCCACATCTGAGTATTCATGGTCCATCACTTGCTGTGTGGGTAATGGATTTTTCACATGAGCTCTAGGAGCTTTCCTGGGAGGATACTTTCGTACTTTCCGATTTGAATATTCTTTTCTCTGCATCAGATTCTTTATGGCTCCTTTAACATCTCCCTTTATCACCTCCTCCTTCTCCATCTGTGATTGCTCCTCATCCTGGTCCTGCCCCTGCCCTTCGTAGAGGCATTTTATGGAGGTCTTCACATCTCCCTCAGTGCTTCCCCTGCGTTGCATTCGGGGGGATGTGGATGGTTCTAGTAACAGCTGTATTGTGCCTCTCACGTCCCCCTGTTCACTCACTTGGTGCTGGTAAAGCTTTTTCTCACTCGAGGCCTCGTGCAAACCCTTCAGCGCAATATGAATGTCTCCCTTTACAATCTCCTCCTTTTCCATCTCTTTCACTGCCTGCTTAGCCTCTTCAAGTGATTTCAAGGTGCCTTTGATATCGCCGGGCACTAAATCCTCAACAGTTACCTCAGTCTTGGTGGTCGACGATTTCTCTAATGATTGGAGGGCTCCTCGGATATCACCTCGGACAATTTCTGGCTTTTCCATTTCCTTGGCTTGGTTTTGAGCCTCCTCCAAAGACCTCAGAGTGGTGTGCAGGTCCCCTTTCACCACTTCCTCTTTCTCTATCACGACTCTCTTGCTAATAGTTTTGGTCAGTGAGTCCAGTGCTGCCCTCAGATCTCCCTTGACAATTTCCTCCTTCTGCAGGTTGTCCAGCAAGAGAGCAGGTTCCATCATGAACACCTTCACTGTGTTGTTGACATCACCCGGGACAATATCGTCCTCAGCTACTGTGCGTTCAATCTGCTGTTGATTCTTCCTTAGTGTCATTTTGGTTTCCATAACGTCGCCGCCAATGATACGCTCCTTCTGCGCCTGTTCTTGTTCCTCATTAGGTTCAAACTGGAGTTGTTTGAGGTAATCCAGTGCCCCAGATTCAATACAGGTGGAGTAAAAGCTAACGTTACCCCTCTCCGTGTCTTCCACCCTTATCCTTTTAGATTCCTCTGACCCTGGGTTGGACAAGAGACTGTGAAGGGTCCTACTGACATTGCCTTTGATGATATCCTCCTTCTCAATGCCACCACCGTCTTCCTTATTGAGGAGGGAGTATATAGTCATTCGCACATCTCCCTTTTCATCTTCTTGAATCAGAATTCCACGTTTTGAGGAGCCCTCCTCCTTCAGTAGGTTGTTGATGGCCTCTTGAATGTCGCCTCTGAGGATTTCCTCCTTCTCAACATTGAATCCCTTTTCTTGGTTGAATAGCTGTTTTACTGTTGTGTTGATGTTGCCTCTCTCGTCCTGGTCTATGACTATCCCTGTCTCTGTCATTTCTCGTCTGTTTAGGAGGTTCATCATGATGTTGTTCAGATCCCCTCTGATCACCTCCTCCTTCTGGATTTCTGGAGCATCTTGGTTCAAGAGTCTGTATTTTGCCATTCTGACATCTCCGATCTCATCCGTCTCAATGAGAATCCCTTGTGAGTCAACCATTTTCTGACAATACAGCTCTTCAAGGGTCTCTTTGATGCTCTTCCCCATTATTTCAGTTCTTTCTACACTGTTCTCATTAAATTTGGTTAAAGGAGTGGTTTCAAAAAGCCATGTTGTTGTCTTTACATCTGCTTGTGGGATCTCCTCCCGGGTGACAACAGTCTCTGTTCCGTCTGACTCTTTAATGCTGTCAAGCGGCTGTTTTTCAAAGAGCCACACAGACTGTTTGACATCTCCTTTCATCACTTCTTCTTTTGTCACGGTCTCCATTTCATCATATTCTGAGACCTCGCCACGGATCTTATCGATGCTGTGTGTTTCAAACATCCACGAGGCAGTCCTGACGTCCCCTTTTTGGATCTCACTCACGCTAACAGTTCTAACATACTTCTGGGACAGTTCATCTGTCTCAAAAAGGTGTTTGTTTGTCTTCACATCACCACCCTGGATATCTTCAACTGTTTTAGTCAACATTTTCATGTCCTCAGCGATTTCATCAAGAGGTTGTGTTTCGAACCTCCACCTGGCCGTGCTGACATCACCTTTCTGGACGTCCTCCTCAGTGACAGATTTGATGACATAGACGTCGTCTGTGTCCCTTATTGAATCCAGAGGTTTTGTCTCAAATAACCACCGTGCCCCCACCACATCTCCGCTCATGATTTCTTCCTTTGTCATAGTGGTAACTTCATGGTAGTGGCCCTCTTTGTCACAGATTGCATACAGTGGCTGATTTTCAAACATCATGGTGTAGCTTTTCACATCCCCTTTCTCTATATCGTCCCTGATGATGCTCTGGAGTTTTGACATCTCAGTCTCGGTGGACTCCTCTTGGATTTTATCGAGAGAGTAAGTCTCGAAAACGAAGCGTCCTTGACCAACGTTTCCTCCCAGCACATCGGTTACGGTGCGAGTGTCCTTGGCTCCCTCTGTAACCTCACAGATAGTGTCTATAGGTTGGTTTTCAAAAAGCCACATGTTGTTCACTACATTTCCTTTCTGAATTTCCTCCGCCGTAAGGGTCTTCAGCTTATGCATCGTTTCAGCTGAGGTTGAGGTCATGATGTCTGAAGACCTATTCTGGAAGAGAAACTTCATCCTAGACACATCTCCAGACTGGACATCAATCTTAGTCACTCTCCTGAAGGCACCACTCTCCTCCCCTGTGAGGTTCTCCAGGTTCTCTGTCTCAAAGAGGAAGCGAGCGTGATGCACATCTTTGCCTTGGACGTCCTCTTGTTTGACAGTGCAGGTTTTGAGAACGGTCTCCGATTCGGACTCGGAATGGTCACAGATGTTATCGAGGTTCTGAGTCTCAAAGAGCCATGTGCATGTTTTGACGTCCCCTTTGTTGACCTCCTCAACCTCAGTCTCATTCCTCACCTTATCTGCTTTCTCATACAGATTATCCATTGGTTGAGTCTCGAACAGCCACCTGCAGGTTTTCACATCACCCTTCTCAATTTCAACACTCTCCTTTGTCTTAGTTTCATCTTCATCAGTGTTGCTAAAATGTTTAATACCATCGAGGGGTTGAGTTTCAAATAACCACTTGGCAGTCTTGACATCGCCCGATTCAATCTCCTCCTTTGATATACCTTTTATAATCTGGAATTTATTGATACTTTCCTCAAACTCATCGATAGGATGTGTTTCAAACATCCACCTGCAGCTGCGAACATCTCCTTTTACTATCTCCTCACGTCGCACGGTTTTCACCTCGTGGTAGTGTCCCTCGCTGTCTTGCATGGCATACATCGGGGTGGATTCAAAAATTACTTTGTTTGATTTCACAGACCCACTGGTAACACCTTCAACTTGGATTCTCTGTGCCCCCTCACATCTGCTTAAATCCAAGGTTTCAAATCTTTCCTTGTGATTTGTGACGTCGCCCTTATCAAGTTCTTCAAGGTTTATAGTGCGTGTCATTTCCTTCTTCTCCTCCCTTATGTTTTCAAGTGGTTGACTTTCAAAAACCCACTTCTGATGTCTAACATCACCCTTCTCCTCCTCGGACGCAACCATCTTCTGAAGTTTCCCTACTTCAGCCAGATCCTTCAGGTTCTCTATTGGCACTGTCTCAAACAGATGTTTTGCTGATCGCACATCACCTCCTACAATCTCCTCTGAGGGTAAAGGTCTGGCATTGGCATTGTCTTTCAGAGTATCCATCTGCTGTGTCTCGAAAACCAAGCAGTGCTTCCGTACATCTGCTCCAATAATCTCCTCCTTTTGCCTGATGCTTTGCCATTCCTCGTCTTTAATGGAGTCCAGTGTCTTTGTCTCGAACAGCCACCTCCCCCGGTTCACGCCTCCCTGGGAGTTGTCCTCCATGGAGACTCCACAGATCAGCTTCACCTTGGCAGGGTCTTTGTTGATCATGTCCAGAGGCTGGGTCTCAAAGAGCCAGCGGGAGGTCTTTACGTCTCCTTTCTCCATCTCCTCCCTGCGGATGGCGGTGATCTCCAGTATATTTCCAGAGTTGCCCCTGATGACACACATGGGCTGGGTCTCAAACATCCGTGTGGTTGTCTTCACTTCCCCTTTGATCTCCTCAAGCTCTGACTTCAGGTTCAAGAAGTGGCTCTCCTCAATGGTCTCTGTGTGGCTGAGGGAATCCAAGTGTTGAGTTTCAAACAGATACCTGGCTGTTTTCACATCCCCTCCTGTGATATCTTTAGTGAAGACAACCTCCAAGGCTTGCTCATCCTCCTGGTAGAATTTATTCAGGCAATCCAGTGGCTGGGTCTCAAAAAGATAGGTGGCTGTTCGTACATCTCCTCTCGCTAGCTCGGTCAATTTCCCTGTCTGTACGGTGGAGTCTGGGGTGTCTGCACGCAGCGCATCCATGGGCTGGGTCTCAAACATCCATGCTGTGTATTTGACATCACTTCCTGCAATGATTTCCTGCTCAGCAATGTTCTTCACGTCATCATCCTCATCTGGGGTGTCATCTTTAATGGTATCCAGCGGCTTATTCTCAAACATCCAGCGCATGGACTGCACCTCCCCTTTAAGGATCTCATCCCACTCCAGGTAATCTCCCTCAGGGCTCATACATTCATCCCCACCACTGTTCTCAAACACATAGCAAGCCTGCTGGACTTCCCCGGTCATCTCATCTTCACTATCCAGCTGTGACTGCTCGATCTCCGTGACGTCGGTGAAGTAATCCTTCTCCATGGTCCTCCGAACCTCTGGGTGCATGTGCTTGTACAGGCGCTTCAGCTCATTGAGGTTCCTCTGCTTGGAGTACTGCTCTTTGTTGAAGATGTATCTCTGTTGGCCAGCCTGCTCCTGAGGCGGGAGAGAGTCACAGCACTCGGGGACCTCCTGGGGCAGTAGTTCAGTGGGTGGAGGAGGGAAGTGCTCCATGGTCTCATAATCCATGGATGAGGCTGAGGCAGCAGTAGAGGAAGAGACAACCCCTGTCCTCATATTGGATGAAGCTAAGGCAGGGGTAGAGGAAGAGACAGCCCCTGTCCTGATATTGGATGAGGCTGAGGCAGCGGTAGAGGAAGAGACAACCCCTGTCCTCATATTGGATGAAGCTAAGGCAGGGGTAGAGGAAGAGATAGCCCCTGTCCTGATATTGGATGAGGCTGAGGCAGCGGTAGATGAAGAGACAACCCCTGTCCTCATAGTGGATGAGGATTCATAGCTCGTTGCTGCTGAAGCCCTGGATGACTGCTTCACAGTGGACAAACTTTCATAGATAGCTGCTGCTGAGGAGGACTGGTTTACCGGTGCCCATTGAAACTGGTTATAATCCAGATCAATCTATGGTTTTATGATTGATGGAAAGAAGGACAGTGGTAGTTGCAGTCAGAATATGAAGTGATAGAGAAATGGAAAAGAGGACAGTATAGCAGAATAACCCATAGAGTAGATTTAAGCAGATAATGACATCTCTGAATATGTTTGTTTTTACACAAAATAATAACAACTATCATAAGTTTGTGCTTTTTAAGCTCATCCCATTCTCACGTCATCCAATGTACTCCGTACTCACTACCCTCAAAGTGAATTCCCCTACTTTGATGTTGATATCATGGCATCGTCTATAGACACACTATAATGGCCACGTAGATAAACAGACTGCATCATTACCTTCATTTGCTTGCCCGGCGTGGCCTGTTCGATCGTCTTCTCATACTGCTGCTTCAAAGCCTGAGTGGAGACCTTTGGTAAGTCCTCTCCTCCTATGACCTTAACTGAAATAGAAACAGGAAGCAGTTGTCTCATTAAACGAGTCTCAGTTTGAAGCCCAGTTGGTTTGGAGGAAACTAAAATTGTGTCTTTAAAACCTACCATTTCCAATTCTGAAAGTGGCATCGATTACCCTATTCCCAGTTGTAATTTTTTTTACCTTCCAATGCCTTGATTTAATTTGCGGCCATGCACTGAATTTCTGATAGAAAATCATCTGCAACACAATTAAATTCCGCACCTCATCTGTAATTTTGTCTTGGAGAATAATCCTTTTCAAAAGTCATTACTATACAACATACACTCTAGGCTGTGATCAAAAAAGCCAAAAATGCAAATATGAATAGTATTATAAGCTACCTGTTTCATCATAATGGTTTTCATAACTGGAGGACACGTTGCTTTGTTGAACTCTTTGATCATGAGTCACCTGTAATGAGATGGAGGCAAGTGGTGAGCACAAAAGGCAATTCTTCAAATTGATTTCCTTCACACACAGACAACAGAAAGGCCCTGCATTTATTTTATTTTTTTACTTTACTCTGTGTTGGAAAACTTTGGAAAACAAATAAAGTGCCATGAGAAACAAAAAGTGTTACAATTTGTCACGCCCTGGCCATAGAGAGGTTTTTATTCTCTATTTTGGTTAGGCCAGGGTGTAGGCATTCTATGTTCATGTTTCTATGTTTTCTATTTCTTTGTGTTTGGCCAGGTATGGTTCTCAATCAGGGACAGCTGTCTATTGTTGTCTCTGATTGGGAATCATACTTAGATAGCTTCCCCCCCTCCTCCTTCAGTGTGGGATCTTGTTCTTTCGGTTGTGTGCAGGTAGTTGGCACAACGAAGCTGTTCGGTCGTTGTATTCTTTGTTTTGTTTTTCCTAAAAGTGTCACTTCATTATTCAATTATGTGGAACTCAAAGAACACTGCGCCTTGGTCTCATACTTCCGACGACACCCGTTGCACAATTATTAACGTACACTTAATTATAGATGTTGGGGCAGGTGCGGGGACAGCTAACATATTGAGTAGATGTGCACTAAAATGATGGGAAGCGGCCTAACAGGCCCCGGGATGGGCTCAATATGCATTTGTGAGAAATAGGCTTAGTTTGAGACTGCACAGTTGCAGGGTTAAGGGTCCAACTGAATATAAAGACTAATAAAAAAATATATATATATATATATGAGAGAAAAGTTGAGTAATGATCTGAATTAATTGGTAAATACCAGGTGAGTAATGTATTGTAATAAAGCATGAGTGTATAATACCTCCTGGTCATGGAAGTAGGCCTCTTGCTGAGTGGTGGGATTGACCTCTCTGACACTGCTCCTCACTGTCACCTCCTGTGAGCTAGACACCTCCTGTCAGAAAGACCACACACAGACCGTTCACACACTAGGCCTACATATTTATGATTCACAAACACAAATGTCTCCAGGTGCCGGTGGGTGTGGTTTACGCCGGTTCTGCTTTACATGGGTACTTTAGATGAGGGTGGCATACAGTATTTTGTCACAAACCCGCTCGACTAGCGTCTGTTCCTGTCGCTGACAGGTTGCAAGCAACACACTCGCACACAAACACTTTAACACACACACACATTGTAGCTAGCAGTCACAAACACACAGCAGTATTGTGTTCCCCCTGACAGCAGACCATATTTAGCAGCAGGAGGGGAAAAATATGAATGTTCAGAGAGCAAAGCTTACTGGAAAATCCATCTGTTGTACATAATACATTATTTCCTGTCAATTGCAGAGCTCTCCCCGTGAGAATAGTAATGCCAGAATTCTATTAGACATTAACTTAAGGAGAGAGTGAGTGACAAATAGAGAGAGGTGGAAAATCTCTGAAGTAAAATGAAAATACACCAAATGCACCTCAAATAGGTTTTTAGAAATGGAATACTTGTAATTGGACTTTCTTTCCCTGGCATTGTACCTCGGCTGTCATTGTAAATAAGAATTTGTTCTTAACTGACTTGCCTAGTTAAATGAAGGTTAAATTAAATAAATGTTTTCAAAAATGTAGAGCGCAGAAGCATACATGTCAGAATAGTACTGGCTCCCTGAGACCAGTTCTGGTATTACATATGTTGTTGCTGTACAACTTGCCATACAGCAAAACAAAACAGCATGTGGACCCTTTACCTGAGCTGCACAACAAAACCCACTGCTCCACATCCCACCACAGCCCCAGTGCAATATAAATAAATAAGAATGAAGGATTTCTATGTATGGCTTATGCCTTGCCTGTTTAGTTGCCAGTACCTGCACGGATCTCTTTTCTACGTGGACCTGAGTAATGCTGGTCTGGGACTGGGAGGATGAGGCGTACTCCTGGCTCTCAAACTGTTTCTTCACGCTGGCCAGACCCCCTGGCAGAGAACAGGCTTCAGACTCCTCCATAACCTATGAAGAGAAGACATAGGCATCATTCGTTCGAGTCCTCTCCATGCAAAGGGCTCTCAGAAGAGTATCTTCAGGGGTACAGTGGTAGTTAATGCAGAAGCGATAGTTCCTGGGACGTCCTGAAGGGGGCATAAGTGAGCAGCATATTCCACAGGACTGGACTACTTTCCCTAAATACAGTAGGGAGTTATGACCTCATGACGTTTGCAAGAGAAGGATGTCCCCAGTCTCCCCACACGATTGGAGATCCCAAACATCTGTGACACCAAGTCAAATCAAACTAACTAGTACAACACGGCATAACAGTATCAAGCTATGTTTTAGTGGCGTATGCAGACAGTAGCTGTAAAGGTATGGATGGATAATTCTGGTCCAGATTCTGTCTGTTACCCCTCGTAGTGTTCAGTAACCCTACAGCCCAGCCTCCCACCGACCAGCTGTCAGCAGCCTCCCCATGGGCCGTGACACTGGGATCAACGGAGGTCATCGCAGTGGCACCGACAAATGACACTGATGGCCTCAATGCAAATCAACATTGGTATCATTATTCAGTACTGAATGTAAAAGTAAATGATACATGATGAATGTTGATATCCCACTACTTGTCTTCAGAATTGTACACGTTACTGTGTGGACAGAGGTTCCTGGAATATGTGGTTGCTGGAAGATCTTTGTAGTTTCCAGGAATATTCAACACTGGGTTTCTTTATGACAAAAGAGGAATTATTTCTATCCATGAGGCTTCTCAGTATAAAAAGGCTTAGAAATACAACAACGTCTTCCTGACGTTCCTTTCAGTTCCAATCAGATAACAGTGACCTGGGTATAGAGAAGCTGAATGGAATGCAACAGACCAGGGAAGAGAAGTATAATAGTGAATAATAGTGAACCGCTGAGAATAGTAAAAGGCTAAAAGGTTGCGGCTCCGATGGCTTCAGTCCACAGACTAAGTTGAATTAATGGCCTCGGCTTAATACATGCCCTCGTTTTCAATTACAGGTTGGACACAGTCTAAGCTGCTTCCAGAGAGGTGTTTCTTTACTCTGATGAACCAGGCATGTAAAGCTCTTTTTTGTTGTGTTTTTTTTACACAGCAGATTTGCGTGGTCATGGATGTCTGTGTCGAAACGTTTTCAGAATGCATCATATTTGGAGATATGTGAAAATGTTCTGTTAATAATGTCCATTAAAATGGGATGCACTGGCAATTATACCGCGCACATTTCAATGTGTGTGTTTGAAGGTATAGTGTCTGTCTGCCTGTCCTGCCTGCTTATCAGCCTGTCTAGTTATTATCCTTGGAGTGTCTTTCCCTCCATCTCTCTTTTACGTCCTTGTGGAAGTATCCCCTTACCGTGGCGGATGAGCTGCTGGCCTCCTTCTTGGACACGGCAGCCTGATACATGGCCATGCGTTCCTTTAGTGACACGGACTCCGCCTCCTCGCTGGTGGGCGCTCCTCCGTCTCCTTTCCTCTGACTCACCACCCCTTCCCTTTCCTCAGGACGTCCTGACCTGGTTCCACCCGCGCTGCCCGCAGCTGCAAAACGCAACAGACATGGAGTTTACTCTCCAGGACATGAGAATGCAGTTTATGCACGGAACGAGCCGAATCCGTTTGTCACGCGAATTGCTGCATTCGCTCTTACCATTGATTTACAGTGAATCCGTGGTTTACGTGAAAGTCAGATCAGTTATGAGTCAACTTTTCATCTTTTCCCATTGATGTTCACCCTTTTGTGGTGCCAATAGACTTATGGTCAAATAAAATAAAACATGTACAAACAGAAGAGATACTGGTTGAAATGACAATGGATGACATTTTAACAGGACGTATTGGAAAAAAGTTGTGCTAGCTACATCCTATTATTAAGGACAGGGCCATGATGTAACTGCGACATAGAGACAACAGTGAAAACCTCTACCAGTCCAGGCTGCTGTGGGGAGGACGGCTCATAATAATGGCTGGAACGGAGTCAATGGAATGGTACCAAACACAAACGTGGTTTCCATGTAGTTTATATCATTCCATCCAGTGATTACTGTGAGCCGTCCTCCCCTCAGCAGCCTCCACTCATCTCTTCTGCCATCCAAGTTAGCTTCACTCCTCCGACTGGCTTGTTCCAGGACCACGTCCCCTCACATGTTTCGTACATGACCCCTCTATACATAGCCATAGACATGACAATGGGGATTCACAAAGGATGTTGTCATGAAACTGAAGCGAGTCACACTCATCAATCAAACAGGACTGCTCTAACATCACACGCACACGCACACACAAATTGGACGCACACACTGATTAGCGGTTAGTACGGTACATCCCTATAGACGTCCAATTAGTGTCAAGTATTGATTTATGGTTGACTCCGCTACGCTATAAGGCATCATTAAGCCAGTGAGATGACTCCACTGAGGATCTCTCTAACACCCACACTGGACCTCAAGGCTTTTAGCATGTTGATTCTGCCGGGGTTATAATGCATTGAGATCAAAGAGGACACGGATGGAAATGGTAATTGTGTTGTCTAGTACACGTTGATATTCCTATGTTGTGGATTTTCTCTGCTGTTCCACATACTGGGGTGGGGGGGGGGGGTCATAGCCTAAACAGAAGCACATGGATAGAGCACTGGTATATTTTAAGGAACTGTTCCAATGGTATCTCAGCTACTACTATTAGCGATATAAAGCTATTCTTTGCCTGGTACATACCGTGCGCATATACCCCTATGGAGAAGAGCTAGTCATCCTAATGCCTGTCAGACCACTTTTAGAAAAGTCCTATGAATACATGTGTTACTATCTGCCGGTTTGATTTCCTATTCCTGGAATTGACTGGTTGTCTGACCGGATGACACAAGTCAAACATGCTCCCTACTTCAAGTCTATTGAAACAGGGCCAAGGTATATATTCGTCTCATAAACGCACATGATTTCTCACAGGAGCCAATCACTTGAATTGGCTACCATGTGATGAAAGCACGTTCCCTTAAACCACCATTTTTAGATCCTCCTGCTATGGCGGGCGTGTTAGTGTTAACCAATCACCCTGCGCTGCCGAGAGAGATAGCTAGAGGATGACACACCAGCACAGCAATGTCCAAAAATAAATGTGGGTTTTACCCACTCTTGACTATAAATACAGGTCAGATACCCTACACCTGAGTTCACCTGAAACCTGACACTCGTTTAACACAGCGAACGTGGGATAATGTCCTCATTTATCACTGGGGATAGGTGCGTACCACACGTAAGGCTAAATTAATCGTTAGAACCTTCGTAGGAGCATCGTTAAATCTCAGAGCTGTTTCCCAAAACCATTATTAATGTTGGACTTGAAAATGTTTGTAATCTAACGCCTGCCTCGGACCACTCGTAGAACAGCAAAGTGCATTGCTAGAGGCTTTTTTGCGTTCCCGCATCACTTTATACGGAGCAGATCTCCGGTAATTAGAATAAGCCACCTTAATATTTGTAGCCGTAGGTGGTAATATCTCTCTAGGAGCTGATCCGCCGTCAGTATTGTGAACTAATTCTAATGTTAAGGAAAGATTTTAATGTAGAAAGCTGATCCGAGAGCAGCTCTCCCTTTCTTTTGATCCTATCAGTATTGGCACATGCGCTAACGTCGCACTTAGTGACCGTTCTCTCTGCGTGGTGTTTTGGGAAACGTGTGTTACATCTTCAGCAGTTGTAGGGAAACGCGTGCTACATCTGTAGCCGTTGTAGGGAAACGCGTGCTACATCTGTAGCCGTTGTAAGGAAACACGTTTTACATCTTCAGCCGTTGTAGGGAAACGCGTGCTACATCTGTAGCCGTTGTAGGGAAACGCGTGTTACATCTGTAGCCGTTGTAGGGAAACGCGTGCTACATCTGTAGCCGTTGTAGGGAAATGCGTGTTACATCTTCGGACCGTGTAGGAAAGATGCATATTGTAAACAATCCTAATCCTAAATTACAATGCTATCGGGAAACTGGGCCCTGGGCTGTCAGTAAGACAGAAAGACATACAAGCGTTCTGATGCCATAAAAACGCTGACTAAACCAAGCTCCATGAGAGTCGCAAAATGTATCCTCCTTTTTTTTGGATCCCAGTAAGAGAAAAAGGGGATGAAGGGAAGGAGAGAGAGAGAGGTCAAACACAAGGACGTCTCAAAAGAGCAACATTTCTCCAGAAGCCTAAAAGCTTTTTCCTCTACATCACTGGCGCGTTCCTCTGTTTAATTAGCGATATCAACCGATTTCAATGATTATAACGTTTACAAATGGCTTACTGGGTAAAATGCCATAAACTTCCAGCAGATTACCATCTGTTTGCGTTTCGACATTGCTATCTTAAAAAAAGAGGTGCTTTCACTCATTTTATTTTCCTATATTAATTCCCCTTCCATGGAAGGCCACCTACTGTATGATTAGTCAGCAGTGTGTTTTCACCAACTCCACATGGCAGGGATGGGTGGCTCTTGTTCTCTTCCTTGAGTGTTAAGTCTTAATCTCTGATATGTGGGGCAGCGGTGCCTTCATCTGGCTCTAGGGATAGGAGGGGGAGGTTGAGGCGGCGGGTGGCTGGGTGGTTGAAGGTGGCGGGTGGGCGTCAGGAAAAGTCTATGTGGGAGACAGTATGTGTGGGTATGCATGGCTCAGTGGCTATATTGAGCTGAGCCAGGGCCGCAAATGGATCAAAGAGACCACTGGATCAGCCTCAAGCACTTGGTCACAATGTTTCTACTGAGTACGCTCACAGTCGGAGAGCATTCCAGGTGAAATAACTAAGTCATATCAGATCGGAAAAACCAAGCTGACTTCATGCATACCTAATCCCACATCCTCGTGGAATCATGCTTCCTTTCGCAATTTTACATTTTATTCATTTAGCAGACGCTCTTATCCAGAGCGTCAACTAGGGTCAAGTGCCTTGCTTAAAGGCACATCAACAGATCCCTCACCTAGATACCTCGGGTATTTGAACCATCGACACCTCGGTCACCAGCACAATCAGATTCATCTGACAACTCTATACTTCTTGAACACGTTTAGAAGACTTGTTGTAATCCCAGGCCTGTTTTACATGGTAAAACAACCTAGTCGTACAGTACACGCAACCAAAAGCTGTATAAAGCTGAAAAGGCAATCTACTGTCAACACAGTCAATTCACCATTCAGCCTCTCATTCATCCAGTACATATAGTATCTCTCTCCACGTATCTCTAAGTGTCTTTGTGTTCTCACTCAAATCAATCACGTGACAATGAATGTCAGTCCACCTTTACATGCAGAGTATTGTAACACACTGAAAGGCTATGAAGGTTGTAAAGACTGGCTTACTTACTGTAATGCTCTCTATGCCTTTAGCACGACCGTGTACCTCGACAATACAATCCCACAGATAATGTTGAAGGGCCTTGAAATCCCCTGGGAGCCAGCAGCAGGGTCCTTTTGCCCAGCCGTTACCAGAGTACACAAAAAAAAAACCTGGGAGGTGATTCAGTGAGGGTTGGAGACCGGCTCCAGCAGTGTGCGATCAGCTCAGCTCTGTGGGGCCTAGTGGACAGTGACAGCTGATTTTATTTTAGATGCCCCCCCTTCCTAAAAGACAGAGCTCAGGAGGGGTAGGGGGGCTTTTTTTAGATGAGGTACCCTACATGCCTTTTACCTTAAGTCACACGGACCTAACGGAACAGACGTCCTGCACTGAGACCTCGAAACCAGACCCGCATCCCTCATTTCTCAGAGAGGGGGGGAAAAGACGAAGGGGTGGGGGCTAATCAACCCAATGAGAGGACCGACCCAAATAACCTCATACAGGTCCCCAAATCCAGAAATATTGACAATGATGATTCACCATTCTTTTAATATCTTTGATGATGAAATGTGTGAAACCACCCTAGGCTTCCTTTCAAGAGCCACAGACAGCAGGACTTTTTACATGCCAGAAATGAAAGGTAGAAAGTGAAGGGGACTGAGTAAAGGGCAGATACCTGAGGTTCAGGGATCTCCCTTGGCTGCCCGGGCCCAGATGGGGAACAGGGATACCAGATGGGCAGGAGTCCCCTCTGAGACCAAAACAGAGCCGCCTGTCATAGCTCACCCTGATCATGGCATTTACAACAATCCCTCTCATATCTTAGTGTGTGTGTGTGTGTTTGTTTGTGGTACCGGGCTAAGTAACTGAGTAACTAAGTAACTGAGTGACGCTGCTCCCTCTTTGTGCCATCGAAGCTCCCTCCCCTTAAGTTACTGCCCAGCCTTTCTGAACTGCCTGGCTGAACAGCACCTTATCACCTGAAGATGGAAGAACATTGCCCAAGACCTGCCAGATCTCTACATTCGTTTTGTTTGTTTTTACAGCGTGTTTGAGATTCTCTTTGTAACGAAAACCGCTATATAAAATACATCTATTATTATTATTATTATTAAAGCCACATGTGTTCTGGGAATCATTGAAAACATCTCCAGGAACAGTTACATAAGTGCATGCCTTAAAGTTTGAGTCCTTAGTTACTAGATCCATTTTTGGACTTAATGATTCCCATTGGTTCTTGAAGAATATCTTATAAATGTCTCAGGAGCTTATTTTCAACTGTCACACTCCATCAGAACTCAAAATAGGTTGCTTTACTCCAATGTTTAGAAAACAACATAAATGTGAACAAACACTGTAGAGATTCAAAACATGGTTAAATCGAAATATTTGATATCATGAATTTGAGTGGTTCAATTTCTCCAGACCCATTACTTAGCTTTTTAGCTAAACAGGGATGGGGAGTGTGTTTTGTTATTGTTTCTATCTTAAGAACACACATACATTTGGTGACTGGAAACTTGACCCTTTACATGACATACAAGAAGTATCATTCAATAATTCATCATTGAACTAACATCATGTCTCAGTTAAAAGGCAATTCCGCCGCTTTTCAACCTCATATTCATCATCTCCAGCACCAAACCAGTGTTTAAATATAGTGGGGTCCAAAATGATTGACACCCTTGATAAAGATGAGCAATAATGACTGTATAAAATAAATCATTCAAATACTGAGCTATATGGTGTGCTCTAAAAAATGAAGGTTGAGGTCAAAATGATTGACACCATTGAAGATTCTTATCAATAAATTCAAAGGCGTGGTATTTGGTCCCGTGTTCCTAGCACGCAATGACTCTACAAACCCGTTGGACGCATTTGCATTTAGTTTTGGTTGCGTTTCAGATTATAATATGTTTCTAAACACGACTGCATTCATGTGGATGCTACAATGATTACAGATAATCCTGAATGAATGATTACTAATGATGAGTGAGACAGTTACAGAGTGTCAAAGGTCATACCCCCAAGACATGCTAAACTTCGCTGTTATTGGTAATGGCGAAGAGGTTAGCATGTCTTGGGGATATGGTCTTTGTAACGTTCTCTGTAACGTTCTCACTAACCTGCAGAAAGAGAAAGGGAGACGGCATGAAAGAGGAGAGTAAACTTTGTCCAACAAGAGCTAGCCCCCCCCCTTAAGCCATTGACCTTGTGAGAGTAGCTTCACCACGCTAACTTCTCAAATTCGGGCCATTTATCAAAGACTGATTAGCATTAGCTCGCTCAAGGCACCAATGTGCAGACCCTGATGTATCTTGACATTCTAACCAGGGTACTCCTGGTTCTGTTCAGGAAACCTCCAGGTATTGTATAGCTCACTAAATTCAAAAAGATAGCAGTGATTGTTGTTTTCTGCCCTGCAGTGTGTACTATAGGAGGCTATTGGGAGGAGCTATAGGAGGACGGGCTCATTGTAATGGCTGGAATTGAATTAATGGAACAGTATCAAACACATGGAAAACACATGCTTGACTCCATTCCATAAATTCCATTCCAGTCATTACAATGATCCCTTCCTCCTATAGCTCCTCCCACCAGCCTCCTCTGGTGCAAAATGTACCCCCAGAGTCAGACATAACAGTACATCAACTAAAGAAAAGCCTGCTTATCTCTGCTGTAGGAACCTGTTCCGTGCTGATAATCCCTCTGAAATTGCACATGGATTTCCTGTTCCTGGAGTGTAAACAAATTCGCCCAGAATATCTGATGTTATAGACAACATCCCCTGGCGCTTTATCAGCTAGCTAAGGCCTGCAGGCCTTCAAAGGGTTAATAATGAACGCATTTCACCAATTATGGAAACTTTTTATGATAAATCATAGTAGTGTATGCAAATTCTCTGGCAAGGCTTATTTTCAGGTCACTGTTTAGACAATAGATAATCACAGTTTATTGTGTGTGCTGCCTGTCTAGGTAGAGACTGTTGTCCCTCAAAGCACCCTAGCCCTCTGGTTCTGTTTGAGTATTGTGCTTAATGGAAGTTAATGGGAGGAAGTTAACTTTTGCCATTTAGAGAAGCCCTAAGAGAAACACTGTGGATCGTTACGTGTCAATCTGAGTGACTGCAGCTTCGATTCTCCTGAGGCTAAAATCTCCTCCAATAACCTTCATGGGTAAAATCCCCCGAATAAATTGCCTCGTTTAACAAAAATTAAGTGGTGCTTCTCTCAATGAAGCGTATCCCCTGATATTATAAAATAATATCATTACAATCACTACAACTGTGAATATGACATCCCATTTAAAAAATATTGTGTTGTTTGGACCCACAGGTGTGGGCTATATGAACCAGACCCAGAATCCACTGGGATATACAAAAGGGAGATATTGTAACCAAGGTTGTTTATTTAAAAGACAAAAGCTTGCTGGTTCGGAGGTGAGGTGAGTGCTTGTTTAAAGCACAAATTGCAGTGTGTCGTTCACAGGTCTTTATTTAACACGGTGGCTTTGGACAAACAGCTCCTTTACCTCCTCTGTCACTCACTGTGAGCTGGAATTCACATGATGCTGTCACTGACATGATGACACTGTCAATCGGTCAGCTCTCACAAACCCTCATCACTCACACCAACACCGGTCCGCAAAGGCCACAGTGTCTTCCAACTTTAGCTACCACAGGGATTTAGGGCTGGTTAACTTCACTAGGGTAGGTGGCAGCATTCGGAATTTTGGATGAAAAGTGTGCCCAAATTAAACTGCCTGCTACTCAGGCCCAGAAGCTAGGATATGCATATAATTAGTACATTTGGATAGAAAACACTCCAAAGTTTCCAAAACTGTTAAAATGATGTCTGTGAGTATAACAGAACTGATATGGCCGGTGAAAACCCGAGGAAAATCCAACCAGGAAGTACTATTATTTTGAAAGGCTGTTTTTCCATTGAAAGCCTATCCAACATACAAAGACTTAGGACCCAGTTCACGAGCTCTATGGCTTCTTCTACATGTGGCCAGTCTTTAGGCATTGTTTCAGGCTTTTACTCTGAAAAATGAGGGAGATACAGCACTTTAAATCAGTGGCCAGTGGAAATTTCCAGCCATGAGTCCTGCGCCTGATCGGGAATGCGTGTTTCTTGTTTCCCCATTTCTATTGACGAAGCTTTTGTCCAGTTGAAATATTATTGATTTTTAAAATTAAAATGTTCTCCCCAATTTTCGTGGTATCCAATTGTTAGTAATTACTATCTTGTCTCATCGCTACAACTCCCGTACGGGCTCGGGAGAGACGAAGGTCAAAAACCATGCGTCCTCCGAAAGCGCGCATCCAACCCGGAAGCCAGCCACACCAATTGTGTTGGAGGAAACACTGTGCACTTGGCTGCCTTGGTTAGCGTGCACTGAGCCCGTTCCGCCACAGGAGTCGCTGGTGCACAATGAGACAAGGATATCCCTACTGGCCAAAACCTAGGCCAATTGTGCATCGCCCCACGGACCTCCCGGTCGCGGCCGGCTGGGACAGAGCCTGGGCGCGAACCCAGAGTCTCTGGTGGCACAACTAGCGTTGCGATACAGTGCCCTAAACCACTGCTCCACCCGGGAGGTCGGAGGATTGATTTTAAACATCGTTTGGCATGTTTCTACTAACTTTTATTGTACTTTTTTAAACATTTCGCCTGGACTTAGTGCACGCACCTTGAGCATTCGGATTACTGGACAAAACACTCGAACAAAAAGGAGGTTTTTGGTCATAAAGAGGGACATTATCAAACAAAACAAACATTTATTGTCTAACATGGAGACCTGGGAGTGCCACCAGATGAAGATCATCAAAGGTAAGTGATTAATTTGAATGCTATTTCTGACTTTTGTGACACCTCTCCTTGGTAGGAAAATGGCTGTATGTTTTTCTGTGGCTAGGTGCAGACCTAACATAATCGCAAAGTGTGCTTTCGCCGTAAAGCATCTTTGAAATCTGACACAGCGGTTGCATTAAGGAGAAGTTTATCTTTATTTGTATGTTTAACACTTTTATCGTTTATCAATGTTTATGATGAGTATTTCTGTAATTTGATGTGGCTCTCTGCACTTCACCAGATGTTTGTTTGAGACAATGCATTTCTGAACATAACGCGCCGATGTAAACTGAGATTTTGGGATATAAATATGAACTTTATCGAACAAAACATACATGTATTGTGTAACATGAAGTCCTATGAGTGCCATCTGATGAAGATCATCAAAGGTTAGTGATTAATTTAATTGCTATTTCTGACTCTTGCAAGCCCTCTCCTTGGCTGGAAAAGGGCTGTATGGTTTTCTGTGACTAGGTGCTGACCTAACATAATCGCATGGTGTACTTTCGCAGTAAAGCCTTTTTGATATCGGACACTGTGGTTGGATTTACAAGAAGTTTATCTTTAAAATGGTGTATAATACTTTTATGTTTGAGGAATTTTATGGGATTTCTGTTGTTTTGAATTTGGCGCCCTGCAATTTCACTGACTGTTGTCGAGGTGGGACGCTAGCGTCCCCCTGGTACCAGAGAGGTAAACCATTTCACATGACCGACGTGACATTTGAGAACAAATAAAATAATCTCGAAATTCAACTGCTGTATATAGGTTGTTACTTAAACCACAACAACAACTAGGAGTAATGACGTGTGTGTGTGTGTGTGGGAGTGTGTGTTTGTGGGTGTGTGAGTGAGTGAGTGAGTGAGTGAGTGAGTGAGTGAGTGAGTGAAACACACAGTGAGCTTCCAACATGTCCATCATTCCACTGAGCCTTTCCCCACCCACTGTCTCTCTCTCGCTTTCTGTCCCTCCCTCCCTCCCTCATTCACACACACGCACACACACACACACACACACACACACACACACAGAAGCTCCTCAAAACGACCCCAATGTCACACACTCAAGCATTATCTCACTCAGGTCATGTCCTCTGCCTTCACACGTGTAAATCATTTAAATGGAGTGAAACAGGGAAATGTGTATTTGTTGATGATTTACCATTACAGAAACATACATCTGAGAACCTTTTTAAATACTGCACCTTTTTGGATGGAGAATACTGCACATTCCCCACGACTACTCTGTACAGACAGTGTTATCAGTTTCAGTGGAAAAGGGGAAACCCACAATGCAGCCACTCAGCAACTTCTCCTATCACAGTAATGGAAACACTGTTTGTGTATCTAGGGTTGTTCATTTTCTACCTCGGATGGTACTCAATTCCCAGAGTTGATTTGATCCCACACAGGACAATACAGTACATTCTCAACACACAAGCTCATCTTCAGATTTCTCTCTCAAACACACGTAACCAATATCACATTCTGTAGCCACTATGTGGATTTGAAGAAATTCTTTGAAAGTTGTGAAACCTGATTTCTGATGGAATAAAAGTCCCGCTGGAGGCGGTAAGGCAGTGCATAATACTACAGTCATGGACTACTTACAGAGGCTGGGTTCTTGAGTTGAGGCCATGTTCTCACCAGGTGATGGGTCGCTCTTCTGGTCCAGCTGGTAGCTACTGGCTGGAGCTCTTCTAGATGTGCTGGACTGTACGGCTCTCACTTCCTGGTTAGGGAAAGAGAGGGAGGGAGGAAGGGAGAGAGAGCAGGGGGAGGTGAGTGTCTTATCAGAGGAAGCACCTGTGCTTTCCCAGAAGGGGGTGGAGATTGAGGTACAGGTCATAGCTCAATATGCACACACACACATGACCATACACACACACGCACGCACACACACACACACAAACACATACACACAGTACCAGTCTGAAAAATGATCCACCCAGTGAGTGTTAGGTGTCATTGAACCCCTGGACACCAGTGGAACATTATCGATGGTAGCGAGGATGTCTGTGTCTGTTGACTGGATGGCAAACAAACCTCTGAACTTACAGCGCAAACACTGACGACCTTGACTGGAATGTGCAAAACAGGCATCGACTGGACAGTTACAGCAAACAAAACACTCCAGTGAATTTTAATTGGCAAACTCTTAGTGTGTGTAGCAGCTTAAGGCTACACCCTTCAATAAGAACTGTAGGTTACACAACTACTGTGTTAGACAAAATGCAATGTTATAATGCCAAACGTTGTTAGTGGCATATCCTCGAGGCATATAATCTTGTGTTTCCTGAAGTGTTTTTTTTGTTGGTCAAATGTAGAAACTAGTAGAAAACGAGCACGCCTCGTTTTCTTGCAAATCAGTACTGTCTGGAACAAACACACCTGTGTGTTGTTTTCCAAGAACTATTTGCAAATCAAATGTGTTTCCTGTGCTATTTAATCTACAGCTTCCCAGCGGGACCTGGGGAAGAGTGACAACAAGGAAACAACAACACATGGACACAACAGACAATGCTCCCAAAACACCTGCCACAACCAGAGAAATGCACCCGAGACAAATCTAGGACACACACACACAAAGACACAATGTATTTGAAAGGCATGTCCATGAGAGGAACAGCTTGTGCGGTGTGTTCGAGGTTACAGGTCCCAAAACAGAGTTAACCTGTGGTCTGGGTTCTTCGATTGACTGAATGTGGGATTTGGTCCCTCACACTTCAAGCTTTGTCAAGAGCAGTAAACACCATGTAGCTGAACACTCCATTCTGTAAATCTCGAACCACTCCTCTCCTCAGGAACGAGCTCCCAGCCTCCCACTGGATCGTGATACCATTTCTGTTGACGTCTCCCGTCTTTCAATAACAGTAAGTCTATGGCAGTGCTTGTGTGTTGCTCCGGAGATGTTTAAAAGCGTCGTTAGCGGCAATAGAACTGATGTTTGAACAGCATTTGTGTCTGTGAAGTAGGGATTGACGGTATAGAGAGGACTGTGTGCTAATCTCGAGACGAGGGCTCCATTCAATCTAATCCACAAGGGGATTTTGGAGTTAAATCACCTGTAAATAATAATGCTCCACTGCAAACATGTTGGCACAGTGAGTTTATTTCACTGTTTAAAAGAATCCAGTTGCACATTGTATCACAGCAAGCAAGTGGTATATTCTAATTGATTTCATTGGATATGGCCCGCAGTCATGTTACCGGGCAGACTGGGCTCGATCCCCTCTATGTCTATTCAGCTCTGAGGTCAGATGTCAACAAACAGAGCAGGATGTAGAACATCTTTATCAGTGAAGTGAGCATTTACATCACATAATATAGGCAGCAATTATATGACACATTTCTATACAAAACATGTCATATCTCTACTGTGTATACGTACAGTATATACACATAAGTTCATTCAGCAGTATCCTCATGTATTTCCTCACCCATTCCCATTAAAATAGATCAAATGTTTTCTGCTTTTCTCCGCTATCATGCCACAGCATTTCCATTTCTGAAGAGGAATGGGGTCAGAGAAGACACAGACAGGAGGCCAATTCCCAGGGATACTAGTTAGCCAGATCCTATCCTCCATATGTTCCCGTTGGCCCTGCCACAGCTTCCCCGTCAGCCTCCCCGTCAGCCTTCCCCGTCAGCCTTCTCATCCAGCCTGGGGAATTACTTCCCCTTACGCTCCCCTTGACAGACTGACATCATTAATAAGGTACGTGCTTCAGGAAATCTACCAGCCTCAGAGACAATACGCAGGAAAAATAAATTGGCCTTTTAAGGGTGTCTCAGTAATGAAATCAATGCCACCCATCCATGACATTAATGCTGATGTGACAGCATGCACAGTAAAATGCCGGTCGGACACGTGTCAGGGGAAACCATGGTGATGACATCAGTTTATTATATGGAGCTGCAGATTAGGAAGTGACATCGCGACCTGTTGTTTTCTGTCACCTGGGGGTGCACTCATATACAACCATGCCTATTAAAACCTAGTAAAGTACATCATACAGTAACTATAGGTGATCCCTCTCTCGCAGCGCTCTGTGTCCGCATAGAAAAGGGAGTTCTGGCTGAGATGACGGACTAGAAGGGGTTTGCTGAGGGAAATGGCAGCTCATATGTGACTGACTCACCACTTGGAGGGATGCTTTGTTTCTGATGATGCACACACAGACGCACATATACACACCACCAAGCCTGATTGCTCCTGGCTAGGAGGTCTAATGTTGTGAAAGCTGCCTTATTGCTTTCCTGGCACAACATGAAGTGACATGAAGATGACTCATCAGGATCCACAGTTGATAGTCAAGACAGAGACATACCAGTAGGCTGTAGGAGGCATCTGCCTTGCTGCTGGTGGAGAACATCTCATGTTTCTTCACTCGCCTTAAATCAATCCAATACTTTGTTAATCGATCCAATGTTCTGAGTTACAACGTCACAAAACTTGCTTCACCTGAACAAGTTTGATTTCACGTTCTCCTCCTCTTTAGTGAAATAACAGCTTTGGTTTGGAAGCTTTTGCTGAAACAGCAGATACTTCCTGTCTTTGAAGGTCACCCAGAAGCACTAAACAGACTCCAGAGTGTCTCATCCAAACCTTGGCAAGAGCTTCTCTTTCCATCGGAGTTGTTTGTTTGCATCCAATGCCATTAGCTCTCCTCACAGTCCAAAACGTTTGCTGTGAAAAATATTGTACAGTATAATTCTTTGTTGACTCCCCATTATTAGGAAACACAAATCAAATAAAATTTATTTATATAGCCCTTCGTACATCAGCTGATATCTCAAAGTGCTGTACAGAAACCCAGCCTAAAACCCCAAACAGCAATCAATGCAGGTGTAGAAGCACGGTGGCTAGGAAAAACTCACTAGAAAGGCCAAAACCTAGGAAGAAACCTAGAGAGGAACCAGGCTATGTGGGGTGGCCAGTCCTCTTCTGGCTGTGCCGGGTGGAGATTATAACAGAACATGGCCAAGATGTTCAAATGTTCATAAATGACCAGCATGGTCGTATAATAATAAGGCAGAACAGTTGAAACTGGAGCAGCAGCACGGTCAGCCTCCAGTATTTAAACACAGGCCACTGAGATCCACCCACTTATATTTCAAGCACTCTCAATCCAACACAGTCACAAAAGAATTGCAGCGAGGATAGAAAGATAGAGATGAGAGCGGGGAGAGCAAGAGATAAATGGGGATAACCTAGCCAGTTTTACAACTGAATGCATTCAACTGTAAGAGATAGTGAAGATAGCTGGCAGTAGAAAGTGTCATGACGTTGAAATGGGGGGTAGGTTTATGAGAGTCATAAATACCTCTTCCCCCCTTTTTCCTCTCTCTACACTACTGAGGTTGCATTTGCAAAACCCTTGGTTAACATAGAGATTCTGGGAACATCAGAAGGTGGGGGGAAATTAACTATATTCTGGTAATCTGACCAATTGAACATATGCGGTGGTACTTAATGAGTATGATGTCAGTTCGGTGGTCATCTGAGACATTCTCATCAATGATAAGATGACATAAACTCTACAGTGGAAAATCTACACATCAGAGTTATCGGATTCACATGGAATTGTTGTTCAATTTAAATGTTTGAATAGGAAATTATTTGTGATGGGATGAAATGTGATTTTAGCTTCTAAAATGTGAGATTTGGGTTTTCATAAGGTAGGGCTCTGCTCAATCAGTGGCCCGCCCCTGTGAAGGGACATGGGCTATAAAACTTTTCAGACACGCCCTCCTCTCCCTTCCCCTATAAAGCCTTGACAACAATATAACCTCCTGTTCCGAGGATGTGGGGACGACGGTCCGATGTCAGAATGGTTCAGATAATAACTACAGAACGAAGCCAACATCAGCGTGAGCTTTGGTTGCGAATGGTATGAACTTTGAACTCTTATTCACTACAGAAGTGATACCTCCTAGAAGTTGAGTTAGCAACAGCCGCTGCAAACGAGGGTTAGGAAGGAACAGACAGAGTATCCCGTCTATCACACAACGACGTTACTACTACATATCCAATTGAGAGACATTCTTCAAAGGACTTGGTTGGGCAACACGGCCTTCCATCTACCACCAACCTACCGAAGCGCAGCTCAGAGTAAATATTTATTGCATTTTCCTTTTCCAAATGGGCGGTAATTTAGAATGCATAAGATACTTTATTTACGATAGCACAGCTTCACCCTTTGTTCCTCAGTCTTCCCGCTCTTTCACTCAAACCCAGCCCTTTTTTTTGTTTAACAAGCTGTCATATCTGTTCCGCCCGCCAGGGACATTTTCCTTTATGACGTCATTTGTAATCAAGTTATGATTTAATTATGTGTACGTGTAATTGTGTGTGATTAGTTAGGTATTTAGTAAATAAATAATTAAACCCAATTTTGTATTGCTGATTCAACTTGTTAGCCAGGGTTTGTGCAGATAACCAAGAGTTTACAACTTTCAGATGAGACTGAATTAAAAGGATGATTAATATTGACTGCTATTGATGTAAAATATTACTAGGTCTTTAAGAGTTTATTCGGAAGATAACAGCTCTATAAATATTATTTTGTGGTGCCCCGACTCTCTAGTTAATTACATTTACATGATTAGCTCAATCAGGTAGTATTAATTACGGAGAAATTATTTTATAGAATAGCATGTCATATCACTTAATCCGGCATAGCCAAAGACACGACAAAAGCCTAAATAGTATATTTGACCTTTCAGTTTCCCTATCAAATCTAAACATTTCAAGCAGACAATTAACAACAGTGACAAATGGTTTGAGGCAAAAACCAAAGAAAGAAATTGGGAAACCTATCCAACCAAAAACATAGAGATCCAGAAAACCAGAGCCTACACTTTCACTATGGTGAATCACCAAAACAATACAGAAATGCACTATGTAAAAAGAAGGAACAGCACATCAGAATTCAGCTCAATGTAATTGAAGAATCAATAGAATCTAACCACTTCTGTTAAAATTGGAACACACTAAACAAACAACATCACAAATAGTTATCTATGCAAACTGAGATGTATGGATAAACCACTTATCCAATCTTTTTGACCCCATAACAAAGAACAAACAGCAAAGACATACATGATCAATACATTTTTTTTGAATCAGCTATTAAAGACTACTAGAACCCACTGGATTCTCCAATAACATTGAATTATCTATAGGACAAAATACAAATCCTCCAATCCAAAAAGGCCTGAGGTGTTGATGTTATCCTAATTTAAGTGATAAAATATACAGACCACAAACTCAAATACTTCAACTTGTTAACATCATCCTCACCTCTGGCATCTTCCACAATATTTGGAACCAAGGACTGATCGCCTCAATCCACAAAAGTGGAGACAAATTCAACCCCAATAACTACCATGGGAAATGCGTCAACAGCAACCTTGGGAAAATCCTATGCATCGTCATTAACAGCAAACTCATACATTTCCTCAGTGAAAACAATGTACTGAGCAAATGTCGAATGGGCTTTTTACTAAATTACCGTACGACAGAACATGTATTCACCCTGCACACCCTGATTGACAAACAAACAAAACAAAGACAAAGTCTTCTCATGTTTTGTTGATTTCCAAAAATCATTTGACTCAATTTGGCATGAAGGTCTGCTATACAGTTACAAAAATCTGATATATAATAATAAAACAGTGTTGGGGGGAAAACATAAAATCTGTGTACACAAACAACAAATGTTTAAAAAAACACACATTTCTATCATGACTTCCACCGAAGTCGGTTCCTCTCCTTGTTCGGGCGGCGCTTGGCGGTTGGCGTCGCAGGTCTTCCAGCCATCATCGATCCACTTTACATTTTCCTTTTGTTTTGTCTTGTCTTCCCACACACCTGGTCTCATTTCCCTCATTACATGTTGTGTATTTAACCCTCTGTTTCCCCCATGTCTTTGTGTGGAAGTGTTTATTGTAAGTGCATGTGCAAGTTTTCTCTGGTGCGCGACGGGTTTTGTACCCATTTGTTTGTTGTTCTGGTTTCCGGTGATTTTATTAATAAACTTCTCTGTTGATTACCCAGTTTTGCTCTCCTGCGCCTGACTTCCCTGCCGCCTGTTACGCACTCCCTTACAATTTCTTTCCAAAGGGTTGTGAGGTGAGACAGGGATGCAACTTCAGCCCCTCCATCTTCAACACACACACACATATATATATATATCAATGAATTGGCAAGGGCACTAGAACAGACTGGAGCACCCCTCCTCACCCTACTAGAATCTGAAGTCAAATGTCTACTGTTTGCTGATGATCTAGTGCTTCTGTCCCCAAACACCAAATTAAGACTGCATGCAGAATTCTATACAACCTTATACATTCTATAATCTGTGTACAACGTAAAACATCAAATAATGCTTGCACAGCAGAATTAGGCCAAAACTATCTAATTATCAAAATCCAGAAAAGAGACTTCTGCAACCTTCTAAAAGGAAGCGATTCCCAAACCTTCCATAACAAAGACATCACCTACAGAAGGATTAACATAGAGAAGAGTTCCCTAAGCAAGCTGGTCCTGGGGCTCATTCACAAACATAAACAGACCCACAGAGCCCCAGGACATCAACAGCAACACAATTAGACCCTACCAAATCACGAGAAAACAAAAACATAATTACTTGACACACGTGCTTCTACACCTGCATTGCTTGCTGTTTGGGGTTTTAGGCTGGGTTTCTGTACAGCACTTTGAGATATCAGCTGATGTACGAAGGGCTATATAAATACATTTGATTTGATTTGATTTGATTTGAAAGAATTAACAAAAAACAAACAAAGCAAACTGCAATGCTATTTTGACTATGTATAGACTCAGTGAGCACACCCTTGCTATTGAGACAGGAACTCCCATAGGCAGAGCTGGCTCTCAAGAGAATGCGGGCTATGTGCAGACTGCCCCAATATGTGGTGGAAACTGAGCTGCATTTCCTAACCTCCTGCCAAATGTGTGAGACACACTTTTCTCTCAGATTACACAGATCCACAAAGAATTTGAAAAGAAATCCAATTTTGATAAACTCACGTATCAATATTTGCGACCTGTTGCCACAAGAAAAGGGCGACCAGTGAAAAACATAAATATGGGTTGTATTTACAATGGTGTTTGTTCATTTATTTTCCCTTTTGTACTTTAACTATTGGCACATCGTTATAACACTGTACGTAGCCATAATATGATTTTTGAGATCTCTATTCTTTTGAAACCTCTGTAGCATTTCGCTACACTCGCATTAACATCTGCCAACCATGTGTATGTGACAAATAAAATTTGATTTGAGTTTTTGAGTGTAATATTTACTGTTAATTTCTGATTGCATTCAACTTTTGTTCATTGTCTATTTAACATATGTTTCCCAAGCCAATAAAGCCATTTGAATTGAACTGAGAGAGAGGTAGAGAGAGGGATACAGAGAGAGACAGAAAGGGAGCAAGAGAGAGAAAACAGAGAGTGAGAGAAACAGACAGGCACATAGTGGAGAGAAAGAGAGAGGCTGAGTAGAGAGAAAGTGTTGTGATGGAGTGGGCCCAGCCTGGCTGTGGCGTCTCCAAGCAGGTTTGAGATGATTAGGAGCCTCTGTCTCGCTGGGCCAGCTGACACACACAGAGGAGCTAAACAGTACTGTGTGCCAGATGGCCAGACGGCCAGACAGACAGGCTGCAGAAGTGTCATATGTTGTATGGGTGGAGAGGACATTCTAGGCACCAGGCTTTATTGTTGTAAACACCTCTCACTCTAACACACTCATCACAACACAGTACATAAAACCCAGAAAAGCCACAGCTACAGTTGGGGGGTTAGTGATGATTGATGTAACACTCCTCTGAGTGTAGGCTACTTTACACTGGATTTATGGAGGGTGTAGGAAGTACTCTGAAAAAAATTGTCAATGTTGATATAACATGCATAATCATTTTTTCCACTGAACATTTCTGAGAGAGACAGAGAGTCGGAAACTACAGAGAGTCAACATGAAAAAAAGATTGTGGTTCTGAAATGTGCTCATCATGCTTCACCATAGATGGAACTTGTTTATGACGTACAGTGGCCTGCTTGTTAACTCCCCAGAACCAACATCACTCTCTCTCTCTCTCTTTCTTTCTTTCTCTCATTCTCTCTCACCCACTCTCGCTCTCTCTTGCTCACTCTCTCTCTCTTGCTAATTCTCTCTCTCTCTCACTCTCTCTCAATTTCAATTGGGAAACATATGTTAACATTGCCAAAGCAAGGGATCTAGATAATAAACAAAACCCCATTCGGCTAGCAGAAACCCTCGCCAACAGCCAATGGTAGGGCGCAAAATAGCAAAGCACAAATAGAGATAAATTGGATCACTAACCTTTGATGATCTTCATCAGATGACACTCATAGGACTTCATGTTACACAATACATGTGTGTTTTGTTCGGTAAAGTTCATATTTATGTCAAAAAATTTCATTTTACATTGGTGTGTTATGTTCAGTAGTTCCAAAACATGCAGTGATTTTGCAGAGAGCCACATCAATTTACAGAAACACAGTTGATGACAATACATGTGTTATACATGGAAATATAGATAAACTTATCCTTAATGCTGTGTCAGATTTTTTAAAAACTTTACGGAAAAGTTATAATCAGGCCCTCCTTCCCAGTAGAAGCCTGAAACAACGTTCTAAAGACAGTTGACATCTAGTGGAAGCCTTAGGGAGTGCAAAATTACCCATATCCCACTGTGTATTTGATAGGGGCTGAGTTCAAAAACTACAAACCTCAGATTTCCCACTTCCTGTTTCGATTTCTTCTCAGGTTTTGGCCTGCCATATGAGTTCTGTTATACTCACAGACATCATTCAAACAGTTTTAGAAACGTTTTTTTTTCTATCCAATACTAATTTTAATATGCTAGTTGTGTCACGTTCATCATAAGGATCGGACCAAGGCGCAGCGTGGTATGCCTACATTCTCTTTTAATGAATGAACCACTTAACAAAACCAATGAACGAAACGTGAAGCTATACGAATAGTGCAGACAGGCGACTAAACATAGACAAGATCCCACAACACAAGTGAGGAAATGGCTACCTAAATATGATCCCCAATCAGAGACAACGATAAACAGCTGTCTCTGATTGGAACCATATCAGGCCAACATAGACATACAAAACCCCCTAGACATACAAAAACTCTAGACATACAAAAACTAGAGTGCCCACCCTAGTCACACACTGACCTAACCAAAATATTTAGAAAAACAGAGATATCTAAGGTCAGGGCGTGACAGTACCCCCCCCCCCCTCAAAGGTGCGGAATCCCGGCCGCAAACCTGAACCTATAGGGGAGGGTCCGGGTGGGCATTCACCTTTGGTGGCGGCTCCGGTTCTGGACGCAGCCCCCCCCTCCATATGCTGATCCCTCCGCTTCTGTTGAACCGGACCGTGGATCATCGCCGGAGACTCTGGACTGCAGCTCGTCGCTGAGGACTCTAGACTGCAGCTCGTCGCTGGAGGCCCCGGACTGGGGATCGTAGCTGGAGGCCCCGGACTGGGGACCATCGCTGGAGGCCCCGGACTGGGGACCGTCGCCAAAAGTTCTGGACTGGGAACTGTCGCCCGGAAGCTCTGAACTGGGAACTGTTGCCGGAAGCTCTAGACTGTGGAGGCACACTGGAGGCCTGATGCGTGGTGCCGGCAATGGTGGTACCAGGCTGGTGACACGCACCTCGGGGCGAGTGCGGGGAGGAGGCACAGGACATACTGAACTGTGGATGCGCACTGGAGACCTGATGCGTGGGACCGGTACATGTGGTACTGGGCTGATGACACACACCTCAGGGTGAGTGCGGGGAAAAGGCACAGGACGTACTGGACTATGGAGGCGCACTGGAGGTCTAGAGCACAGAGCTGGCACAACCCTTCCTGACTGGATGCTCACTTCAGCCCAGCAAGTATGGGAAGCTAGCACAGGACTCACTGGGCTGTGAAGGCGCACTGGAGACCTGATGCGTGGGACCGGTACAGGTGGTACCTGGCTGATGACACGCACCTCAGGGTGAGTGCGGGGAAGAGGCACAGGATGCACTGGGCTGTGAAGTCGCACTGGAGACCTGATGCGTGGGACTGGTACAGGTGGCACCAGGCTGATGACACGCACCTCAGGGCGAATGCGGGGAAGAGGCACAGGACGTACTGGACTGTGGATGCGCACTGGAGACCTGATGCGTGGGACCGGTACATGTGGCACCGGGCTGATGACACGCACCTCAGGGCGAGTGCGGAGAGGAGGCACAGGATGTACTGGACTGTGGACACGCACTTGATGGAGATTGCGAGGAGCAGGAACAGTACACACCTGACTGGGAAAGCGCACTTGAGGGAGAGTGCGAGGAGTTGGCACAGGACGCACTGGGTTGTGAAGGAACAATGGAGACCTGGTGTGTATAGCCGGCATCAATTGCTCCGGAACTTTAACACACGTTTCAGGATGAGTACGGGGAGCTGACTCAGGTGGCACCAAACTGACAACACGTTCCTTTATTCCAAATCCGTGCGTCCTCCACCAACTCAACAACTCCCCCATTTCTCTCTCCTCCGAGTACTCCTTCTTCTCCCAGACTGGCTCAGGTTTACTCCTCGGCTCCGCCGACTGCTCCATGTGCCTCCTCCCAAAAATGGGCTTAACTCCTCGTATCGACGCCGTTCCTCTCTCGCTGCCTCTATCTCCTCCTTCGGAAGGCGATACTCCCCGGCCTGCGTCCAGGGTCCTTTTCCATTCAGGATCTCCTCCCAAGTCCAGGCCTCCTTGCCATGCTGTTTGGTCCATTTGTGGCGGGATCTTTTGTCATGTTCGTCATAAGGATCGGACCAAGGCGCAGCGTGGTATACTTACATTCTCTTTTAATGAATGAACCACTTAACAAAAACAACAAAACCAACGAATGAAACGTGAAGCTATTTGAATAGTGCAGACAGGCAACTAAACTAGGACAAGATCCCACAACACAAATGAGGAAAATGGCTACCTAAATATGATCCCCAATCAGAGACAATGATAAACAGCTGTCTCTGATTGGAACCATATGAGGCCAACATAGACATACAAAAAACCCTAGACATACAAAAACCCTAGACATACAAAAACTAGAGTACCCACCCTAGTCACACCCTGACCTAACCAAAATATATAGAAAAACAGAGATATCTAAGGTCAGGGCGTGACAGGTTGCCCTTTTCTTATGGCAACATGTCACAAATTTTGCTGCTGTGATGGCACACTGGTATCTCACCCAATAGATATGGGAGTTTAACAATCTCGGGTTTGTTTTCTAATTCATTGTGTATCTGTGTGATCTGAGGAAAATATGTCTCTAATATCATACATTGGGCAGTTTAGGAAGTGCAGCTCAGTTTTCACCTAATTTTGTGGGCAGTGTGCACATAGCCTGTCTTCTCTTGAGAGCCAGGTCTGCCTACGGCGACCTTTCTCAATAGCAAGGCTATGCTCACTGAGTCTGTACATAGTCAAACGCTTTCCTTACGTTTGGGTCAGTTACAGTGGTCAGGCATTCTGCTACTGTGTACTCTCTGTTAAGGACCAAATAGCATTCTAGTTTGCTCTGTTTTTTTGTTAAGTCTTTCCAATGTGTCTCTCACTCTCATTCTCTCTCGTTCACTCTCTCTCTCTCTCTCTGACTAGGCCATTCTCTCTGTCTCATCCCACTGGGCCTATGCGTAATGAATGCAAATCGTGTTTCACTCCCTTTTATCAGGCTCCTCTGCCTCTTAATGTTTGTTGAGCGCTGCCAAACACCAACTCCATCCGACGCTATTTATACGTACGAGTGACGGATCTAAACCGGTATATCCAGAACCTTCTCCATGTCCAGACAGTGACTTTGGACATAATCAGGGGGCCCCTTGTTCATCAATGCTGATACAATGTTCTGGGGATATAGGCCTAGTCTATCTTTGTTTATATGGATATAGACAGGTGGAAGTAAAATAAACTAGCTGCGAATGTGTGCTCAGTTTGACCAACAGTATTGCTGTTAATGATTAAGCCGTCACTCCGAATACCGTTCGTCATCCAGTAAGTTATAAATAAAGCTTTAACAGGTTTGAAAAAAACCAAAAACATTTAATCTATTTCACCATGGCAACCATCACAGTAGCAGCCAGGTCTGTGTGAGGGGACGTTATGAATTACAGTGCTGTCTTTGTCTCAGAGCAATATCTACATAAATGATTAAACTGTAAGCCCTGTGGGTCGGGTGGTAATCCGTTAGCGTGCACACTCCGGTGCCGTTCTGGGTGTCATCATAATACCGCTGGAAAAAAAGAAAAGGGCCCTGAAACACAGAATCATGCTGGTGGTGAAGATGGGTCATGAAGATAAGGAAGATGATTGGTAAACAATAGGAAAGGAATGCTCATTATGTGCACATAACAGATAAGTACAAGATGAATGCTTTAGAAAGGGAACCCCCCCCCCCCCATCAAACTCCCTACCCATAGAGTATCTAGAATAGAACCTGTTTTAGGTCAAGTCAATTGAAATGAAAAGCCAGGTGACGACGTGGCCTGGCCATTGGTTTAACTGTACAACAGATAAGTGCTGGTAATAATTGGAATGTCTAGCGTTCAGAGACCAACTCCTTTGTCATTGGGCCGTGTGGTTGAACTCATACAGCCGTGACTCCATTAAATGATTTGAATCAGTGAAACTGAGATGAGGTGGAAGTGTCTCATAGAGCTAATGGAATCTTACGAGTGAGCCGTTGAGCCACTTTGGGCCGGGCTGGGCTGGACAAGAGAGGGCTGGAAGAATGGGTCAGAATGAATGGGTTTTGATGTGGGTGTGAGTAAACTGTAGCCTCAATGTCAACATAACATTAACCATTTGGAGCATTAAAAGAGGCTCTCAAACCTGTTTGCCAAATATCACTTCCTGTCAATCGGGGCAGCCAATGAAAAATGAAATGACAGTAATCACAATTGACTAACCCCTAAATATAACACGCAAGCATACATATGATGTTGCGTCAAGTGTCAAGTTACTTAGCTGAAGATCCTGCATATGGGACACATTACATCATGTTCAAGGCCTCAATAGAAATGAAAGGACAATCATGCTCCAGAGTGGCGCAGCGGTCTAAGGCACTGCATCTCAGTGCTAGAGGCGTTACTACAGACCCTGGTTCTATTCCAGGCTGTATCACCATGATTGGGAGTCACTTGGGCGGCGCACAATTGGCCCAGTGTCGTCCGGGTTTGGCCGGGGTAGGCCGTCATTGTATATAAGAATTTGTTCTTAACTGACTTGCCTGGTTAAATAAAATAAATGTTTTTGTACATCCAACAGTACAGAGGTACGGTAGCTACTCAAGCTGTGAAAATCAACCCAAGCTCCCATGTACATTCCCAACCGCATGTGCCACCATCTGAATGTGTGCAGACGCCTCACATTTACGTGTCCAGCGGGCCTTCAGGACATGTCACATTTAAAGCCACCCATAACATCAAGCTTCATAAGTCACAGTGGGCTGTATATTTAGAGACTGGGTGTCCCTTGAAGTGGTGAAGTGAGGATGGGGAGTGGGCTATCTATCTCGGAAGCCCCCTAGAACCTCCAAAAACAAATGACCCGAGATGAACTCCCTGGTGAAATAACAGGACAATGACATAGAACGTGCCATGGTGTAGTGACATAGATTCTATCTTTGTGCCATGCTGTGGTGACATAGATTCTATCTTTGTGCCATGCTGTGGTGACATAGATCCTATCTTTGTGCCATGCTGTGGTGACATAGATTCTATCTCTGTGCCATGGTGTGGTGACATACTGTACCTGTTTAGGTATGCAACTTTTAAGGATGGCTTTAGATTGCATTTGGATTCCAGTGTTATCTGGGTTGTTAATTAACTGGATTCGTTCTGACATTTTTGCTGCGCTGTTAGGAGCTAGTAACACAAGCCTTTTCCTGAACCCACTATAACATTTGCTAAACTATGTACAGTACGTGACCAATAAACTTTGATTTGATTAGACAGCTATGACATTTATAAAGACTTTAGTGTTTAGCGCTATTGTTTCTCATCTATAACAAATGTCATGTTTAATTCAAATCTAAATATCAGATGATAATGAAAACGTTGATATTGCTCCTCCATGATGTGCATTAAAACAACACATTACAACAGGACTAATTATTAAGAAGAAGCAATATGGAGATGTCTCTATAGTCACATTAAATGTGTATATGACTTGTGAATACACATATATAGTACCAGTCAAAAGTTTGGACAAACCTAGTCATTCAAGGGTTTTTATTTATTTGTAATTTTTCTACATTGTAGAATAATAGTGAAGACATCAAACAATGAAATAACACATCTGGAATCATGTTGTAACCAAAATAGTAGCGACCCTTCGCAGTGATGCCAGCTTTTACACACTCTTGGTATTTTCTCAACCAGCTTCACCTGGAATGCTTGTCCAACAGTCTTGAAGGAGTTCCCACACATGCTGAGCACTTGTTGGCTGCTTTTCTTTCACTCTGCGGTCCATCTCATCCCAAACCATCTCAATTGGGTTGAGGTTGGGTGATTGTGGAGGCCAGGTCATCTGATGCAGCATCACTCTCCTTCTTGGTCAAATAGCCATTTTTATTTTGTTGACATGTTTATTTCACCTTTATTTAACCAGGTAGGCTAGTTGAGAACAAGTTCTCATTTACAACTGTGACCTGGCCAAGATAAAGCATAGCAGTGTGACACAAACAACAACACAGAGTTACACATGGAATAAACAGGCGTACAGTCAATAATACAAACAGTCCTTACACAGCCTGGAGGTGTGTTGGGTCATTGTCCTGTTGAAAAACAAGTGATAGTCCCACTAAGCACAAACCAGATGGGATGGCGTTTCACTGCAGAATGTTGTGGTAGCCATGCTGGTTAAGTGTGCCTTGAATTCTAAATAAATCACTGACAGTGTCACCAGCAAAGCACCCCATCACACCTCCTCCTCCAGGCTTCACAGTGGGAACCACATGCAGAGATTTGTATTTTCTTATTTACAATGACTGCCTACTGGGGAACAGTGGGTTAACTGCCTTGTTCAGGGGCAGAACAACAGATTTTAACCCTGGCAGTCACTGTCAGCTCGGGGATTCAATCCAGCAACCTTTCGGTTACTGGCCCAATGCGCTAACCACTAATCCCTTCACCTACTCTGCATATCACAAAGACACAGCGGTTGGAACCAAAAATCTCAAATTTGCACTCATCAGACCAAAGGACCAATTTCCACCGGTCTAATCCATTGCTCATGTTTCTTGACCCAAGCAAGTCTCTTCTTCTTATTGGTGTTCTTTAGTAGTGGTTTCTTTGCAGCAATTTGACCATGAAGGCCTGATTCACCCAGTCTCCTCTAAACAGTTGATGTTGAGATGTGTCAGTTACTTGAACAGGGTGAAGCATTTATTTGGGCTGCAATTTCTGAGGCTGGTAACTCTAATGAACTGATCCTCTGCAGCAGAGGTAACTCTGGGTCTTCCTTTCCTGTGGCGGTCCTCATGAGAGACAGTTTCATCACAGCGCTTGATGTTTTTTGCGACTGCACTTGAAGCAACTTTAAAAGTTACTTAAATGTTCCGGATTGACTGACCTTCATGTTTTAAAATAATGATGGACTGTCGTTTCTCTTTACTTATTTGAGTTGTTCTTGCCATAATATGGACTTGGTCTTTTACCAAATAGGGATATATTTTGTATACCATCCCTACCTTGTCACAACACAACTGAGTGGCTCATACGCATTAAGAAGGAAAGAAATTCCACAAATTCACTTTTAACAAGGCAGACCTGTTAGTTGAAGTGCATTCCAGGTGACTACCTCATGAAGCTGGTTCAGAGAATGCCAAGAGTGTGCAAAGCTGTCATCAAGGCAAAGGGTGGCTACTTTGAAGAATCTCAAATATAAATATATATATTTTGATTTGTTTAACACTTTTTTGGTTACTACATGATTCCATATGTATTATTTCATAGTTTTGATGTCTTCATTATTATTCTACAATGTAGAAAATAGTAAAAACAAAGAAAACCCTTGAAGGAGTAGGTGTGTCAAAACTTTTGACTGGCACTGTATATATAAATATATATATATATATATATATATATATATATTCACACGTCAATCCCTGAGGTCATCTCATTAGGATAGCATGATGATTAAACTGATGCATGACTAATTGGTGTGTCTCCCAGACATTTGTTTGCCCCCCTCTGGTTGGGACTGGTAACGACATCTTATTCCACTCTCAACCAGTACAGGGAACCCGTGTGTATGTAAGTGTGTGCATGTGTGTGTGCGGGCGTGCGCATGAGTGTTACACAACCAGGGTCAGACAGACCACGTAAACATAAGCAGAAGGGGGTCGGCTAGTCAGCTAGTCCACTCGGGCAAAAAAGGAGCTCTTCGCTCTGAACATAAACTATTGCATCACTCCACATCTGTGGATAATGGAAGCATAACCTGTCCTTCTCTACAGTGGAATCAGTGAAGTTATGGCGCTACTTACAAGACCACCCGGCAATGATCCATCCTCCATTGTTATGTCTAACCTCTCAATGACATCCCAGGCATTCCACTGTATAAATAATAAAATATCCCACCAAAGCTGACGTTTTATTAAATATGCATCACAACCCTACAGATAAGGCTAGAGACAGAGTCATGTTTTATAGTGAGCTGCAAACCTTTCCTTTCTGTGATCTGTGAACACTGGCTCTGTGTCGAACTGACACGGGCTTTTGTTAGACGACTAAATCAGAGAGAAGAAGGTGACCTTCCCGTTGCCTGCGAATACTGTGTGGCTGAGAATGTTATTAGAAACCAGAGTGAAACAGAGACAAATGAACAGCCAGATGATTGTGCTTCATTCAAGGTCTCCTTTATTTAAGTGTTCTAAAGGGGTATTAATCAATTATTAACATTCTGCTTTATTGTTTCTCAGGTCACCCCAAAAGGGGACAGAATGAATCTGATTTGGGGGAACAAAAAGCACTTCAACACCACGGGCACACAGAACGAAAATTACAAACGAGAATGAAATCTTCTGCAGAGGAAATTGAAAGGAAACGGCAAATCGGATTAACATTCACTGAGAATCAAACGTGAAACAGAAGGGTCAGGGTCATGTATGATTCAAATGAAAATTAGACAGTGACAAGTATCCGTGTTCTCACTAATTAAGATTCAACATAATGACAGAAAGATCGGTTTCTTTACAAATTTTGGTCGCGCAAAATGAAGGATGTATTCCAAATGGGCGTCATAGAGTAAGAGTAAGGCTTTATTCCTCTTTCCTTGACTACAATGATGAAATAGAAGAAGGATTGAGAGTCATCATATTGGATCCCTATAGAAAGCAGTTCAGCGTTAGTATATCAGGTACAGTAGATTAACCACCATTGTATGGGGATTGGGGGCGGCAGGTAGCCTATGCGGTTAAGAGCATTGGGCCAGTAACCGAAAAGTCGCTGGTTCAAATCCTCGAGCTGACTGAGTGGAAAAATCTGTCAATGTGCCCTTGAGCAAGGCATTTAACCCTAATTGCACTGGGTAAGAGCATCTGCTAAATGACACAAATGGGAAATGAAAGTTAGCCTCTTAGCCTAACCTACATCATCTCAGTCTCATCATGAATGTCAAGGGAATAAAATAATTCATCGTTGAAGCAAACTGTGTTAGAAGCAAATGTATCCTAAGTGTATAATAAGACAAGGTCCATTGGGGAATAGCCAGACTCTGTTCTTATCAGGATGTGTTTGGTTTATTATGGCTTCGTTCCACTCTGTCTCGCCACACTAGTCTAAATATACTTAACAAGGCTTAACTTTCCCTAAAATATTACATTTCACTCAGTACCAGATGAAGTTTTTACTGTGTATTTGAGACATGGCCAGTTATTCTGAGCCAAAGAATGTCTGTGAAAGATTGCATCTTTTGGACCTTTGGCATCAGTGGTTCAGTGTTGTGGTCGCAGCAAACTACAGTACAGTACAGTCATCTGAGAAACCTCTCACATTTCCTTTCACATCTTTAGTCATTCTCCTCTCCCCAAACACAACCTTCTCTTCCTTCCCACCTCATCTCCTCTCATTTCCTCTCTCTCTCTCTCGCACGCTCTCTTTCATAATGTAATCTTGTCAGTGAGGTCGCTTACACTTATTAATTAAAAAACATTAAAGATATAAACCCTCAGAAAAACAACAACCCCCTCAGAAAAACAACAATTATTACACTTCTGCTCTTGTGGTTAAACTACTAAGAATGAAGCTTCTCAGCTGGCCTTTAATCAGTTTAGCTGACTTCACCTTCCTCTTTGTCATCTGAAGCAACACCAGAACCCACAGATCCACATAAGAAGACAGTCAGACAGCAGGACCCAGTCCAGAACTCTGACTACGACAGGCATGATCCAGCTCTCTATAGATCCACGTCTCCACTCTGCCTGTGCTCCCATCTGATCTGAGGCAGGCTGGCAGTACCTGCCACAGCCGACATACCAATTACAGGGTTATTTTTAAAATGCAGCTTAACCATACAACCCCAGGAATAGGCCTTAAATAACACAGTGTGGAATAAGCCCCGTCGTCTGTGCATGGCACTGCACTGCACAGAGAGCATGTGCCACCAACAGGTTTCAGCCCACAGTCGGCAGGCTAGAGAGACACCATACTGCAGCTGTGCTGCCGCCTCAAGACCTCTAAAACCTACAGAGCTGGGACTACTGTATGTTTCTTATGAGTAGGGCTCTGAGTTTTCCCTGACCATGAGCTAATTATGAACAACTTTGGGACCCAGTTAAGGCCATATGGTCAGGAACAAATCTAGAACCTAGTTATGGACTAGTCAGAGCTACTATGAGTCCCACAACTAAGCAATCAAAGCCAGTGAGCTCACTGAATTGGTAAGTAAGAAGTTAGTCAGTAGATTGATAACACACTGGTCTTAAATACATATATAACTAAAAGCATTGTATTTGGTAAAAAAATGTTTTTAAACTCAACTGGAGTTGTGTATAAAGGGTGATGAACTGCTTCTCTTCTTGTTTTCATGAGAAGTATTACTGCAATGAAAATTCCAGATTGTCTCTCATAATCCAATAGCATTCAGCACAGACAGCCATACATACCTCACAAGACATGCCACCAGGGGTCTCTTCACATTCCCTCAAGTCCAAAACGAATTCACGACAACACACAGTATTATACAGAGCCATAATCGCACGGAGCTCCCTTCCATCTTCAATTACTCAAGCGAACAGCAAAAATGACCTCAAAAAAAGTGGATGAAACAACGTCCCATGGCAAAATAAGGACACGTGCACGCACAGACACACTCTAGCACACACAACTTACGCACACATTACTCTTTAGTTGTATTGCTTGTATGTCGTTGTATTCTACATCTGTGTGACTCTTCTTGTCTATCAGTGTATCAGTGCTTTGTTACTGGTCAGGTTTTGTGTTTTGTGTGGACTCCAGGAAGAGTAGCTGCTGCTTCGGCAAAAGCTAAAGGGGATCAGAATAAACCAATAAACTCCGTCGGTGTATTGATCTAGTTTATAAATAACTAAAGCTGCCTTCAGGTGGTTGACACTGAGACATGGCCATGCCCTTTGTTTACAGCATGATTACGTTCCGTTTACAACTCTCAAGAGGACAGTAATAACATGGCCGGGGGCTGAGAAACATCAGCTGTGTGTTTACGCCAAACGCCATAGACAGGAGGATGGACTAGAGATCAATACAGATTTCTCGGTGCAGCTAATGGGGAGAGTTCCCTCATTTCTTTCCCTTTTGCTGGCTGGCACCTTATAGATTCACTAAGGATATTATGATACTGATATTATGATATATTATGATACTATTTGTATTCTAGTTTTGATTAAACCAATAGAATCTGCGGTGGATCTTTAGCATTACGAGCACATCATGGCCAGATTTGAGAAGAATATGGTTGGACATCATGACGGTGTTAAAAGCAACTAAGAGAATAACTAGGTCAGATGGACCATTCGTTACTCCACGGTAGACACTTGGCAGTGGGATGCTTTCCCCAAAAATGACCCACTTTGCTTCCAAGTGTCTTAGATTTTCCTCTGAGAGCAGCCAGCTGTAATGTGATGGAAAACCAGACGGTGAAACAATCGCACTTCGACTTCAGCGAGAGAGAAAAAAATGACGTAAGCACTTGTACCAGAGTCAAAAACTTTGGGTAAACCCTTTTCCAAAGGCTGAATCATATTTCTATGGCTTTTTGGTATATTTAAAAAATAAATATTTGTCCAGAGAGAAGACGCTCCAACTATCAGAGCATCGTCATCCCTGTTCATGTCTTTGTAACAATACTCCTAAACCCTAGACTGTGCACTGATATCCACTGCTCTTTGTAACAAATCTCCTAAACCCTAGACTGTGCACGGGTATCCACTGCTCTTTGTAACAATACTCCTAAACCCTAGACCGTAGTATCCACTGCTCTTTGTAACAATACTCCTAAACCCTAGACCGTAGTATCCACTGCTCTTTGTAACAATACTCCTAACCCCTAGACCGTAGTATCCACTGCTCTTTGTAACAATACTCCTAATCCCTAGACCGTAGTATCCACTGCTCTTTGTAACAATACTCCTAATCCCTAGACCGTAGTATCCACTGCTCTTTGTAACAATACTCCTAATCCCTAGACCGTAGTATCCACTGCTCTTTGTAACAATACTCCTAACCCCTAGACCGTAGTATCCACTGCTCTTTGTAACAATACTCCTAACCCCTAGACCGTAGTATCCACTGCTCTTTGTAACAATCTTGACATTTAAACCATCAATCTTCCTTAACAGAGCATTTTCTAACTGTGTAAAAACCAGATGCAATAAAAAGAGGTGCCAAAATACTGCAACCAGGTGCTGCACCAGGGGTTTTCTATTGGTCAGTGATCACACGGACGTCTTTCACAGGATCCCACATAGCCACCCTGAAACTGGAATAGGCGTATTTGTGGAATTAAGTGAGAGACACAAAAAGAACACAAAAACGAGCAGCAGAGCTGATGTTTTTTTTTTAAAGTGTGACGCCATTGGTCACCGGACCTCCGTCTATCTACACGGATACTCTGCTCACCGTCGTTCAGACACTAGAGACGGATACATTACAACTGTGACAAAATCTGCAATGAACCTACTTCACTCAACTTACTTTTTGAACTTTTCACAAAAGTTTTATTCAGTTTCTCACAGTAAATAGAGCACATAATTGCCCATCAGTTGGTTCCCTCCCAAACAGTCCATGGACAGAGCACTTTGGGCCACAATAAGTTTGTGCACTGTTTGGCTAAAACATTAAATTCACATAAAGCTGTACTGCATAATAAACAAAGAAGTTTGCTTACGGTGTTTGTTGCTCCTGGGGGCTTCTCAAACATCCTCTTCAAGCTACTCAGAGGGATGTCAAATCTCTCAATGGTCTTGGCAGCCTGGAGGTCCTCCCGGAGTACTTGGTCGTCCGTGCCGTCTGCCTGAGGGCCAGAGAGATATGGCAAGGAGGAAACGGACCCCGGGGTCACTATTGACTCGCCACTCACCACCTCCAACTCCTCTCCATTTCCTGATTGAATTTCCATTGTTGTGGAAACCGTATCCCCCTGTTCTTTCCTCTGGGCAGGAGTGTACAGGGGAAGTCTACTGTAAGACTGGGAGGTAAAGGGGGGAGAAAGGAAGAGAGAGAAAAAGAGGGAGTATTGTGAGTGAGAGAAAGAGGAGTAGATGGGGCTCCGGTGCCTTCCACTGCTCTGTTCGGACCCTGTGACTGCTCTAGACACACCAGGCTGATAGACGGCACAGAGAGGCTGGCCTTCAGAGGAGGAGAGAGAAAGAGGAGAGAGGAAAAGATTTTCCCAGTGACACACCGTTTTGGGTCTTGGACGCAGCTCACAGTAACGTCAGCTACATAGCTATGAGAAATAAATATTCACTTTAAAGAGAGAGAGACAGAGGGAGATAAAGGGAGACACACAGAGAGAGAGAGAGAGAGAGAGAGAGAGAGAGAGAGAGAGAGAGAGAGAGAGAGAGAGAGAGAGAGAGAGAAAGAGAAAGAGAAAGAGAAAGAGAAAGAGAAAGAGAAAGAAAGAGAAAGAGAAAGAGAAAGAGAAAGAGAAAGAGAAAGAGAAAGAGACAGACAGACAGACAGACAGACAGACAGACAGACAGACAGACAGACAGACAGACAGACAGACAGACAGACAGACAGACAGACAGACAGACAGACAGACAGACAGACAGACAGACAGACAGACAGACAGACTACTTTATACATGTAATATTACACTAACAGAAGTATCATAGCCTACCTTTCAGATTAATCCTGAAGCAAGGAACTCCAGAACCCAGTTTAGACTGAACCGACTCCTTTCTCCCTCCCTCTGTCAGTACCACCTAGGCCAGGCTGACAGGAAACAGTTGAGACCCAGGGTTGACAACGTCACCAACCTCATACCGCCCAACCCCAGTCCTATCCTTGTCTGGCTCCAATCCTATTATTCCTGAACAAATCAAGGAAGCTCGGTCACAATTAACCTCCCACCCCAGCCACCAGTGTGATGGTTGTTTTATTGTTCATTTCTTTAACACTAAGTGCCCTTCCTCTCCTTGGGAGGGTGTAACTGCACTGGGCACGGCTAAAGGTTTGTTTGACGGTTTAAACACGTTTTTTCCCTCTACTTACACCATTGGAGCACAACTGTTCTACTATTTTACTTTGTCCCCCTGTAACAGTAATGTTATCTTAGCTTTGCGTTGAATGTTTTTTTGTTGTGTCAAGAGCCTTTCAGTGTGGGGACAGTGTGAGGATATGCTTACTGTACTGTAAGGTTTTGCTGGGTTTTCTGAATGAGTTTAAAGCACTGAATCGTCAACCATGTGAAATTAAATGAATTACTTATGCATAGATTGTGAAATCCGCCAAGTCAATTCTGTGGTCCTCTCAGGTATGTCAAAAGGACTTTTTTAAGACAATAGGATTTCAAAGAGTACCTTGGCAACAGTCTCGGGTAGTAGTTGAATAGTTGAATATTGGAATGTGTTTTAAAATACACTTAGAAAGTATTGGAAAATACTCAAATACACTGACTCAAACACACTCCCATGCATTTGAAAAAATATTAGGCTATTTTTAGCATAGAAAATTATTATAGCAAATGACTTCCGATAGAAGTAGTTGATTCGGGCCAATATTATTAGAAAATAGTCAAATCCCCAAATGTCGTTCAGCTCAGGGAATAAAGAGAGGGATACAAAGGGATAGAGAGTGGGATACAGATTGAGCTAGAGATCAGATCAACTTCATGAGTGTGAGACCATGACAGATGCATCTGACAGTACATGTAGTATGCAGCTACATTTGAACCTGTGGCACATACATTATTTAGTGGAGGCCAAAGTGTGTCACTTTCAGATGGATCCTGTATCCGCCTGACACACTCCTCTTCCAGGAGTTACAATGCTCACGACAAACACGTGCACATACGTACGCACACACTGCCCTCTCCCACTCAAAGCGGATCAGACGTTTTCAAAAATGGGCCTCATACTCTCCAGTCCGAAAGTCCTCTTCATTCCCACGGAAAACCCTTCAAATACAAAAGACATAACTCAACATCTACATACCAGCCATGTCATGACAAGTAGGAATATCATTTGTTATCATGGAATGCAAAAAGTAGGGTGGGGGTGTATTCCTCTACAGAGAAGTTCTCCATAAAAAATATTAAAAAACACTGTATTGTTTATTTTGTATGCAAATAAAAGCTCTTCTTTCTAAGCTTTCATTAGATTAAGATGTGGTTTCCCCAGCAGATGGAGAATTGTTGCATGCATTACTAGACATGTGGGTAGGTATGAGCCATTCATGGCTTTCTAGTCACACATAGTCATTCAGTATCAGATCTCTGTCTCACATACTCCAGTTACTGAGGTTTACTTCAGAGCTTGGTTTTCACACGTCGCCGATACGGCAGGTGAGAAGGGACACTCTATCTAGTGAATAGTAGGGTGTTCAAGTAGTTCGACAGCTGCAACAGAGATGCACATGGCACTCAATGCTTTGGATATTACGTGACATTATCAAACATTTCCTTTTATATCATTTAGTTGTGTTTGTTTATAGTTGTTATTTATAATTGTTAAACAGTGTATTGACATTAATTTTTTTTTTACTATACATCTTTAAACAAACATCCATTTGATTTAACTTCTAACAATGCTTGACCAAAAGAGCAATGCATAAACTGTTATTGGAGATTTTTTCCCAACCGTTACACTGCTTCCCCTGTTCAATCATTCGTCATGTTCTCTTGACAACCGGATGGAATAGTTTGACGAAGGACTTCCCAGAAACCAGACTGAAGAGACAGATTGCAACATAGACAGTTGAGAGTTCAACATTTTAGTGAGGGAAAGCTTCAAGATTTTTTGGAGGGGAAAGACTAGGTTACAAGCAAAGAGCTATTAAACTTATCTTACGCTTTAGGCCATAGTTAGCTTGTTTGTCTTGGTACTCGGCCCAGACCAGGCCGTTCTTTAAACACAAACCCAGATGGTATCTGGACATTTCTCAGCCACCTCTCTCTCTCTCTCTCTCTCTCTACTGCTGCTGCTGCTGGAAAAAGTGACTCCATCTCATTTAGCTCTCATTACAATGTAGCAGTCAACAGGGGATAAGGGTCTCATAGATCCTATGTTTCTCATGTACTAAGCAAGACTTTCTGTTACAAAAACATATTGAAGATGAAGAATGTGCAAGACAATCAACATTAGTTACTTTTGTGCATGTAGACTGCATTCATACAGATGTAGGATCTTAATTATGTGAATTACAATGAATTCATATTTTTGTAGGGGTTGATACATTTTTTCATTAGGGTAAATCAAGTTTGAAATGTCAAAGTGGAAATGACATCCTTTAGAAGCTTTTTAAAAACTCAATCACACAACAAGTTGGCATTTCCTGCTGTGCAGGAACATTCTCAGCAACATAAGAGTGATCAAATACATCTGTAAAACCACAGAGAATGGAAATGGAACAGAACGGACCCAGTGCAGTATGTGGGCTGTGAGCGCCCTCTACTGTCTCCTGGCTCTAATATCACGCTCTCCTGTACCCTGTACCCATTGATAATACGATTTTTAGGCCAATGCTGCAAATGTCCCCAAGTAGTTGCTATTAAGTAATCTATTCAAATACACGGTGTGCTATACCCAAATCCAACACTTGAATTAAACAGATTCAATGAAATATCACATGATAATCATACAGAATATACTATATATATTAGTCATTATACAACTATAACAACTTGTGGACACATCCTGGCAGGGTGTTTCTGTACCTCTGCTACGACATTCAAATATAATACTTATTCTAGACAGCTCAATACATAAAACAATACATTAAGTATTTAAACACTCTAGCCAAGCTTTCCACTGGATGGCAGCAAAACATTTCCACCGCAACAAATCCATAGCTGAGCCACACACACACACACACACACACACACACACACACAAAACACAGCTTCTTAACTGAAGACCAACGACCACAATTATTTTTTGTTGGAGTTGGCAAAAATATTGTTTTATGTTTTCAAAGATAAGGTTACAATGTTGCAAAAACACGTATAATTATTTGCTAGAGTAGCGGACACTTTGGTAGTCTACGTATAATTTAATTCACCTGGGAATGATTGGCTAACATTAGTCACGTTGCCTGTAGGGCTCGTGTCAACTCCTTTCTCTCCACCATTGTCAGCGCGCGCAGCCGAAGAATCCTCCACGCGTCCGTCGTGCTGCAAAACCTACTAATTCATTTACGACATAAATCAATTACAGCACCATGTCACTCTGTTATGCGTTTGTGTGAATGGTGCGCAAATATCGTTTCAGCTGCATTGATAATTAGCCTTTCATTTAACATTTGTCATTTAGGCTACTCATTCGTTTATTTTAGCCAATACGGGACGTCATCTTATACAGTTGCCCGTTTTTCGTGATGGTTTGACAACATGATTGGTAAGTCACTGTTTTTGATACCTCTGTATTGGTCTTTCCCGCTAGCCTTTTCAAATCCTATATTGCACTGTATACCGCGATACCCTGCGCGCATTATACTGTGCTTTTTCACTGTCTGAACCTTAAACAAGCTGAGTGAGTGCATGATTTGAGAGATGTTACACTAACAATGCACATATTATGCAAGTATAAAGTGTTATGGAATAGAATTGTACATTTTGTTGTAGGATACGTGGTTTGTGATAGAGGCCTCATAGCCTTCAGGTTTTCTTGCTTTGTCACAGGCATAACTACATTATGTTTTCACTCAATAGGTTTCACCACTGTGTTTTATTATTAGAACGATTTGACATTGGTTTTATATAAACTGTAGTTTATATGCTAGTACCCCCAAAACATGTATAATTAATGACATCATAGTTTAACCTTTTCTGTTGAACTTATTCTCGTTGTAACAGATTGATTAAACTGTATTTGCATGTCTTGTCATAAAACAATCTATGCTTTTGTAAACACACACACACACACACACACACACACACACACACACACACACACACACACACACACACACACACACACACACACACACACACACACACACACACACACACTTACACTTCAGTGCTGCAGAGAGGAGGCTACAGCCCCAGTCAGTCTGTTGAGAAAGGGCATCTGTGTGTGTAGTGCCCCACTCCTGAGTCCCCTGGGAACCAATTATTCATCACCAGAAGAGAAGGGGGAGAAAGAGCGGGAGGAGGGGGTGGTGGGGGGGGGGGGGGGGCAGCAACACCTGCTTTCCACTTCCCCGAGCCAAACTCTCACTATAAGCTTTGTCTCACTGCCTGAGTAGTTTGTATGAGAACCCAATCCACGCTATCAGTGAATTGCTTCTCGCTATATTTCGGCCAATGTCAAATAAGAATACATGAGCTCATCAGTCCTCATCTGTGCGCATTTCCTTACAGGCCTGCAACTTCTCATGCCAACAACCTAACTTGATCTCTCAGCATCTAAGGTAGGTTGGCTTTAACTTGTCCAAGCATTGTTATTTCAGTTTGTATGATTTTAAACATAAATTCCATATAAGGTCTGTCCAACTAGCAGCCCTGTTAGATGACTGTGGCGTTTCCTAAAAGGTTCCTGATGGGAGAAGCCATCATGTAGTGAGTGGGGCAGCTAAGTGCCTGTGCAGGCTGAATGATACTTGATATATCTGGGTAGAGCCTCTCTTTGTCCACCACCCCATGGTTATTATCTCTGCAGGAGATAGCAGGGGAGAGAAAATAGAGCTGGAGAAGTATGGGGTGTTATTACACAATACAATGCCAAGACAGACACATACACACAAAGACAAAAACAGGCATTTGTTTATGCATCTCCAGACTGCATGTGTTGGCCAGCTTTGAGGGAGTGCTTGTCCGGTACACACACACAAAGACACACATACACACACACACACACACACACACACTCTGTAAAGGTCACCCTGATTCTCCGGCTGTCAACATCTGTCTATCAAATCCATCATCAAGCAATTCCCAATGCGTAAACTATATTACTAGAGGTCATGCCATGTTTTCATCAGGCTTTGACTGTATATTATTAAGGTGAAGGATAAATTGTTACAATTTCATAGCGATGGGGAGAGACAGAGAGCGAGAGAGAGAGAGGTTGCATCATTGTCTGTTAAAAATAGTATCCTAGTTACACTTCCAATGAATGCTTCATAATGCATAGTAATAATATGATAGTCTATACTGTAGTTTACATGTAGAATTGTATTACTATTCTATATTTTAATGCATCATTCTGTATTGTCATTGATACAGCTCCATAACTATTGTGTGTAGGAGGGATGCACGATATATCGGTGAGAATATCGCAATCGGACGATATTAGCCAAAAAGGCCAACATCTGTAGTTTAACGGCAATGTCGGAAACCAATGTCAAAGCTGAAGTGCATACCTACATAACATAGGTAGGTGACGTAAGGACATCACGAACAACACAGAGCTGCATTCCTAACCTGGCCCACAATGTCTGCTGTGTGGATCTATTTTCAAGTTTCAAAGGAAGATAACAGAAAGGCCATCTGCAACATTTGTGCTGCTGTTATTTCCCGAGGAGGGGAGAAAGTGAAATTGTTCAATACCACAAACCTAATTACTCATTTGAAAGTGCATCACCCCCAGACGTTCAGCGACTACTACCTTGAAGGCCAGCATCCCGGAGTTGCCTCTTCACTGTTGACATTGAGACGGGTGTTTTTCCGGGTACTATTTACTGAAGCTGCCAGTTGAGGACTTGTGAGGCGTCTGTTTCTCAAACAAGACACTCTAATGTACTCTTCCTCTTGATCATTTTTGTATTTCCTCAATTAAAGATGAGGTGATGTGTTGTAAATTTGCTCTCATTTTACTAGTCAAGTCAGTTCAGCACATTTGAAAAGTTTTAAGTTGTGCCATTTATAGCAGTTTACGACCGCCTTGAGACAGTCATTTTTCCCAAGCAGTTAAATCTAAAATGATTAACTGCATTTTAATATGAACCAATATTTCTTTCAAAGCATTTAAGTTTCTCCATACGGTCAAGATGGAATAGTAAGAAGAGCCACCAGCAACTTAACCATCTTTGTAATGCGGGGCAGATAAAATATTTGTGTAATGAATATCGGTTGTGTCGATAAAATGCATTCATGGATGTGTCATTTTTCTAACAATCTGTTCCTAACTGAACAAATTAACATATGACACTTTGTTTCAACTATTTACCTACTAGAATGCTTAAAAGTCTGCTAAAATGTTAAATATCGGTTCTCGGTATCGGTATCTGTTTCTTTGGCAAGGAAAATATTGGATATCTGTATCGGCCAAAAATGTCATATCGGTGCATCCCTAATTGTGTGCCGCCACACTGTATACGGTATGTATAGTCCTCTCCTCTCCTGGCTAGCATACATAACAGTTCTTTGTGAGATGTGGTATACTTCCCTGTCCAACTCATGCTTCAGCATAGTGCTCTCCCCTCGCCTCCACCCCCCTCTCCTCACTCCCCCTCCTCTTCATGGCTGGTTGCCATGGCAGCTGATTGGAATGTTCACTCAGTCTCCAGCAGCATATTGCTGTTCACCCCCTAGGAGAGGACAAGCCGCTTACAAAAGGTAACATCTAGGTATTAACCAGGGTGCTGAGGTCCGCTGAAAGTGTGATTCATTAATTTCACATGTTCATTTACTTGTAAGAGATGGTCATTATTTGTGATTATTTAGTATTATAAAAAATATATATATTATGACCTAGCAAACCATTGTAAATGTATTGTATTCTTTGTATTTGCCTGGGTTTAGTGGACTCATTTTCATCAGTGTTTTATTTGCAGGTTTAGTAAACTTATTCTCCAATCATAGCCAACCATGCTCACACCTCTTTAAGGCTTCTGTCTGGGGACTTTCCATGAAATAAACTTGCAAACAGAATGCAGACAGGAGATACACAGCACCGCTCACCTTCCACTTTCATCTAGATAATTACTTTGCATCTCCTTGCTCCACGTTTGATTGGAGAGAGAGGATATGAGAGAGAGAAAGAGCAAGGGAGAGAGCAAGAAATAGATATGGATAAAGAGGGAGCGAAAGAGAGAGAGAGATATAGAGGGGGATGTTGAGAGAGAGAAATAGTCAGAGAGAAACACAGAAAGAGAGAGAGGAATGTTGACAGAGAAATAGATAGATAGAGAACATGTATATATAGAGAGAGAAACAGACAGAGATAGAAACATAGAGAGAGAGAACATATATATATATATATATATATATATATATATATAT